>NC_044034.1:234059638-234417348 GCF_901765095.1 Microcaecilia unicolor
AAACCAGCAGGAAGCCCGTGCAAGCCCTTACAGCACTGGTTGTGAGAAACAGCAGACTCGAGCGTGAAGCCCACATTGGCATTCTTGTCCTGAGTCTAAATTTAAAGTAGCCATGCTTAAAAAAAAACAAAGAAAAACAAAGCACACATTGGCATCTGTTACTTGCATCTAAATATAAGCATCCAGAAAAAAAAAAAGAAAAATGATTATATTTAGGCTGCAGAAAACAGATGCCAATGTGTGCATTACATTTGGGTTTTACCAGGTGCATGCGCATAGGTGCTGAGCTTACTGCTGAACTCTTTTGCGCATTCGCCAAGCACAATCCTCCCGCCAAACTCCCTAATGCTTAAAGCTATAAGGACACCTATATTTGCATCTTTTCCTTATCTCAGCACTCAACTGTGGAACGGGCTGCCTCGGGAGATCAAAATCACTTCAGATCACCCGACTTTTAAGAAACGTCTCAAGACCTTCCTTTTTGGTAGAGCGTTTACCACGAGTCCTGCAGGAGCTGCAGCCTTTTAGCCCACAGCTCACTCTGTGATACCCATCACCCACCCATTCCCTCATCAGACTTCTCTTTCCCCCTCCTGTGACTCTGTCCACTGTACTTTGTGCTATTGTGTTCTGGTTTGTTTATTAACTATTGTACGCCACATTGAGCCTGCCCATGGGCGGGAATATTGTGGGATATAAATGTTGTAAATAAATAAAATAAAATAATAGCTTTGAGACTTAGGGTGTTGTTCTTCTATGCTGCTCTGGTGGTATTTTTATGGCTCTATTCAGAATAGTGCCGGAGTTTTGAACATCGGCCCCTCTGTGTGGCAGAACTCTCCGTTCCCTCTCGGACTCCAAGCTGAAGTTTCCTAGACGGCTCCTGAACAAGGCCGTGTAGATAGGCTGCCTGCTCCAGTGTCTTCAGTCTGTGTTCATTGTGGAAGGCTATCAGCAATGGTTGGACTTCACACAGCTGTTCTCTGGAACTATCTTAGTTGAAGCTATGAGCTACCCAGTACTGGTTCTTACTCAGTATGGCACATATTCTTAGTTCAGTTCCTTTTATGAACACTGAGGGTTGTAGCCCCTCAGTAATACTCAGAGAGACTACATGTTGGCTAGTGAAATAAAACCCATCAGAGAGCGGTGTCTGTCTCTCAGTCTAACAGGCTGTCTGTGAAACTCTTATCTCTTACTCCTTGAGTAGACTCTTCTCCTGTAGACTTGTTCCATGTGTGCATGATATATCATGCGTAGAACAGTTCTCTGATTGGATGAGCTGGGCACACAAAGACTTGCTCACATAAGGTGTGTATAGAGACAGTATGGTAAAGTTTTGGATCACTGGGCTCACTGAGCTGACCAGATGGTAATTGTCATTCGCTTGACACAGGAATGGCTGTGCAGATGATATAACGGTCCAGTCCTCCTTATCAGAGCTGGTACTGCTGGCGCCTCAGAAGATGGTCAGCCAAGATTACCACATACCAGTGTCAATGTAAATCACACCCTGTAGGTTTGATACCAGAGAGAAAAATGCACTTGTTCCATGGAATGTCAATGTCCAGTTCTGCAGAAAGTCTCATAAAAGCTATGACAGCATTGTCCTAAAAAGATGGTTCCTGGCCTAGTCAGAGTTTGGTTCATAGGCCTCAGTTCAGCAATGCAGGTCTCATGCATGCCAACAGGTATATGCAGTATATCCCCCTACAAGGCCACTGCTTGCCCTGCGATTGGTATGGAATGGGTTTCTGCTAGGTACTTGTGACCTGGGCTAGCCATTGTTGGAACCAGGATACTGGGCTAGATGGACAATTGATCTGACCCAGTATGGCTAGTCTTATGTTCTTATGATGTGTGGGGAGAGAGTGTGTGCAGTGTAAGCATGGGAAGCATGTAGATGGAGATATTTTTATGTGAGGTATATGCTGTGATGAGAATATTGCTACGCATAAATAAGAGTGGAGAGGATACAATGTAGTATTTTGTATTTGCTAATCTGTTACTCTCAGGCACTTCATCATACTACTTCACTATTGTTCAAATTTAAACTGTGTATTTTTAAACTGTAAACCACATTGAACTCAAGATTGTTTTTGGGATAATGTGGAATATAAATGTCATAAATAAAAAAAAATACACTGTTCAAAAGATTATCTCCATGAAACTAAAGGGCCACTACAATGAATTGCAATGCAGTGATAATGGAGAAAAAAGACCAGCATACATATAGGTACTTCCTAAATTCGGGATACCACATCACAGGTCCTAAAAAACTCCGTCTTTAAGTATAAAATGTTTGGGTCAAAATTTCATAACGTTCAATCAAATTGTTCATATATTCAAAAATCTTCAAAAAAGTATAACTGTCTCAAAAAAATTTTTTACAGTCCCCAAAAAACATAAAGTTATTCTTATCTGCAAAAGTGATTCTTTCCCAATGCCATGACCCTTTAATGCTGCTGAAAATCCGAAATGGTAAACTCTCTTTATCCCAGAGCCATCCTGCAATCACAACACTCGTGCCATACCAGCAGGGGTCTCAACAAGGGTTCATTGCTTCAGGGGACCATTATGAGAAATCCTGCAGCTAAGTAATGTCAGAATATTGCTGACACTTGAGAACAATATATGTGCCCAGTTAGACATCCAGTGAATTAGTGCTAATTTGATAAACAGGAAAGCACAAAAAGTTAAGTGGCTGTAATATTTTGTAAAACCTTCTACTTTACTTTTTTTTTATTTTTATACTTTGGCATTTCTAGACTGCTTGTACCATAATAAGTTCAAAGCGGTATATAGAGTAGGAGTTGGATACAAGGAAGGGACCAAGACAATACTTTGGGTTCAGGAGAAGTTAATCACAAAGGATCAGTGGCTAACTTAGGTATCTCATAAGAGGGTCATTTTTACATGTTTTCTAAATTGTCCATAGTCATATAGATAGTCCAGTTTTAAATTCAAGCCTCTCCACAGGTTTAGTATGCTAATAGTTGTTCATAGATCCTGAATCTGTTTATTCCTCTAGGGGAAGGATAAGCGAAAGGGGAGGTGTTATTCGGTCTTCTTAGTCTCTTAATGGTAGTGAATTCCACATGTGTGGGCAAATAGCCTCGGCAGTCTCCTGTGAGAATTTTGAATAGTGTGCAGGCTAGTTTGAATTGAGTCCTTGCCTCTACTGGTAGCCAGTGCAGTTCTATGTAGAGATGGGAGATGTGATCATGTTTCTTTAGTGAGTAAATCAGTCAGATTGCTGTGTTTTGTACTGATTGAAGTTTGCATAATTGGTTCTTTTCCACTCCCAATAGTATGAGATTGCAGTAGTCCAGTTTCAATAAGATCAATGACTGTACCAATGATCTGAATTGTACTGTCTCAAAAATCTTTCTTATTCGCTTTAATCTTCTCATTGTTGAGAATGAGCTTTTCACCACATTCAAGATGTGGAGGTTGAATTACAGAGTTTAGTTCAAGTGCACTCCCAACATTTTAGTTGTTGGTTGGAGTGAGTAGATTTGGTTTCTAATAGGAATCTGCTTTTCCTGTGGGTCTGGATTGTAGTCCAACCGCAGGAATTTTGTTTTTTTCTGGGTTCAACTTCAGTTTAAAGTTCTCAATCCACATGCTAATCAGCTGTAAGCAGTCTCTTATCACTCCCATGGCTTGGGCTAGGGTGGACTGTATGGGAATGATTACTGAGATATCATCCATGTAGCTGTATACTAAGAAGCCCTTTAGAGAGAGTAGGAAGATGTTAATTAATGTGGGAGAGAGAGGTGAACCTTGGGGACTCCGCAAGGATTGCTCCTATTTTCTGAAAGAACTTCCTTTAGTTTTACTCTGAATGATTTTGTTGTAAGGAACCCTTTGAACCAGGCCAGAACCTTATCTCCTATTCCGATGTGATTGAGTTCTGAGAATAGGATGTCGTGATCTATTAAGTTGAATGTCAATGTTAGATCGAGTTGGAGCAAAAGTACCCTGCCCTTACTGCTCAAAATAGCTCTGTTTTTGTCAACTATGGATATAAAGACTGTTTCTGTGTTGTGGTGGGTTCTGAATCCCGATTGTGAGGAGTGTAGGATTTTGTGTTTTATGAGATAATTGTTTAGTTGGAGACAAACCAGGCCCTCCATTAGTTTTGTGAACAGTGAAATTGAAACCACCGGTCTGTAGTTGGAAATCACTTCACTTGATTCTTTGGGGTCTTTGATTAAGGGAGTAATTATGATTTCTCTCATCGAAGGTATGAATTGGCCCATTGAGAGCTGGTTTTGGATCCAATTGAATAACATGTTCAGAAATTCTATTGGAGGTGAGTTCATCAGGCGTGATGGGCAGGGGTCCAGAGTGCAATAAGATTTGGAGTATCTTTGGTACAGGGTTGAATTCAGACCAAATCCTATCCCCCGCTATGGCTATGGGGTTGATGTCACTAGAAATGGTGCTGACATTTCTAGGGAAAGAAAAAGTTGATCTAATTTTGACAATTTTATTTTGAAAGTATTCTACTAGGTCTGATGCTGTTGGGGCTTTGACATTGTGTTGTTGAGCTCTGGCTCAGGTATCCGTTAGTTTAGTGACTAGGTGGAAGAATGCTTTAGTGTCTGAGATATCTGTACTGATTTGTTTTGAGTACCAGGTTTTTATCTTTTCATCTATAATTTTTTTGTAGCCATTGATAGTCTGTCTCCATTCCTGTCTTGTCTGTGTATTGGGCTTCTTTTTCCATTTCCGCTGTAGTTGTCTACATCTGTTTCAGTGTGAGTAGTTTGGCATTGAACCAGGTTTTATTTTTTTGTGTGGTTTTAGTCTTCCAGGTTAATGAGGTGATGTCATTCAGGGTATTCTCACTGGGCTCTAACCAGTCATCACCAAAGTTTTCCCAATGGTCTAGTATTTGAGTGTGTTTAAACCAGTCCCAGAATAAGTTGTAGTCAATTTTTTCTCTCGTTATGTATTTTTCACTTGGTTTGGGGTCCTCCTTTTTCATCCTATCCCAAATCAGTTTGAAGGAGAGCATGAAATGATCTGACCAGATGATTTGTTCCCAGTTAATGTTAGAAACACTGATTGAACTTGTTGTAGGAGCTCCGCTGGTGTAGGCTATTAGATCTAGTTGATGACCCTTGTCATGAGTGGCTGTTGATTGAGATGTTGTGTAGTTCAGATAGAGTGTTAATTAAATATTAGCATCATGTGAACAAACAGAGTTGGTGAAAGAGTTTTGGGAAAAGGTATGTGTGTGTGACTTGCTAGTAATATTAATGAGGGAAGAGGGCGCAGATTTATAGGTTGGGGGGGGGGCACCAGAAACCCTTGCACCAGCCCTGCTGTTCTAAGCCTGTTGGAGTGTGGCCAACTACTCCCTGCCAGTGGCCAGCCCAGGTTTTCCTCTTTCCTGGGGGTTCCAAACCAGTCCTAGAAGGTCTCCCAGGCTACCTTCCTTATAAAAGAAAGTTAAACTTGGGTGCACGCCTCTTGATTATCACAATATGTACATTAAATGCATAAGCACTGGACATGAGGGGAGGGAGGGGGACTGCTGGAAACATGGGAGGGGCTGGAGAGAAGGGAGGGAAGCTCTGGACCCATGGGGGGGGTGCTGGAGGGAAGGGAGAGAGGTGCTGGCCCATGGGGGAAGGGTTGGCTGGAGGGAAGAGAGCAAGGTGCTGGGCCCATGGATGGCTGGAGGAAAGGGAGAGAGGCACTGGACCCATGGGGGCTGGAAGAAAAGGTGCTGGACCCTGGGGGGGGGGCTGGGGATAGGAAGAGAGGCACTGGGACCCATGGGGGGAGGGCTAGTAGTCAGGGAGAGAGGTGCTGACTCCATGGGAGGAGCTGGGGGTAGGGATAGAGGCGTTGGACCCATGTGAGGCTGGAGAGAAGGGAGAGAGGTGCTAGACCCATAGGAGGGTGGGGGAGAGAGGCGCTGGACTCTTGGGGGAGGCTAGAGGGTAAGAAGAGAGGCACTGGATCCATGGGGGAGCTGGGGAGCAGGGAGAAATGCACAGAACCCATGGGAGGGAGCTGCTGAAGGGAAGGGAGAGAGGTGCTGGACCCTTGGGAGGCTGCTGGAGGGAAGGGAGAGAGGTGCTGGACCTGCAGGGGAGAAGGGATAAAAGAGAAGGGGAGGGAAAGAGATGCTTAATCAAGGGGATGAAGGAAGAAAGAGTGAAATACTGAACACATAGTGGAGGGAGGGAGGGAGGGAGGGAAGGAAGGAAGTGGATTGGTGTGAGGGAGGAAGAGAGAGGAGAAACTGGTCACTGTATCTTTAAAAAGATATAGTAGAATTAGAAAAGGTTAAAAGAAGAGCGACCAAAATGATAAAGGGGATGGAACTCCTCTCATGTGAGGAAAGGCTAAAGAGGTTAGGGCTCTTCAGCTTGGGAAAGAGACGGATGAGGGGAGTACGATTGAGGTCTACAAAATCCTGAGTGGTGTAGAACGAGTAGAAGTAAATTGATTTTTTTACTCATTCCAAAAGTACAAAGACTAGGGGACACTCAAGTTACATGGAAATACTTTTAAAACAAATAGGAGGAAGTATTTTTTCACTCAACGAATAGTTAAGCTCTGGAAAGGATGTGGTAACAATGGTTAGCATTTCTGGGGTTAAAAAAGGTTTGGACAAGTTCTTGGAGGAAAAGTCTATAGTCTGCTATTGAGACAGATATGTTGAAGCTGGGGCTTGCCCTGGGATTGGTAGCATGGAATGTTTGCTACTAATTTGGTTTCTGCCAGCTCAATGGGTGTCGGTAAGTGCATCCCCCCAACATGGCCATGCGGTAAGTGCAATCTTACCACATGGCCATTTCTTTTTTCAGCCTTTTTACCTACTGCGGTAGAAAGGGCCTCAGTGCATGGCAAAAATGACCATCACCACTAGCACAGGGCCCCTTTTACTGCAGCTTAGTAAAAGGACCCCATAGAGTGGTGATGCTGAATGTGGGGAGATAGACACAGAGGAGATGTTGAACAGAGAAATATAGGGGACACAGAGAAGGGAGATGCTGAACATGTGGAAAGATGTAAACAGAGATGGAAGATGGATGGTGAACATGGAGAAAGAAAAAAATGTCAAATGGGCAGGAGACCCGGGTGAGTGAGTTAAGAGAAGACAGAGGGAAACAGAAACCAGAGCCTCGGACCAACGTGATTTGAAAAATAAAATGACCAGACAACAAAATGTAGAAAACATTTTTTATTTTCTATTTTGTGATTAGAATAGATCAGATTTTGAAATGTGTACCTTGCCAGAGCTGGTGTTAGACATAGCTGGGGCCCAGGGCAGAAATTTGGGAGAGGACCTCAAAGCCCACTACCAGGCTTTGCCTTTTTCAGCTTTCATCAGTCTTAGGGCTGTCTCTGGCCAGTGGACAGTTGTCCTAGTTGCATTTCCCTAACACTATCCCTGGCATATGTAATCTTTATATTTTGTATGGTATAGGAGGAGATGCATCTTTTTTTTTTTGGTGTAGCTTCTTGGAGTTTTGGTTTAATATATTATAATCATTTTTGGTCAGTTATTATTCGTTTGGCATTTGTGTTCTGTGTATTTGTGGCCAAGGTACTCTGTTAACATGAATTTTCTATGTAGACTTCTGTAGTAATTTGGCTTGTTCAGTTTTCCCAATAGTGGAGGGATATTTGTGAGGGGGAGGGGAGACAGGAGTTTTGTTTTTGATTTATAAAATTATAGTTGTACAGAATATTATTTCTTTTTATACTTTAATAAAATGATTTAAATATAAAATCATAACTGTCCAAGCCTTGTGCGGATGGGATCAGACAGAGTTCGTGGGGACGGGGTGGGAATGTTGACAGCATTCGTGAGGACAGGGCGGAGACGTGGTGAGGACAAGGACAGACTTTTTCCCCGTATCATTCTCTAATATTAGGTCAAAGTACATAAGTTAAAAAATGTATATTTTAATACGTAAGTAAAAGTACAGTGAAGCAAATTAAGGGGTCCTTTTACAGAGCTGCATAAGCGTCTACGCGTGCCCAATGCATGCCAAAATGGAGTTACCACCTGACTACTGTATGGCTCTGGCAAGAATTCAAGATACCAGTTAGGAGGGGAGAGAGAGAGGGTGGAGAGAGAGGGGGGAAATGCTGGATGGAAGGGCCCAGAGAAAGAGGGCAGATGCTGGATGGAAAAGAGGAGAGGGGCCAGTCTATGGATGGAAGGGAGAGCAAAAGCGGACAGATGCTGGGTGGAAGGGGGAGACAGAGAAGTGGCAGATGCTGCATGGAAAGGAAGGGGGAGAGGGGCAGATGCTGGATGGAGGGGGAGAAAATGGCAGATGCTGGATAGAGGGGGAGCAGAGAAAAAGGGCAGATGTTTGAAGGAAGTATGGAGAGAGAGGGGGCAGAGAAAGAGGGCATATGCTGTATGGAGAAGGGAGCAGAGAAAAAGAGCAGGTGCTGGATGGGAAAATGGGAGAGAGAGGGCAGATGCTGGATGGGGGGGGGGGGGGGGGGGGGGGGGGAAGAAAGAGGACAGACTGGGAAATAAGAGGTAGTGAAATAGGTGATCCAGAATAAAGGAAAGAAATGGTAAGCTGTGGGTAGACACAGTAAAAAAAAAAAGGGGGGGAAATTGAAGACTGTATACTAGGAAAGAATTAAATCTGTACAGAGGTAGAAAAATAAATTGATGAAAGCTGAAAGGAGAGAAAATGACAATTGCACCAGAAATCTTGGTATAAGAGTTAAGAAGACAATGAGGAAAGCAGAAACAGGAGACTAGAAACAATACAATTAGAAAAAGTAAATGGCCAGACAACAAAGGTAGAAAAAATGAATTTTATTTTTAGTTTAGGATAAAGTAGTGTGGTAGCTGTGTTAATAAACGTTAATTAAAATGTAGAAAATGGAATAAGGTGATATCTTTATTGGACTATATTTTAATACATTTTTGACTAATGTTTGGAGACCAAACCCTCCTTTCTTATGTTAGTATAGGATACAAGAACAGTAGTATACTGTCCTGACCTCAGGAAAGAGGTATTGGCCTCTGAAAGCTAATTGAAAAATGTATTTGGTCCAATAGAATGGCATCATCATCATCTTTTCCGTTTTTTTGTTTTCTTTGTATTTGTTTAGTGTAGTGATTGGAATATGTCAGATTTTTGAATTTACGTCTGCTCTCTTTATATTTGCACAGTTCAGGGGGACATGCATCACTTTTTCTTTTTTTCTGGTGTTACACTGTGGCTTCTTGGGCGTTCTGTTTAATATTTGTCTATATATTTCTATTGTGATTAGTTGTTCTATACTGTGTGAGGGTCTGTCTGAGCTCTGTATGAAAGAGACATGGTTTTCTGTTAGCACTAACTGTGCAGTATGGATCTGTTTGCTTGGGGATCTCACCAAGGCAAGCAACCTAAATCCAGTACTTGTCTCCTGTCCCTGGGAGAGGTCAAGGGAAAAGAAAACTCACAGACAAGGGTTATAGTTATCATATAGCAAAGTACTTTGGGAGAGAGTCCCAGAGTCCAATTAATCACAGTAGATATACACTGGACTGGCTCGGCTCATTCAGGCACCTTCGCCATTTTATTAGCAAACCATTAAGTCATAGCTTAACAGGTCAACAGGTTTACATCATAAATCATGAGATACTAACTATTGATAATCACAGGTTATGTTCTGCTTAAATCAGTAGGTCATTGGGGATTCAAGGCAAGGTTCAACAACCGTTAGCAACTTTTAGTAAAAGAATCTGGCTATTATCAGCAGCAATGGGCTAGTAAGAGGAACTTTCTGCAGCTGGCACACATTATTTGCTGCTCACATCTGCTATGTGTGTTCAGGGGTCGGGGTATTCATGTAAGCTAAAGATGTACAATCAACTCTCCGTTCCCTGGTCTTTGCGTCACTTACATAAGACACGCTAGTCACTTCTGACAATTCCTAGTATCTGGACAGGACATTAGTCACTAGGCAAAGCTTAAACTGCTTGCTCAATAACAGAGTGCTTGTCCTATTTTATATCTTATTCTCCTATTCTAACATTTAACGCTTGGTATTCTTCTCTAAACTGGGGAATCCTATTTTCATAGAGGCTCTCAATATCATCAGATCTGTACTAATCTGGCTTCTTTAGTTTTCCAATAGGGTTTATTGACGTTCTAGTACCTATTGCAGTGCTTGTGGTCATGTATTTTCCTAAGTAGGTGCTTTTTATGTGACTTGTGTAAATTACTCTACTATTATGATATATTAGACTTACTCTTTAGGTCCTGTGTGACATTTGTAGTGTTTTGTATTCATTCAAAGTATGCCTGGTACTGGATTTTGGATCTGAATTTAGATATCAGCTTTCTTAGTAATAGCTGAAGGCAAGTTACATTCAGGTGCAGTAGGCATTTTCCTGTCCTTGGCGGGCTTATTATAAAAATAATTTTATACCTGATTCAATATTATTTTTTGTCACCTTCCTCTGGACCACTTCAGGTCTTCTTACATCCTTTGCAAGATATGGCTTCCAAAACTGAACAAAATATTCCAGGTGGGGAATCACTAATGACATCAGCACCTCCTTTCTTCTGCAGGTTAGCTGTTCTCTATACAGCCTAGCTTCCTTCTGGCTACATCCACTGCTTTGTCACACCGATTTGTCACCTTCAGATCCTCAGATATTATCACCCCCAAGGTCCCTCCCTGTCTATGCATATCAGCCTGTAAACACCTAACACATATGTCTTCCTTGGATTTCTACTCCCTAAGTGCATCACTCTGTACTTCTTTGCATTCAATTTCTATTGCCAAACATTAGACCATTCTTCTAACTTTTGCAGATCACCTCCGGGATGTCCACTCTGTTACAAATCTTGGTATCATCCGAAAAAAGCAAACCTTACCTTCTAACCTTTCGGCAATGTTGCTCACAAATATATTGAACAGAATCAGCCCCAGCACCGATCCTTGAGGCACTCCACTACTCACATTTCCTTCCTCCAAGTGAATTCCATTAACCACCACCCTCTGGCATCTGTCTGTCAACCAGTTCCTTATCCACTTCACCACTTTGGGTCCTAATTTCAGGCTGTCAAGTTTATTAAAGAGCCTCTTATGAGGAACCATGCCAAAGGCTGTGCTGAAATATAATTAGATTACATATAGCTCATGTCCTCTATCCAGTTCTCTGGTCACCCTGTCAAAGAATTCAATCAGATTTGTTTGGCAAACCATGTTGTCTTGGATCTTGTAGTCTGTTGGATTCCAGGAAATTCACTATCATTTCCTTCAACCTAGCTTCCATTACTTTACCAATAACTGAAATGAGGCTTACTGGCCTGTAGTTTCCAGTTTCTTCTCTGTCACCACTTTTGTGAAGAGGGACCACATCCACTCTTCTCCAATCCCATGGAACCTCCCCAGTCTCCAAGGATTTATTAAATAAATCTTTTTTTTTTCAGTTCAAATAATTTTATTGAAGTTTTTGAGACAGTAAATAAGTAATGGTCAAGAATAACAATAGAAAACTAGTACAATAAAACATCTCACACATATGTGTTATATAATAGCCATTAGAGAGATTGCAAAAATATGTCGATGGGTTTCCAGAGTTGTTCCAGTGAAATTATATTTGATTTCTTTTCAGAAGCATGTAGTTCATATTGTTTGTATTGGCAGACTGTATTCCACAAGACAGAATAATTGAGAAATTTGGCAGATTTCCAGTTTTTGAGAACATATTGAATACCAATAGCCTACAATGAGTTTGTTAGCTTAGCCTTGCAGGTCAAGGAGTGAAAACATGGATGCTGAGATCGAAGAACTACAATATCATAAGTTATGTCTGACGAGCAATTAATGATAGACCAAATTTCCAACCAAAATGTTTTAATCATTGGACAGTCAAATATCATATGTCACAGGGAGCCAGAAGATGCAGAACAGTGCCAACAGGAGTCCGTTTGCTAAGTTTGGCTCTCCATGATTTCCTAGGAGTCCATAATGAATGGTGTAAGAAGAAAAATAAAGATTGTAATAGGCCAGCAGAAAGCAATGGTCTATTAACTTGTGAGCATATTATAGGCCATGCAAATTGGGTTGAGTAGTCATCAATATCTGATATCCAGGACTCAGATAGTTTAACGTAAAAAAACAAACAATTTATCTCTAATAATTTTATAAAAAGTGGATACAGTTTTCCTTTCAATAAGGGTTGACTCACACCATTTCCTAAGTGAGACTTCTTCCGATAGATTACTTAAAAAAGAGGGATTATCATTAAGTGTATTATTAATTGTAGACCATTAGGAAGCTTTAGGGGCTAAGAAAGGAAACTTAATTTTAAGGTCATTCAGAGATAGCAGTTTGCTTTGAGAGATAATCTGATCTAAAGACCAAATATTACATTTTTGTCAAGTTTTCCAAGAAATGCATCTTTTCTTAATCATAAT
This sequence comes from Microcaecilia unicolor, assembly GCF_901765095.1. Classification (NCBI taxonomy): domain Eukaryota; kingdom Metazoa; phylum Chordata; class Amphibia; order Gymnophiona; family Siphonopidae; genus Microcaecilia; species Microcaecilia unicolor. Next base: position 234,072,064 of record NC_044034.1, read on the forward strand.
TTGTTCCAAATACTCATTTTCAAATTAAGCTATATAGAAATATCAGCTAATTTGTCAAGCTGTTGAAGAGAAAAGTAAGTTGATGATACAATGCCCATATTTTCGATGGTACTAGGAATTTTCATGGTTATCAACATATATAGTGGGATGGGAGAACATATATGTGCTTCAGCTTCTAACCAAGAAGGAGAGATATCATCAGAGAAAGAGTGTAGCCAAGAAGCACCATATTTAACTAAGATAGCTAAATAATAATAAAGGCCAGGAAAATTTTGTCCACCATTAAAATTGGATACTTTCAATTTGCACAATGCAATTTGTTTTTATTTTGCCAAATAAATGCAGGGAATTTCTTATCAATCTATCTATATAGAGATTTGGGACATAGGGAAGGCTGCATAGATAGGATATAAGAAACCCTGAGCATAAGAGTCATTTTAATAGTGGAAATTCTGCCCAACCAAGTTAAATTCAAAGGTGACCATTTGGCTAGATCATTATTAATTATATCTTTGATTCTGGTGAGATTAAGATTAAAAATCTGATCAGAATCTTTGTGGATAAGAATACCAAGGTATTTAAAGGTTGTATGAGCCTGTGCAAAATGCATGCGCTGAAAATCAGAGGGAAAAAGAAATTATTTAATGGGATTATTTCTGATTTGGCCCAGTTTACTTTATATCCAGAAAACTTGGAATAGGTGGAAACTAAATCAGTGAATGCTGAAATAGACACTTGTGGATTGGTAATAAAGAGTATAACATCATCAGCATATGCAGGTAATTTTATTTGATGTGTTTTAGTTGTAATGCCTTGGATATGAGGGGATTGTCGAATAGCAGAGAGGAGGGGTTCCAGTGCAGCTGTATGTCATTAGATAGAGTTTCATTAATCAGGACCCTGGAGATGGGATTCCAATATAATGCTTGGATCCAGGAAATGAAAGCTTGCCTAAAACCATACCATCTTAGAACTTGTAAGAATGGCCATTCCACACTATCAAAAGCTTTTTTAGCATCAAGGGCCAAACTCACTACAGGTTCCAATATACCCTTAGCAATATGGTTAATGGCATGAAACAACCGCAAATTATCACCAATGAATCTGTTTCATAAAGCCCACTTGATCTGATTGAATAAGTTGACCCATTATGTTATTCAGTTAGGATTTTAGCTAGAATGTTGTAATCTAGATTTAAAAGGGAGATAGGCCTCTAATTTTGTACTTTACAGGGGTCCCTGCCTGGTTTAGGAATGATAACTATGGTAGCTTCGGTGAAGTGATGTTGGCAATCTGGGTGAGTTTTGATAAAGTTGTAATATGTGAGAAGTTGAGGGGCAAGAAAGAAATGAAATATTTTGTAAAATCCAGCTATTATGCCATCTGGACCTGAAGCTTTATTAAGAGGCCAAAGAGGAGCTAGCAGTGACTATTTCTTGAATGGTAATAGGAGAATGTATTTGTTTTTGAGTTATGGGCAGTGGTGTGCTGGTAAATTTTTAACAACAGGCTCTCTCCCCGGTCCACCTCGGCGCCCCCCCCCCCCCCGGTCCACCTCAGCGCCCCCCATCCACCTCGGCGCCCCCCGTCCACCTCTGCGCCCCCCCAAAATTGCAGAGCTAGCTATAGCTGGGGGGGGGGGGGGAGGCAATGCATTACTCTCTCCAGGAAAAAAAAATTAAATGATCCCAGGTTCCAATCTAATTCATGTTTAATATGGGATAAAATGCCATAAATAAGTAAATAAATATAAACTTTTAACGTTGAGCACCTGATTCTCAAAGTGGACATATTCCAAACACTATAATGAAAATAAAATTATTTTTTTCTACCTTTGTTGTCTGGTGACTTTGTTTCTCTGATCATGCTGGTCCAGTATCTGATTCTGCTGCTCTCTATCTGTTCCCTTGACTCCGTTTCTAGGGCTTCCTTTCCATTTATTTCTTTTCTTTCCTCCTTTCTTCTTCATTTCTGGTCCTCCGCAGACTTGACTGTCCAGTGGATCTAGCTTCTTCCTATTTTCTCCATCCATGTGCAGTTTCTCTCCTCAATTCCTTTTCCCTCATCTAATCTCTTTCCTCTGTCTTCCCTCCATGTCCAGCATTTCTTTTCTCTCCCTTCCCTCCCCTCCATCCATGTCCAGAATTTCTCTTGCTCTCCCCTCCATCCATGTCCTGAAACTCTCCTCTCTCCCCTGCCCCCCTCTCCCCAACCATGCCCAGCAAGTCTCTCCCCTGCCCCCCTCTCCCCATCCATGCCCAGCAAGTCTCTCCCCTGTCCCCTCTCCCCATCCATGCCCAGCAAGTCTCTCCCCTGCCCCCCTCTCCCCATCCATCCCCAGCAAGTCTCTCCCCTGCCCCCTCTCCCCATCCATGCCCAGCAAGCCTCTCCCCTGCCCCCCTCTCCCCATCCATGCCCAGCAAGTCTCTCCCCTGCACCCCTCTCCCCATCCATGCCCAGCAAGTCTCTCCCCTGCCCCCTCTCCCCAACCAAGCCCAGCAAGTCTCTCCCCTGCCCCCCCATCCATGCCCAGCAAGTCTCTCCCCTGCCCCCCTCTCCCCATCCATGCCCAGCAAATCTCTCCCCTGCCCCCCTCTCCCCATCCATACCCAGTGATTCTCCTCCCTCCCCTGCCCTTCCCTCCCGCTCCCAAACATGTCCAACGAACGATGTCCTTCGCCCCCACCCTCCCCTCCCGCTCCTATCTGTCTTTTTTAATTACCTCCGTCGAAGCGCGCTTCCCCTGCTTGCTTCGGTGATGTTCGCGCCCTTAGTCCCGCCTTCGCGGAAAAAGGAAATGACGTCAGAATGACGTCAGAAGGCAGGACTAAGGGCGCGAACATCACCGAAGCAAGCAGGGGAAGCCTGGAGAGACGGCCAGCACGCAGCAGGGCTTTAAATAGTGCGCGCTTTGACGGAGGTAATTAAAAAAGACAGATGGGAGCGGGAGGGGAGGGTGGGGGCGAAGGACATCGTTGGACATGTTTCGGAGCTGCAGGGGCGGTAAGCATGGCCTGTGATGGCGCCCTTCTGCCATGCTTACCTCCCCTAATGGAGCCGGCTTGCCCCCAACAACAACCGGCTCACAAAAGCTGTCAAAATTTAACAAGCGGCTCCAGCACACCACTGGTTATGGGAGAGAGAGTAGGATGATCAACAGAATTTAGAAATTTGTTGATATCTTGATGTAAACTAGAAGCTTTGGATTGAAATAGTGAAGAATAAAACTTCTCGAAAAGGGCAGTCTTATCAGCGGTAGAGTTAACAATAGATCCTTGGTCATTTTGTAAGGTAGAACTATATGTTTTGTTCCTTTTACTTTGTAAAAATTTTGCAAGAAGTTTGTCTATTTTATTATTACTGGAATAGTGGCCAGAAGCTTGAATGAATAATTCAGATCTAGCCCTCTCTGATAATACAGAGTTATATTCATACTTATATTTGAGAATTTGGTGATAAGTTGGGAAGGAGAACTCATATGTTGGACTTCTAAGCTTTTGATAGATTGATCTAAGTCTCTAAGCTTTAAATTGGCTTGTTTACATTTCCAGGCTATAATACTGATAATTTCTCCTCTGAGGGATGCCTTATATGCCTTCCATTGGGTGAAACTTCAGGAGAATCATTCCTATAAAAAATCTTTACTGAAATTAATAATTTTATTTAGAGATTCTTCATCATACAAAACAGCATTATTTAATCTCCATGAGGATTTAGGTGTTCTTTGTTTAGGGACCTGTAAACATAGAGAAACTGCTGCATGATCTGAGATATGTATTGGGTGAATGGTAAAAGATGAAATAAAAGAAGTAAGAGGAGCAGATATGAGAAAATAGTCTAACCTAGCATATGTAGTGTGTGGAGCCAAAAAATTAGTATAATCTTTTGTTGTTGGGTGAAGAATATGCCATGCACCAACTAAATTAGCATTAGTTATAAGGTTTTGGAGCTCAAGCGGCATTTTTGGTTTAGAAGATCTTCAAGTAGAAGATTTGTCAAGCAGGGGTGTAGCCACACCTCGCGGTGGGAGGGGGCCAGAGCCTGAGGTGGGGGGGAACATTTTGGTCTGCCACCACTCTGCTGTTGCCATCCCCGCCGCCTCACTGCCCTGCCGCTCCGCTGCTTCCCATCCACTGCCACAGCCAATACCTTGGCTTGCGGGGGTCCCCAACCCCCGCCAGCTGAAGCCTTGTCCAGCACCGGTCTCTGGCGCCGCTGCATTGCCTCCCCTGCTCTCTCTTCACCTCACATCCTGCATGCTCCTTTTAGTGAAATTGAGCATGCTCAGTTTCACTAAAAGGAGCATGCCGGACATGAGGGGAAGACAGAGCAGAGCAGGCAATGCAGTGGTGCCAGAGACCGGTGCTGGACAAGACTTCAGCTGGCGGGAGTTGGGGAGCCCCACCAGAAAAACCAGGAGCCCAGAGGAAATTTGGGGGGGGGGGGTTCCCATGTCTCCACATAGCTACGCCACTGCTGTCAAGAAAAATGTCAAGAGGCTGATTATAGTCACCAGCAACAATCAGAGAATCTGATTGGTGTTGTAGAATAGTTAAGTATAGAGATCTAATGAAATCAGGAGAGTCAGAAGTAAGGGCATATACACTGACAAAAGTAGAATGAATGATAGAACATGTCAAAATCCATCTGCCATCATCTGAGATATTCTTGGTGATAACAGCATTCAAGGACAAGTGGAAAAATATGGAAACACCTCTTTTTATGTGGACAGCAGGGGAATGAAAGGCTGTGGAAAACCCTGGGAAAGAGAGTTTGGAACATTTATTAGGAGGCAAACGTGTCTCTTGTAAGAAAATAATGCTAGGATGTAAGGATTTCAAATAATGAGAGGTTTTTTTCTCTTAATTGGGTGGTTCAACCCATTAATATTAATTGCCACAATATGAAGATCAGCCATATCTTAAGGATATAAAAGAGAATATTAAAATCTGTATCCCATATACTGAAGAGTAGAAAGGCATTAGTAAAAGTTTGCAATATGAGAAGAAACATATGTGTATCATCATAATCTATAACAGAGATACAAGCTTAATCTAATGCAACATGCAATAATGCTAATAATAACAAATCCATATATATCACGGGTGAGACTGAATTATAATCAGAACAGTCACATTGGGGGAACCCCCCCCCCCAGCAGGAGCCAGTATAGAAAGAAACCTGATGGAGAAAAATTTTGATATTATATCATAACAGACATCAGAGTAAAGGAAAAAAAATGCAAAAATACATATAAAAAGAAAGCCCCTAAAAACAACATATCAATTGAGATTAATGCCAGGAAAATTACAATAGTATTACAGACATAAAAGTTTTTTTGAAAAAGCAAAAAACATTCATTGCATTTTTAGTGAGTCTAAGAATAGTTTTAGTTATGAAGGCTCGGTATAAGTATGGGTGCAGTTGTAAGTTATTCTTATCCTGGCAGGAAATAATAGACCAAATTTGGCACCAATATCCTTCAGCGGTTGTCAAAGTTGAAGAAGTTCTTTACATCTTAGTGCTGTGGATTTTGCCAAATCAGGCACAATGAGCACTCACCCTGATAGAGAAGATGGGGTGATGATTTACAGCGGACAGGCTCAATAGCACATATTGATATCATTGAATCTGTGCCACAATTGGTCTCAGGTATTTGGCTGACTGAATGGGTCTCGAAGGGACTCTGTGTGGTCTTTCAGTCCCTAGTGAAGGAGAAAACTGAAGATTAAGTAGTTTAGGAAGAAGTTCTTTCAAGAAGGTGATGGAATCTGAACTTTCATGCTTCAGGGAGACCCAATATTCTAATATTAGATCTGCATTGGCAATTAGATAGGTCCTCCAAATTCTTCCAAAGCATGCGGATGTCTCAGTCATGTTTCTCAATAAATATGAGCTTTTCAGCAAATTCGTGAAATTGTATTTCTATCGCATTCAAGCGAGATCTGACTTCTACAAGTTGAGAATTTAAGGATTTGATTTTGGTGCGAACTGCTTTGGTAGCTTCCACTTGCTCAAACATAATGTATTTAAAGGATTGCATTTCAGCAATGAGATCGAGTTGTGTCTCAGAGGTTTTCAGTTTCATTTTCTCCAGCGTGGAGGGTTCTGGCTTAAGTTTTTTTACGCTCGGGGCTATAGAGTTAAGTGAATCTTGTTTAAGATTTTTATTTAAGGCCATCGGAACAAGTATCTATTAGATTAGTGATGTTTCTTGTCCAGAAGAATCAGGAGATTATACAATATTCTTGAAAATTGTGGCTTAATGCTTAGGAGTTCCTACCCCCATATGTCTGCTCAGATCGGCAGTCAGGCTCTGCCCCCAAACAAATCTTAAGAGGACCCGCTAGAATCTCTCTGAGCTCCCTCAATATCCTTGGATAGATCCTGTCTGGTCCCACGGCTTTGACCACCTTTAAATTTTCAAGTTCTTCACAAACACTTACTTCCATGAACTGTGCTATATCCACTCAATTCTCATACGTACCTTTGCCAGTCAATTGTGGTCCTTCTCTAGGATTTTCTTCTGTGAACACAGAACAAAAGTATTTGTTTAGCACATTTGCTTTTTCCTTATCATTATCCACATAACGGTTCACATCATCTTTCAGTCTCACAATTGCATTTTTAGTCTTGCTCCTTTCACTAAAATACCTGAAAAAATTCTTGTTGCCCTCCCCTGCATTTCTAGCCATTTGTTCTTCCACATACGCTTCCACCAGACGTATCTCTCTTGGCTTCTTTCAGTTTCATTCGGTATTCATCTCTATGTTCCTCTTCTTGAGCTTTTCTGTATTTCATGAATACCAACTCTTTAGACTTTATTTTCTCAGCCACTTGCTTGGAGAACCATATTGGTTTCCTTTTTCTCTTGATTTTACTTTAAATAAAGGTCAGTAGCCATATTTATAGCTCTTTTTAGCCTGGACCACTGCCTTTCCACTTCTCATTTTTCCTCCTAGCCCATCAGCTCTTTCTTCAGGAATTCACCCATTTTACTAAGTCAGCATGTTTGAAATCCAGAACTTTGAGTTTTCAGTGGCTGCCCTCTCCTTTAGCTGTTATATCAAATCAAACTGTTTGATGATCACTGCTGCCCAGGTGACACACTCCCCCATTTGTGAGCACCAGGTCCAGTGTTGCTCCCTCCCTCGTGGGTTCTGTCACCATTTCTCTTAGTGGAGCACTTTGAAAGACATCCACGATCTCTCTACTTCTTTTCGATTCCACAGATGGAACTTTCCAATCCACATCCGGCAGGTTGAAATCTCCCAGCAACTTCACCTCTCTTTTCTTTCCCAACTTTTGGATATCTGTGACCAGATCTTTATTTAGTTCCTCTGATTTTATCAGTAGTCTGTAGACAACCCCCATGTGGACAGAGGTTCCATCACCTCTTTTCAAGGTGATCCATATCACTTCTTCCTTTCCCCAGGCCCTTTGGCATTTCATTCACTGTGATATCGTTTCTCACATACAATGCTACTCCTCCACCATTAACACCAGCTCTATCCTTCATAAATAGATTGTAGCCTGGTATGTTTGCATCCCATTCATAGGATCTGTGATAGCAACAATGCCTAAGTCTGCCTCTATCATCAGGGCTTGCAGATCATGAACTTTGTTGGTTAGACTGCAAGCATTTGTGGTCATTGCTTTCCAGTGGCAGTCTGATCTTCTGTTTAGTTTTCTCTTTGGTCTCACTTCCTGCTGTGTTGGAAAGAAGTGATTTGCTAAGATTGTTGTTGTTTTCATTGTTTTCTTTATTACTACCACATCTTGTCTTTTACGGGGGGGGGGGGGGGGGGGGGGGGCGGGGGGGGGGGCGGGGGGTGTGACCACTGGAAGTGACATGCCTCCATATGTCACCCCTGCCTTTTAGTTTAAACGCTTGTTGTCTGAATTTCTCACCAAGTGTTTTTTTCCCCTGCCACTGTGAGATGCAGCCCATTTTTTTTCCATGTATTGCCCCAGCCTCCAACACTTTAAAATAAATAACCAAAGCAAGAGACAAGGAGCAGTTTTTCATATTCACATCATCAAGGTCTCCACAAAAAAACCTTGAGAATACATTAATTTCTATATTAAAAAACAAAACAAAAACAAACTTAGGGGCCCTTTTACTAAGCTGTGGCAAAAAGTGGTCTTAGCATGCCGTTACACTGGTTTTTCCCATGTGCTAAGTGCCAAAACCTACCTATGAAAAAGCAACTCTGCAAATATTACACCAGGTCCTAGAATATCCATGCGCCTTATTGGAGATAACAAAGGAGAAGAAATCCAAAAGCACCGAGATCAGAGCAAATAGACAAAAAAGCACAAAGAGCCTTCAAGAATGGGAGCATCTCAACTTCATTTTATTGAAAGACCCGACACGGTCCATGTTTCAGCAACAATTGCCTGCGTCAGGGGTCTAATACAATGGACATCAATAAATAAGTATAAAAAGAAATAAAAACAATAACAAACATAAACCATAAATAGTCTAATAGGATGTACATAAATGATATATCTACTATAATAAAACTCACCCTCAACGTTCTGAAGACAACGTTCTGAAGTCACTCAGTCACTCCCTGAAGGGTTTGTCAGTTCATGGTGGTGAAGCCACAACACTGACCATGTCTCTCTGCCCCGCCCTCGCATGACGGACCAATCATAAAAAACACCTTCAACGTTCTGAAACACAAAGGATCATCACAACACCGTTCCCAGGCAATGCTAGGCAACGTAAGATGGACCAATCAGAGGAAACTACGTGACAATAAGGGAGGAGCATTCCCCAGCAGAACGGCTCATTATCTGTGCAGCACGGAGAGCACAGAACCACCGCTGGAATGAGAGAAGAATATTCCTGCTGTGGGTGCAAAAATAGACCGAGGGGGGGAGGGGGGTGGGGGTGGGGAGAGAAATTTTTAAATGCCTATGCTGGTACTGAAGAGTGCCAGAGGGCCTATAGCACAGACTATATTTGGGATCGCTTGACGTGGAGTCGGAGGAGCCGGAAAACAACGTGCCACTCACCATCTGGGGCGTGGGCAAACAGGACAAGCTGCGGCCCAGCTGGAAGGATTACCCGCGACCCAGCCAGCAGCAAACAGCGACCAAGGAAGGGGGAGGAGTAGGGAAACACGCGGAGTGTATTTCCCTACTTCTTCCCTGCCTAGGAATCGCTGGAGACTGGCTGCCAAACTAATGAAACAACTGCACACCGACGCACCACCTCCATCATTCGAAAGGCATCCACTCTTTCTTCAACAGAAATGCAAACTAATAATACAAAACAAACAAAGAATACATGGTTTCTCACGTGGCCGCAGGTAACTCCCCACCCCCTTCCTCTTCCCCTTTTGCCGAAGCGGCCAAGGACGTGCCCAACCATCCCCAGCCTCAGGCAAGCTGTCTCCCACCTCGGGGACTCCCCGAACACCCGGAAAAAGATGGCACTGATTCCCGCAGCGCATAAATGTTCCAGCATTCCCCTGCAGCCGGCCTGAAATGGACCGAACATACCGGATCACCCCCCGACGGCCCAAGACCGTGCTCTTCTCCCTTCCGCCACCTTAAAACAATCATCCCCGTCCTCAGGCAAGCCGTCACCCACCTCCAGGATGCCCAGAACCCCAGCCCAATGGAAAAAGACGGCGCTGCTTCCAACAGCACATTTCTCTTCCAGCGTTCCCCTATAGCAGCCCTGAAACGGCCAAAAAATACCAACAGACCAAGAACGTGCTCCTCAACCTTCCGCCCATCTAAAACAACACTGCTGCCTCAGCACAACCCCAAAAAAAAAGAACCTGGAAAAAAAAACCACCACTCAGCAAAGGCTGACCCCCCTACAACCACATTTACATTTCACCAACAGAAAGACCCCCCTCCACAAACCTTCTTGACAGACAAAACCACACACACACACAATACAACAGAAACACACCCTCAAAGCCACACACCAATCCATCCCACTTTGCCAGCACAGCACAGCACAGCACATCCCCCAACCCCCCACCCAAAAAACAAAACAAAAAAAAAGATACACATCAACAACCTGCACACACATCCCCCACTCACACACACACACACACACACACACACACACACACAAAATAACTCTGTGACACATACACACACACACAAAAAAGCCACATGCTAGCGCCCGTTTCATTGGTTTCGGAAACGGGCCTTTTTTACTAGTAATATATAAATTATAATAATCATATAAAAATCTCAATCATATTTGAAAAAAACAGAATATACAAAATTTAAATTTAAAATTATATTTTAAAAATGCCACAGTACATAAATAATTGAAAATGGAAGCTGTATTTAGTGTATACCTAATGTTGATCTCTGATTCCAAACAGAACAAATGGAGCTTGCAGAATCTTTCACCTTGATCAAATACTCAGAACATCAAAAGACTCTTGCCTTATAAGTAATCCCCCAAATTAGAAATGAACATGCAAACAAAAACTAAAAAAAAAAACTCCAAAAACCTAGACTATGAGTAGTGTAATCCTGGAAGAAGAGAAACAAATATGTTTCCTTCTGTGTTGTGCAAAATACCAAAGAGAAGAGATGCATATTTCCTCAAACTTACATATTCTAATCCTTGAAAACTGAAAATAAATATTTTTCTTTTCTCCTTTTTTGGTTTCTGTGCATTTTATTTTTCTAATTGGGTTGGCCCCAATATCTCTCTTCTTCTTTTCTTATGTCAGTCTTCTCCTGAGTCCTTTTCCAAGTTTGCCATTCTATTTCTTATCTCTTCTGGTCTTCTTTCCTTTCTTCTGTCTGCCAAAGATCTATCTTTTTATTTTTCATTTTCCTCTACCTCTATATCCAGTCATATCTGATTATACCCTTCATTCTTCCTTTCTCTCACTTCTTCTCCATGGTCTCCTTCTTTTCCCATTTCCCTCGTATCCCTTCTCCAGCATTCCCATTGCCTCCTTTGCTTGTCTCCTTCCCTGGTTTCCTATTCCCAGTCTTATTTTTCACCCACTCCCTAATGCTTCATTTCCATCTTCTGCATTCATCTTCTTACCCCTAATCTATTACCAGCCCCAACTCCATGCTTATCTCTTCTTCCCTTCCTCCAAGACATTCTCACTTAGCCTTTACCCAGCCTCCTACTGCTACTCTTCCACCAACATTTAGCCCCATTTCCACTTTTACCCTTCCTTCAGAGACCTATCTTTTAATCTCTCATACCCTTCCAAAGCACCCCATCCCTTTTCACTGCCTCTCATCTCCAATCCTTCATGTCATGCAAACCATGCCGCCAGCACTCCCCACCATTCTGCTTTCTCTTACCCCTATCTCACACCCTCAGTCATACTCCCATCTAATACACCCTCATTCATACTTACCAATTATCATGTCCTTACCATCCCCTTCAAATTCTGACTCATTTTCTTCCATCCAGTATTCCCTGCTCTGCCACCCCCACCACCACTTTTGCAGCTTGATCACCAAGTCCCTATTCTGATTCTTCTTCAGCTCTGTTGCATCCCCAAGTTCAATCCGTCTTCTGCTCTGCCCCCTCCCTTTCTGCTTTTTTAAGTCCCTTATTTTTTTCAGATGGCACAATATTTCTCTTATCCAAAATAGTGTTTCTGACACCTCGGGTCTGTAGTCCTTTCTGTTAATTTCCCACCACTAAAATCTCAGTCCTTCCATCTCCCAGGGTGCCTGCCAGCCTTCACCTTTCTTGGCTTCTATTCTGCTCTCAAGTTCTCCCTTCTCCCCCAGTCTCTTTTCCTTGGCCTAGCACAGTTGTGTAGCCAGAACTGAATTTTTGGAGGGACCTAAGGTTAACATGGGGAGGGAGCAGTAGGCATACAGATCGAACATACTAGTTAAATTATTATTGAAAACTAATGCCTTGGTGTGACCTGAAAATTGATTTCTAAGTAAACAGTCTGCAATAGTGGACATATTACATATTTAAAACTTACTTTTTTCAAATTCTTACCAATGCTAAACCACATACAGACCTATGGAAACAATTCAGTTCCTCCACTGCTAGTAATACAACAAAACCCTGCAAAAGACACTCAGAACATTACTAGACCATAACAGCACTAACTCTCAGGACTCAAACAGTAGTAACCTTATCTATGAAAAAGTAACACTGCACATATTACACTGGGCCCTTAAATACCATTATACCTAGGCCCAGATACACTAAATCTAATGAGCCAGCAATGTGGTTTTTACACCAATTCTAGCCGGTTTAGCGAGCAAGGAATACAGCGAGACATGTACAAAAGGTTCTCCAAGCTCTTTTTCTGTCATGATAGCAGCTAACGAAAAATGTATGCAAAGCTATTATAATGAGCTAATTATTATACAAGTGTGCATGCAAATGGATGCATAGCCGTTTTCCAAGCGATGTACAGCAGCAACCCCTATCTTTACTGTGGAAAATGTAACAGGAGGTCTGGAGATGTCGGTCCTGACAATTCTTCATGTTGGAAGTACTCCACAACCACTTCTGCCACTCCTGCAGGAGGAGAAGGACCAGTGGAAAGATGAGATGCGACAGAGCACGAAAGGCAGTGAAGTGTGTGATCCCGGGGGGGGGGGGGGATTAAAATGCCTTGCAGAAAGTGATTTCCTGCCTTCTGTCTGTCTGCAGCAGAGCAGTTCTGTTTATTTTAGTCACCACTGCTCTGTGTTTAGAGAAGGAAGATTAAATCTCCCCCTAATGAAACAGTTCTCATGCCCCGATGCTTCAGTAAAGTAGGCTGCTTCAGCCCTGGAAGCACAGCAGTTTTCAAAGAAAGAAAAAGCTTTTGCACTGCTCTCATATACGGAGCATCTTTGCATGATTTAGAGCCGTATACAGGCGCCGCTCTGAGCATGCGCAGAGCAGCCACGCTTAGTAATTGGCTGCTCTGCGCATGATCAGCTGATCGACTAGCTTCCCCCATGAAATAAATTGCATGCAAATGAGCTAACATTCAGCTGCTCATTTGTAAGCGATTTCCTTCATGCACGCCCGGCTTTCTCAAAATTGGTAAGCAGCAACGGGGATCAGTAAGGTAAGGGTTTTTTGAAAGGGGTTTAGTGCATCTGGATCTGGACCTAGTGAGAAAATGGAAGCAGGACTGCTACAGATCTCTATATAGAAACTATACATCATGGCCATAGAAACTAAAAATAGACCCTCAACACATATGGAAGGCAGAACCAAAAATTTGTATTGGCACTGCCACTCCTCGTACAGTCTATGGGCTTTACAGTCTTTATGCAGATGAAATCTAGCTGTAAACAGCCCCAGACATGGTTAATGCTGCCTTTCTTGCAGATTTGTCATATGAAATTGATCAAATTGTGAAATGGCTTACAGACAATGGACTGAAATTTAACCCAGCAAAAATAGTAGTGGTACACTGTTGCAGGAAAGATTTTTCCTCCTGTTCCAGGTCCATGTTTATTTATTTATTTTATTTTATTTAATACATTTATACCCCACATTTTCCCACTAGTTGTAGGCTCAATGTGGCTTACACAGAACCGTAGGGTAGGCTACAGTTCAAAAAAAGCACAACTAAACAAAGTAATAATAGGATAATAGGCATGTTAATAAACAGAGGTAGGATTCCTTTTCAAAATTCTGAGAAAGTGCTAGATGTTATTCTGGACAGCACCTTATCCATAGATCTACACGTCTCATCAGCAGTCAGAAAATCTTTCTTTACTCAGTGGCAATTATGATCTCTTTATTCTGTTCTAGATCAAAAACCTGTGCATATACTTCCACTCACTCACTTGTACTTTCATGTCTTGAGTATTGGAGTATGCTACTACAGGATGTTAAGCTTTCTAACATTTGTCAAGTACAAAACACTGCCATAAAACTCCTTCATGGTGCAAAAGGTTTGGCCATATCACACCCCTCTTGTGTTCTGTGTACCCTGGCTCCCTGTCTCCTACCAGATCCCTTTTAAAATATATTGTCTATCAAGTATATTATTTCAGCCAGCTTCTGTTTCTTCTTAATTATATAATCCCCTATTTTCCATCAAGTGCTCATTGATCCTCTGCTCAGAATTTAGTGGTCATTCCATCATTCCAACATATTGTTTAGTTATAACTAGGCAATCTTGTTTTAGCATTTTGCTCCCACGAATTGGAGTAATTTGCCACTAGACATTCGTCTGGAACGTGTGCAGTATGAATACTGGTTTTTTTTAGCTTCTTTGCCCCTCTGTTTACTAAACGCGCTAGTGGCTGCCGCGCGGCAATGCTGACAAAGCCTATTCAAAGTGAATGGACTGTGTTGGCATTGGCTTAGTAAACAAGGGGGTTGGAGTTCTTTTCAAACTTCTTTTAGTTTGAGCATTGTAGACCACCTAGAAGGCCTTCCAGTTGGGTGGTATATCAAATTTTAAATAAAGTTGGAAACTTGCAAAAACATTTTTATTTACAGAAGTTGAAGATGGCATTCAAACTCATTAATCTACCTCTGCATGAAAAGGTGCTAAATTATGGTTGAGGAACATGGGCCTCAGTGCCTGTGTCTGCTGAAGGCAGATCATGTCTATGCCCGCTCCAACACAACTTCTTGTTATGGAGTGGGCAGGTACCTGACCTGCCTTCACCACACGCAGGTGCTAACTCCCAAATTCTATATATGGCATCTTAAGTTGTGCTTATTAATTTGGCTGCATGGCCAAATTTGGCACGTAACTTAATTGATTAACAAGCCAATCAGCGCCAATAATTGTTACTTAACCAATTAGCGGCACAAATTGACTTTAATTAGAATTTATGTGCACAATTTTTTAGGCGTATTCTATAACGGTGTGTGTAAATTCTAATGCACACAGTCGAAAAGGGGGCATGGCCATGGGTGTGGAATAGGCTGTGGGCATTTTGAATCAAAAAATTATGTGCACTATTATAGAATATACCTGATCTGCCTGATTTTAGGTGGCCTAAATGGGTGCGCCTAAATTTTAGGTGCAAGAACGGCGCATGAGCATATTCTATAAACTATGCCTGACTTTAGGTGTAGTTTATAAAATCACGCTAACTATGTGGTTTTATGGCACCAATTTTTAAGGCGCCATATATAGAATTTCCCTCTAAGGCCCCATGCTATTTTCTAGTTGAACTTTGCTGCTGCTGTCCAAAAATTATGTGTTCTATGGCCATGGGTCACATGGGCCCCTCCTTCCTCATTCTTAGAGCAGTCAGCCTCACGATTGACTCCTGTGTTTGAACCATGGGGTTCTTTATCTACGGAGTCCCACATGGTTCAAACTTTACATGTTTCAACTGTCTGGTTTAAACTGATAACATCTGAATTGCATACAACTCTGTAGTCACAAAACCCCACATTTCAAATTTAGGTTTCAACTGCGGGTCCAGCAGATAGGGGAACTCATGGCCAGCACTAAGGCTGTAGCTCCAGCCAGACGAACGTACAGGTGGTATTTTTGGTTCTGGATGGGGTAGCAAAGGGGTGCCGCCCCTTAGTGATACCTATTAAGTAGATTGAGCTGTAGTAATGTATGAATTACCCTATACTCATGGATATAACAATGACAGTGGAGCATATTTAAATTTTGTATAAGGTAAACAGATAATTGTTTTTGTCTTCTTGGGAGTTTATCTGAAAATATATCTGTGATGTACACATTGGAAATGACTTTCACATTTGGCACGATAGTCCAGCAGAGAAACAGAAATGATATAAAAGTGTCTCTTTTTGAGAGTCCTGGAAATACATTGCAAACATACGATGAAATAAGTATGTGATTAGCATTTTTTCTGCATAAGGTTTTAATATAATTACATAAGAAAATAAAAAGCCACATTGGGCTTACCGACGCTTTGTAAAAGACCCCTCTTGTTTGTTGAACCTGCATTGGCTGCCAGTTAAGGCTCATATATCCTATAAATTAGCCTGTGTTCTATAAACATTTTGAAGGATGCTGCCCAGAATATATAACTAAAGTATTTACATTTCCTGCTTCATCTTCATTTTCTCGAGTGGGTGGTACTCACCTTCTTTATTTTCCTTCTGTGTTAGGACTGAAAAATAGAAACTCTTTATAATTCTCTTTTATATATCTGGTGGTCCAGACTTGGAATTCATTGCCCTTAGGGATTAAAACTACATCCACTTATTTGTCTTTTCGCAAAAAGCTAAAAAGTACCTTTTTTTCTGAATTATATTGATTTTCTTTCTAGTATTGAGATTGTTTCTTTTTCTTTTGTTTGTAATGTGCTTTGAACCAACTTCTTTGGGAGTTCGTGGACTATAAATACCATGTCATCATCATCATCATCATCAAATGAGGCACAATAAACTTTTTTAACTATCTTTGTCAGCCACTTCCTTAACAGATTTCCCATTCAGAAAAGATTCTAACTGCCAGTGGTGTACCAAGGTTGGTCTGTCCCGGATGCAAGCAGCAAGGGGGTGCAGGGAGCAGCTGTGCGGCTGTCGGCTCTGCTGGTTCCCTGCTTCCTCTGACGTTACTTCCTGTTCCGGGGCAGGGAACTGACATAGCTACTAATACTACTACTTGACATTTCTAAAGCGCTGCTAGGGTTACGCAGCGCTGTACAATTTAACATAGAAAGACAATCCCTGCTCAAAGAGCTTACAATCTAAAGGACAAATGAACAGTCAGTCTGATAGGGGCCGTCAAATTGGGCAGTCTGGATTTGCTGAAAGGTAAGAGTTAGGTGCCGAAAGCAGCACTGAAGAGGTGGGCTTTCAGCAAAGACTTGAATATGGGTAGGGAGGGGGCTTGGCGTAAGGGCTCAGGAAGGTTGTTCCAAGCATAGGGTGAGGCGAGGCAGAATGAGCGGAGCCTGGAGTTGGCGGTGGTGGAGAAGGGCACTGAGAGGAGGGATTTGTCTTGTGAGCGGAGGTTTCGGGCGGGAACATAAGGGGAGATGAGGGTAGAGAGGTAGCGAGGGGCAGCAGACTGAGTGCATTTGTAGGTAAGAAGGAGGAGCTTGAACTGAATGCGGTATCTGATTGGAAGCCAGTGAAGTGACCTGAGGAGGGGGGGTGATATGAGTATAATGGTTCTGGCGGAATATAAGACATGCGGCAGAGAGCTGACAGCCACGCAACTGCTCTCTTCACCCTCAGGAGGTAAGAGCAATGCGCTTGGGGGGGTGGAGGTGATACACTGGAGGTGGTGCTGTGATTCGCAGGGGGGAGGTGATTCACTGAGGAGGGGTGATGCGCCGAGTGGAGGGCGCAGCAGCGATTTGCCCTGGGTGTCAGCGACTTAGGAACACCACTGCTAACTGCAAAGGATCTAGAAAAGCATACTGATTACTCTTATACTAAACTAAACATTTACATGGAGGCTTAAGGAAAAAGGTAGCTCCGATTGTAATCACTTTAGACTTAGTTTGTAAAAAAAGACTTCCTTTTTAGTTGTGTAGCACGGAAGACATCAGGAAATAACAAAATAACCTGTCCACAGAATAACAACTTTTTCTTATGAAAATAAGCTTTTATAATTACAAACTTCTGGTCTTCATTCTTCAATGAGAATAACAGGATAGAATGCTTAGTTACAGTATCCTGTGAGGACTTTAGAAAATAAGCTAAATCAAGACTATCAGGTGTATTCAAAACATTCATCCCTCCCTCCTCTCTAGTGTCCGCAATGCTTCTAGGTAAATAGTAAGCTTTAACCACATTAGAAAAATCAAAATCCACTAACTGCAAAATATCTTTGAAATACATCTTTAGAAGCTCTATAGGGGACAAGAAATGGGTCACTGGGAAATTTAAAAATCTCAGATTTTCTGCCCTGTTTAAGTTTTTCATCACTTCCCACTGCATATGGAGCATTAGGTTGTCCTTAGTCACTGCAGCAACAGCCAACTGAGCTGCCTTAAATTGTGAATCATATTTATAAACCTGCTGTGCCAATGTATTAAGATGTCTATGCTGTTCAGTTATTTTTTGAGAAGTTTCAGTTAAAAAATTAGAAAGCTTAACCAAGGACTTCTCCATTCTGAGTAATGCCATGCCAATGTCTTTCAAAGTAAAATCAGATTCTGTTACGAAATGCCTAGCCACCCACCTGGGGCTACCCCATGGCCACTTAGAGAGTCTGTCCCCAGCACAGCTCAGGTCCGCCTGCACCTGCCATTTGTGCTTTACACTACCATCCTCCTCCCACCAACTGGGTCACAACTGCCTCTGGGTGAGTCTCCAGCTCTCATTTTTATCCCCAGTGATTTCTATGTTACTGGGGCCACACTCCTACTGTCCCCACAGTTCCTAGAAAGGCTGGATCTATTATAACACTAAGTAAACATTTGTATACTTTCTAAATAGTACCTGGGAAGATTAGGACATATAGCTGCTCACAAATTATCAAATAAAACTTTTCACAGGGCCTCAGCAAAGAGATTCTACAGTTTTTTCTTCCTGGATAAGACTGAAGGCAAAACCAGTAACTCCTGGGTAACTTCAAATTCCAGGTCAATCAGAGCCCAGAACAACAACATTTGAAAATAGCTGGCCACATCACTGCATGCACTTCTTCTGTGCTTAAATTAAAGGAGGAATCATTCACTTTTTTGCAACAACTTAAAACATAACATGCACCACCTGCTGGCCAAAGTAGAGAAATACATTGCAGGAAAATATCAAAACAATTATCATAGGCTTAAAAACAAATGGTTCTGTCACAGATTCAAGCTTTTCATTAGCTTTCACCGACACAGATGAAGCACCAGAAATCTGGACTGGAAAAGGAACCAGTAAAATATTATGATTAAACCCCAAATCCATAACCGGAAGTGGATCCTTCCCAGCTCTCCCAATGTAAACTGTGACGCTCTCGATTCAGCTGGCTACTACTACTACTACTATTTAGCATTTCTATAGCGCTACAAGGCATACGCACCCGATGACAGTGAGACCAGAGAGATAGAAATTATACTCGTTGGAGGTGCGGGGGTACTTCCTTGGTCTGCAAATGTAAATCCGTTGGCCCTTTAACTTTAGATGGTCCAGGGTTCAATGACTTCCCTCCTTTATGTTTCCCCATCAAACCCAAAACAGATGCGCAGAGTTCCAGGCTCCTTACTGGCTCCGAAGGGGCTCCAAAGTGTCAGGACCTGCCCATTTGGTCACACATCCACAGCCACATGCCCATGGCTCTGTTCTGCAGTAGCACTTGGTCTTGAATAGCAGTGGTAGAACCTCCATTGATGTCACCAGAAGGGCTACTGCCTCATCATTGCCTGCACTCGCCATCAAATCTCTCCACACAAATTGATATTCCCCGTGATTGGCATTTTTTCTAGCAATAACATGAGAACATTTGAACCAGATTTCTTCTTTCTTTCCTCTATGTGCTTCAAGCCTATTAGTTGAGATCTATGAATGTTAATCATGTTGTGGAGTTGCAGCATAGCATGTAGATGAGAGAGGATAAAGAGCGAGTGAGAGAGTTGAGCTGATGGAATGTTCTTACTGGTGACAGCTGTTATGTCATGCAAAGCCAGTCTTTAAGTGCAATCGTCAATTACTTGTACTTTGTCTCTGCTGCATTTTAGCCTTGTGAGTGTTACACTGAAAAATAGGTTTGAATTCAATCCTGTATTTCAAACGGGGCGTGAGAGGAAAGAAAGATCCCTTAGGCCACCTTCTGTAAAAATCATGTATGGAAGTGCTTAAATCTGTATCAGTTGTGCAGTTTGACTGAGAGCTGCAGGATAAATAAAGTTACTCAGATCACCAGATTGGATAAAATAGTGTAGTAGCCATGTTACTCTACTTTTAAAGGTAATAAACAGAAATTTAAAAAAGAAGATAAGATGATACCTCTTTTTATTGAACTAACTTAATACATTTTCTTCCAAATTCTGTAAATGGTGCTTTAAATTGGGCATGCAAATTTGGGTGCGTGCCCAATTTGTACGTGCAATTAAATTGACTAATGAGCCAATTAGCACCAATAATTGGGCCCTAACAATGAATTGAAATTTAGTGTGCAAATTTATGTTCGCCGATCCACGTGTAAATTTTATGCGCGGTTCCAAAAAGGGTGCTGGCCATGGGCGGATCAGGATAGATCAGGGGTGTTTCTGCAATTTATGTGAGTTGTTATAGAATAAGGGGGATATGCACCTAATTTAGGAGCAAGGACTTACACCAGGGTTCAGTTGGGGTAAATGCTTGTGCCTAAAAGTAGTCACGGATCCCGGCACTAAGCCCTATTCTATAAACGGCACCTGACTTTGAGCACCGTTTATAGAATAGTCCTAAGTGCAATTTTTTTTGGCACTGCTCTTTCAGCACCACTAGCTTTTGAAGGTAATATCATCTTCTTTTGGTCAGAATTGAGCATAAGATGATAAATATCAGACTATGTAAGTGAAACATTCTCAATGATAGTTACATAGGGAAAGGTAGGGATAGTGGGGAGAGGAGAATCAGGGAGAGATGGATGGGCGATCAGAGGGTGACAAAGGAGCTCATTTTCAAAAGAGAAAAACATCAAAAAAGTGGCATAAATCTGCATTTGGATGTTTTTCCCACGAAAATATTCAAATTAGTATTTTCAAAACCAATTTTTAGACGTTTTTCTCTAAAGCCCGTCAGAAGTGCGTTCAAATCACAAGGGGACGTGTCAGGGGTGTGTTAAGGGCGGGATCTGGACATTCCTAATACTTGGACATTTTTCAGCCATAATGGAATAAAACAAAACTGTCCAGGACTAAAATTAAGATGTTTTGAGCTAGACCAGTAATGAATAAGGCACAAAAAGGTGCCCTAAATGACCAGATGATCACTGGAAGGAATCAGGGATGACCTCTCCTTACTCCCCCAGTGGTCACTAACCCCCTCCCACCTCCCAAAAATATGATTAAAAACATTATTTGCCAGCCTGTATGCCAGCCTCAAATGTTACATACTCAGGTTCATTAGAATGGCGTGCAGATCCCTAGAGTAGTCTAGTGGTGGGTGCAGTGCATTGCAGACAGGTGAACCCAGGACCATACCTTCCCCTACCTGTTACACTTGTGGAGCAAACTGTGAGCCCTCCAAAGTTCACCAGAAACCCACTGTACCCACATATAGCTGCCCCCTTCACTTGTAAAGGGCTATGGTAGTGGTGTACAGTTGGGGGTAGTGGGTTTTGGGTGGATTTTGGAGGGCTCAGCAGACAAGGTAAGGGAGCAATGGTGAGATGTGTATCTAGGAGCATTTTATGAAGTCCACTGCAGTGCTCCTTAGGGTATCCTATTGCTTTCCTGGGATGTCTGGGGGATCAGTCTACTAAAAATCCTGGCTTCTCTTAATTCCCAATGACTTGATTTTGTGTGTTTTGCACTTGAACATTTCTTTTTCGAAAATGGACCAAAAAACAAAACGTCCAATTCACAAAACCTTGTTCAGAACAGTATTTAAAAAAAAAAAAAAAGATATTTCTTTTTTGAAAATGACCTTCTTTCCGATTCAGATTTTGGATGGTTTTTTCAAAATGACCAAAGTTGGACTTAAACGTCATATCGAAAATACCCCTCAAAATAATATAATGTTATGTTGTAAGGTGATAGGCAACCCAGTTCTTTGTTAATATCTCTCATGTTTGTGTCAAAATTTTTCAAATCATCATATCTTCAAAGGTCTTATGTTCCTTACAGAATGCTAAGAGAAAATTTTAGTTCCATGAGAGCAACATTGGGGTAAGGCTAGTGAGTTGGGAGGGAACGATTTGTTTGGTGTGAGTCTGTTTAAGTGATAGAAGGGGTCTTTAACTAAGCAGCGGTAAGCCCAACGCAGGCTTACCGCTCGCTAAATCGGAAGTACTGCTGGGGTACTGCAGAAGCCCGACAGTAGTTTCCACCCCCAGTGCATGCCATTTCCAGTGCTACAAAAATAAAAATGAAAATATTGTAGCGTCAGTGTTTACCTGGTGATAATTGGGCAGTGCCGCAAGCTGCCCAGTTACTGTCAGATTAGTGCGGGAGCCCTTGCTGCAGTGGTGTGCTGGAGCCGGCTTGCACCGGCTCACAAGAGCCGGTTGTTAAATTTTTTTAACATCGTGCGAGCCGGTTGATCTGGCATGGCGAGCCGGCTCCGGTAAACGAGAAAAGTATGGCAGGAGGGCACCGCAAACCATGCTTACCCCACTTACCTCACCTCCCAAATGCCTCAATTGCCTGCCCCCACCCCCACACCACTCTGGGGGGTTTAAATCTTTTATTTACCTCCGTCGCAGCGGCTGCGTCAGTGAAAGCCCTGCCTTTCTCTAGCATTCCCTTCGTGAGTTCGTTCCCTCAGAATCCCACCTTCTTCTGACATCATTTCCTCTTTCCATAAGGGCGGGACTCTGAGGGAACAAACTCATGCAGGGAAGGCTAGAGATGGGCAGGGCTTTCAATGATGCAGCCGCTGCGACAGAGGTAAATAAAAAAGATTTAAACCATGCAGGGTGGCAGGAAGAAAAAGGGGGATGTTGGGGGGAGAAGAGGGTGGGCATGTGGCCATGAATGGGAGGGGAGGATGGGGGCGAAGGAGAATCACTGGACATGGATGGGAGTGGGAGGGGAGGGCAGGAGAGAGAGGAGATTCGCTGGGTATGGATGGATGGAGGGGGCAGGGGAGAGAAGAGAATTGCTGGATATGGAGTGGGAGAGAGTAAAATTGCTGGATATGGATGGATAGATGGAGGGGAGGGCAGGGTAGAGGAGAGTTACTGGACATGGGTGGATGGAGGGGAGGGCAGGGGAGAGGAGAGTTGCTGGACATAGGTAGATGGAGGGAAGGGGAGAGGAGAGTTGCTGGACATGGGTGGATGGAGGGGAGGGGAGAGGGTTGATGGACATGGATGGATGGAGGGGAGGGGAGGGGAGAGGGTTGATGGACATGGATGGATGGAGGGGAGGGCAGGGGAGAGAAGAGTTGCTGGACATAGGTGGATGGAGGGGAGGAGAGAGGAAAGTTGCTGGACATGGGTGGATGGAGGGGAGGGCAGGGGAGAGAGGAGGGTTGCTGGACATGGATGGATGGAGGGGAGGGCAGGGGAGAGAGGAGAGTTTCAGGTCATGGATGGAGGGGAGGGAAGACAAAG
The DNA here is from genome assembly GCF_901765095.1 of Microcaecilia unicolor. NCBI lineage: Eukaryota > Metazoa > Chordata > Amphibia > Gymnophiona > Siphonopidae > Microcaecilia > Microcaecilia unicolor. Next base: position 234,095,148 of record NC_044034.1, read on the forward strand.
GAAGGAGATGCACATGGATGGAGGGGAAGGGAGAGAGAAGAAATGCTGGACATGGATGGAGGGGAGCGAAGAGAGAGGAAGTGAGATGAACATGAATGGAGAGGAGAGAGGAGAAATGCTGGAGATGGAGGGAGGGGCGAGGAAAAATGCTGGACATGGATAGAGGAGAGGGAAGGGAGAGGAAGGAGATGAGATGAGGAAAAAGGCAGAGAGGAGAAAAACTGCACATGGATGGAGAAAATAGGCAGACTTGACTGGACAGTCAAGTCTGCAGAGGACCCAGCTTTTACTTATGGATGTAGGGCAAGAAATGAAGAAGAAAGGAGGAAAGTAAAGAAATAAATGGAAAGGAAGCCCTGGAAACGGAGTTAAGAGGACAGATAGCAGCAGAATCAGATACTGGGCCAGCATGATCAGAAAAACAAAGTCACCAGACAACAAAGGTAGAAAAAATCATTTTATTTTCATTATAGTGTTTGGAATATGTCCACTTTGAGAATCAGGTGCTTATCGTTAAAAGTTTATATTTATTTACTTATTTATGGCATTTTATCCCACATTAAACATGAATTAGATTGGAACCTGGGAGCATTTAATTTTTTTTCCTGGAGAGAGTAATGCATTGCCCTCTCCCCAGGCTCTCTCCCCGGCTATATCCAGCTCTGCAATTTGGGGGGGGGGGCGCAGAGGTGGACTGGGGAGAGAGCCTGTTGTTAAACATTTACCAGCACATCACTGCCTTACTGCCACCTCAGTGGGTGGTGGTAAGTGCTCCCTTCTGAAATGGCTGCACAGCAAGTCCTTCTGTTTCTACACAGCCATTTCTATAAAAAGAAAAACCCAGCCTTTTACCCGCAGCAGTAAAAGGGAACCTCAGCGTGCGTCAAAAACACACGCTGATGCCAGCGTAGGACCCCTTTGCCACAGCTTTGTAAAAGGACCCCAGAGTGACTGTGTGTGATAAGGGGTAAATGAAACAGAGAGTTGGCGATACCCTTGTGTGTGGAGTTGACAACTAATTTCTTTTGATATTTTTACAAGAATCTCCCTTAATTCTGTAGTTCAGCTTTTTGGCACTTTAACATGGTTCTCTAATTTATAACTCTTGCATTTTACTTTTAGATTTTATTCATTATACAATGTATTTTTTACCAGTTGTATATGTTTATTGCTCTGCATTTAATTCATGGGAAATGTACTCTTTGCATATTTAGCGAATTTCTACATTATTGGACATTATTTTTTCTAATGTATTGCCTCACTTTCACAATAAAGATCAATAAAAAAAAAATTTAAACTATCCAGAAACATAAAGCCTAATCACCCATTCATCTTTCCCTGTTTCCCACACCCATCCTTACCTTTTCCCATAGAATGCTTTTATATTTCACTTATATATTCTAATATTTTGCTGATTTCTGACTTGAGAAAGAAGGCATTGTCTTTGAAAGCTAGTGTAAAAATATATCGTTAGTCTAATAAGAAAAGGTATGATATCTTCTTTTTTTTGTTCTATTTCTATTTATTATCAGCTCATCAGGAATTGATAGTAAAAATTTGACCCTGTTGAAAAGGCAGTATATTTCTTTTCTTCATCCATTAAATTTACTTGGGTGATAACAGCATTTGTTTATTTTTCTCCCTAGGGTCTGCAGTCGCACTTTTTCAGTAAGATGAATCTATCATTGGTTTTCAAGGTTCTAAAAATCGACCCATCCCCATAGCGATCAAGGACCAAGCAATGGTTTCCTCTATGGACATTTTTAATGTTTTAGTGTTTTGTCATTAGTTTTCTTTTCTTTTCTTTTTCTGTCTTTGCTGGGATTTCCAGTCTTTACTTTGGTTTCACACTGCAAAAGAAATTTGCCCTCTTCAGTGACAGCCTGGTGTTTGATCTAGAGAGAACCTATAATCCTGGCTACAAAAGAAAATAAAACACTTTCACTGAGACGTCTCAAAGAAAGAAATCTCATAAGGAAAAAATACGGGCAATGATAAGAATATAATCCATTTTCCATGGTGAAGCTGGTTTCCTTGTTTGGGAGAACTAACTTTGATGTATTACTATGCAGCCACAAGGATCTATTATTTCTTGGGGTGTTTAAGCTATTGGATTGTTTTCCACCCAAATCAATGTGGTTTCTGTGGAATATTTTCAGCAAAGGAACGCATATGCTGCAGTGTCTTTGTGGCAAGAGTCTCAAGAAAAACAAGAACTCAAGTGGTAAGTAATATATGCCTTGCATGGGTTTCCTTAACGCTGATGGAAATACTGTAGATGTGCTGTCAGTTTAGAGGCTCAGAAAAGATCAGTAAAGTACTGCACTGTGTTTTTATTCAGTAAGGTACTGGTTGGATTGGCTTGATGTTAAATTAAAGCTCTGTTGTTATATAATCTTTGGAAAAGGCAGAAAATTGGAATTTGAAACTGTGGTTGGTTCTTTAGCCCAATGTATGCTGTTAGTTATATGAAAAAAAACATGGGTTGTTTCAATATCTTTCTGCAGTGTTGTCTGGTTAACTTGCACTCTATTGGCCTCTTTCGAAAGTAAAACAAACAAAAGTGATGGCATTTCTCATTTTACTGTAAATCCATATGTTTTGTACTTAAGGCAAACAACCAGAGTACATGTGGAAATCACACTGATCTGTGTTGTTCAGCAACTTTTTGATCATACATATCTTCTTGTGGATAGGCACACAGAGTATCAGTACTGCTGTAGTATGATGAGGTTGTATGAATAAAAAAAATAGTTACATAAGAAGTGCAATATATTTGAACCTGTGCTATGGGGGATGTGCTTTTGCTCATTAATCATTGGAAATGTCCCTTATGTATGCCCTGTCACTGTTTGTTTGTCCAATGTTGCAAAAGACCCTGAAGGAAATACAACTAATTTCATACCTACAGCTTTATAATGAGTATGGTATTGTCTCTGGTTTTGTTTTATTTCCAAAATAAATGTGCTGAATCTTTGATTCAAAATTGCTCATTCTTTATGCGTCATTATTCCTCTTGTGTGACTTGCCACTCCTCTGTTTCCTAGTCATATCTAAAGCAGAAGATGCTCCGTTTTTTTGCCTGACATTAGCGAGTCATATGTTGTAAACGTTGAAATTGCTTTCTGATTAGGGGCATTTTATGCATACCTATATAACTTATGATAAGTTTGTAATTTGCTTTTAAGGACAAAGAGAATTGAGACTGGATGACTTGGCTGTGATGGATTTTTATTGTTATTTTCCTTTGCCATGTATTCTTCAGCAAGGAGCTGAAACTTACATTGAATCAAGTGCAGTTATTATTATGTATATAATCATTACAGACGGTACCATTTAAAATAGGGCTACAATGGAGCCACGTTATGCAGTCATGTTATGGTATTACACATCTCACGCTGGCCTGCATTCTTCATTCATGTAATACAGGGGTTCTCAGCCCAGTCCTCAGGACACGCTCAGCCAGTCAGGTTTTCAGGATACCCACAATGAATTTGCATCAGATAGATTTGTATGCAATGGATGAAGTACATATTCATTGTGGATATCCAGAAAACCTGACTGGCAAGATGTGTCCCAAGGACTGGGATGAGTGCTCCTACTTTACTAGTTTCTTAGTCAGACAGTGAAATGTATTCTGCAAAAATATTAAAAGTATGATAAAATTATAGCAAAATAGATTTAAAAAAATTATACATATGGAAGTTAATATTCTTCTGGGGTAGTCGGTGTTTTTTTTAATGTTGGCTGCCACAGCTGAGTTAAATCTGGATATTGAGCTCTGCTATCCAGATAATAGCCATGCTGAATGGCGCTGCTAATGGAATTGCTCCAGTGTTGAGATTACATCTGGCAGTTGTTGACCGAATGGAGTTTACTTACCATGTGACTAAATAACCACAGCAGTTTCAAGATCTTACTCTGGTTTGGAGTTATTATAGAGAGATAAACTGAGTCCATTTGCCTTACAAAATGTTTAAGTGAAATGCCCAATGATTTAAAAGAAGGAATTACGTTTTGGCGATTTCAGCAGACTATATATATTTTGCTTAATCGATGGAATTGGGTTTTTCCTTATTTAATCCATAAGCTAAAGCTGACTGCTTCCAGGCAAGTCAACATTGGACTTGTTTGTTGAGACTTTGTGACTTTTTGTTTATTATCAGCACTATAGAATTGTGGGGATTATGTGGTTTGAATGGCATGGATGAATGGTATGAGTGAGTTGGGATTGATAGTATTTATATGCTTTATAAGTTAAAAAATATTTTCACATTGTATGGGTTTGTGCTCTGGAGTATTTTAATAAGATTTTATGTGATTTTTACTGCAGTTTATCTTCATTTATCCCCTGCTTTTGAATTATCTACATAGTACACCAGATAATGTTAGGACAACAGTTTTTGTGCCCTAAATTTATTTGGATAGTTATTTGGTTAGTGAATATCCCTGCAAACTGAATAATTTCTAACTCCATCCAATCTCCAACCCTGGACCGTCCTGGATAGTGCCAAGGCGGTCTGTGAGGATATTCAGTGGCACTATCCAGATAGTCGCCAAATATCCATGAATAAGTCAAAGTCATTTATCTGGGTAACGATGGCTGTTAAGAGGATTGATCACTTTGAATATTACCTAGTATTATTTATCTGATACACAGTATCAGTTACACACACATACACAGAGCTGTGCTTTATATATTTATATAGATGTGGACTGAATTATGCATGTGTGTACATATGTGTACAGTATATGCACACACACATACACATATATAAAATAGTTTTTTAAATGGAAGCTATTCATATTTGTTGGAACTTAGAAATTACATGTGTATTTAATAATTATGTTACGAAGCTGATTGCATGGAAGAAATGTTTTTGGGCTAAATTGCACAATTTGCCTAGGTTATGCAGAGCTGCAGAAATCCATGAGTGGCCAACATACTGTATATTCCCTTCACAATCACTGCATCAGAATGGTTTGATTTCTGGACTTGATATTCTTATAATAATCATGTTTTATTGCAAATTTGTTTGCCCCTTTCTTTTGTAAATGGCCTAGTGGCATTTCATGGTTTGAATGAATATGTTGGGTTTGATATTTTTTAAATCTATTTATATTAATTTGAGAATAAAAAAATCTTGGTTGTGAAATGATGTAGTCAAGAACAATGCAGGCAATTTTGCAGTGTTTTACTGTTTGATCTAACATTTTCTAAAAAACTGGATATGGTTTTACACTTTCAATTTTACTGTACATATTTAGACTCTTTATTTTCACTTCTCTAGATCATTCTGTTTATTATTGCAACTGTATTGACTTCCGTATAACTCATAAGTGGAAGGCTCAGATGAATAGCTATGCACTGGACTGTGTCTTCCTGCTCTGCTGCCTAGGCCTGATTGTTCATTTGAACCACATGGGCCTCAGTTTAGCCCTGAAGGTCAAATGAAAGCTGGGCCTAGATGGCAGAGAAGGAGAGTGCAACCTGAAGTGCAGTTGTTTGCCTCATCTTACCACTGCAATATAGGTAGAGAGTGTGTGTGGGTGGGGGGGGGGGGGGGGGGCAGAGTCACTGACGTGAGATAGAGAGTGTGGGGAAGAGGGAAGCTGGAGCAAGCATGGGGAAATGTGCCACAGGGGTAGAGGTCACTGGAGCAAGAGGGCTAGAGGAAGTGTTGGTCACAGGAGGAAGCTGGGGGTATTTGTGTCATTGGCATAGGGGTTGCTAGATCAAGGTGGGAGCATGTGTTATGGAGGTGAGGGTTGCTTAATCAAGCTGGGATGAGGGTGCTATGGGGGTGGTGGTTGCTTGAGTGAGGTGGGGTGGGGGGGGTCACTGGAGCAATTTGGGTGTGTATGTGACATGGAAGTGATGATCTCTGAAGAAAGCTAGATATGCAGTAGGGGGAATAATAAAAAGTAGAAGGGGGAGGAGAAGCTGAGGTAATAATATGAGGGGAAGAATATGTAGGGAGAAGGAGAGTAAAATTGAGAAATGGGGTATATGCCTAAAGGCTGGGAGAAAGAGAAGTGGGGGCATGTGCATTGGGTGAAACCTTGGGGATACACAGGATTGGGGGTCTTGTTAGGAGTAAGAGAGAGAGAAAATGGTGGGGTGGAAAGGAAGGAGTGAGAGGAAAGAGATTTGCATCTGGAGCAAGGGAGGACTGAAGGGAACGTCAAGCCTTCTGATGGAGTAATTCTGTACAAAAAATTCACAAAGTGTGCAGAACTTTGTAGTACTGTATGTAGAATTTTCAAAATGTTTGCATAACATTTAAAAATTTTTTGCATAGAATTCCCCCAAGAGTAAGACATGAAAATTAAAAAGTAGAAATATACTGTCCATAATATTACATTAAACTGATGGTAATATCTTTCATAACATTTCATTAAAGAAACATTAGAAGGTCTCCTTGAAGGAAGTTCACACAGTTCCAACCCCAGCATCTCTCATACATTTAGTTGGTGATAGATCTACTTCTTCACTTTGGTATTAGGTTCCAAATCTTTCCTTAGTGTTTTGTATCCTTTCACCTTTCAGTTTAGGTGTTCCGATAATTCAATTGCTAAGACTCTGTTGTTTTGTCTTAACCCAACAGTGCCCAACGTTCCCATATGGCTTATTTATTTATTTATTGCATTTGTATCCCGCGCTTTCCCACTCATGGCAGGTTCAATGTGGCTTACATAGTAGTTAGGATTTCAGTGTATTGCAGAGAGAAGTACAATCTGTAGCAGCGTTGTATTAACGTAGCAAGATAGAAGTAGTTATTTGTTATCACAAGAGAAGGGGTAGTGTAGGTGGGAGAGTTAGGGAGGGGGTGAGTGAGTTGTGTTAGGAGATTTGGTGTAAGAGAATAGGGGGGAGGAGTTGTAGGAGGATTGGTGGGAGGGTGTAGGAGGAGGTCTGGTTCATTGTCATTATCACTTGGCTGGTTGTTATGTGGATGGGTACATAGTTTAGGTTGGATCATTTGGGTAAGCTTGTTTGAAAAGGTGGGTTTTCAGCAGTTTCCGAAAGGTTAGGTGATCGTTGATTACTCGAATAGATCTTGGTAGGGCGTTCCAGAGTTGGCTGCCTATGACAGAGAAGTTGGATGCATAGTAGGTTTTGTACCTGAGTCCCTTGTAGTTGGGAAGGTGCAAATTCCGATAGGTTCACGATGAGTTTGATCCGTTCCTGGGTGGAAGGTCGATTAGTTTGTCCATGTAGCTTGGGGTTCCTCCGTGGATAATCTTGTGAAGCAGTATGTGTGCTTTGAAGTTTATTCGTTCTTTGATAGGGAGCCTGTGGAGCTCTTCACGTAGAGATGTTGCGTGCTCAAATTGTGACTTACCAAAAATGAGTCTGGCTGCCGTGTTTTGAGCAGTCTGGAGTTTTTTTTAGGACTTGGGCCTTACAATCAATGAAAATACTATAATACCATCATCTTCTTATAGGAACATTGGGCACTAATGAGTTATTGGGTGGCAATAGGGTTACAATGCTCTTATCCCAGAGATGATGGTATTATATTCCCTTTCAGATAGTATGAGCTCCCTGAGTGCTGAAGTCTTGCCTTTGTGAACAGGTGAAGATAAACCACAATAAAGATAAGAAGTTGGCACTCAGTGCCATTGCTTACAACTTTCAACTCCTTCTCTGATCGGGGTCTACTAATGCCAGCAGCTTCAATTGCTCTTGGCTGACTAAAGTTTGGGATCCAGTCTTCCCTTGACTAGACCTTATGCGTTAGGGCATTCTGTGCCATAGAGAGAAAGCTGTGGATCAGACTGACTTCTCTGATCAGGTTTCTGCAGAATAGGAACACTACAGTCTTTTCTTCCATGCTCCAGGGTGCAACTGATTAACAGACTGGCAACCCCTGTATAACTACTGACTCTCTTGCCTAGTCTCGTGAGCAGGGTGCTAAGGCTCTAAAGGGACCCTGGGTGGGGTTCTCCACAATGTGCTTCTCTACAGCCTTCTTATCTGGCTCGCTTTTAGGAGGAAAGGCATGGCTCCTCTCTTGTAACTGAATTTTATACTTCTCTCCAAAACTCATATTTGAATCCTGTTGGATCAGTAATCCTTTGATCAGCATAAAATTTCTGGAGCAGGGGCCAGAATGTTCTGTCTGCACCTAAAATGATATAGCATTTTGGCAGTTTGCTACCACATATACAGTTAGGCATTACTGCCCACTTTGTTCCCTTATTCTACCTTGGCAGTCTACTGCTGCTGGATATCTAGGACATGTTTAAAGGACTGCCAGGGTGGGGAGGAGAAAGAACAAGAAGAGATGTCAAAATCAGGGTGGTTTGGAGAGCAAATAATGCCAGGACCTGCAGGAGAAAGAGGAAGAGGGACAGATATTGGAACCATTGGGGGGGGGGGGGGGGGGGTTGCAAATCATGATGGGACCAGTGGGCGAAGGTGGAAGATAGATAGAGCCTGGACCTGCTGGGGAGGGGAACAGGAGAGAGAAAGAGAGAGAGAGAGAGAGAGAGAGAGAGAGAGAGATATGCTGGACCCTAGGGAGAGGGCAGGAGGGAGGGAAGAGAGAGAGGAAGATACTGGACATGGGAGAGGCATAGGGACACAGAAATGCAATACTAGACATGAGGGAACAGAGATATAAGGGCAATGCTGGACATTTGCAGGGGTAGGAACACAGAAGGATATTGCTGGACACATGAGGGGGATATGAACACAGAGAAGGGGAATGCTTAACATGATGGGAGGTTGTGGCAAGGATACAGGGGAAATGCAGGACAGGACAGGACAGATGATGATGCAGGAAAAATGGATGATGGACATGGAGAGAGAAGAAATGTCAAATGGACAAGTAGACCCTCCCAAGAGAATTAAGAGAAGACAGAGGAAAGCAGAAACCAGAAACTAGGACCAACATGATTAGAAAAATAAAATGACTAGACAACATAGTTATAAAAAGGATTTTTAAAAACTTATTGATTAGAATATGTCAGTTTTTGGAATGTATGTCAGCCAGAACTGAAGTTAGACATGGTTGGGGGTTACAAGAAAACCCTTCAGCACTCTCCAGCATAGTGGTGGTAAATCTCCAGCTTTGAAATATGCCACCCTTGGCATCATTGTAACAGAGAACCCTGAGGCTTAATATCCTCAAATCATTCCTATTCACACAAGCACTCGCAAAGAACAACCATATCTTAAGCAAACTAACTATTATCTGAATTGGTTATTATTCTTTTTACCATTAATCTTCTCTTTGCTTCATGTACAATTTCTCATTCATAATAGATTTTCTAAATGTTAAACATCCATCGCTATCCTAGTACATTTATGATACTGTATTGTAAAATTGGATTCTTACAACAAATTGCTTTCTTATGCATTATTCACTGTTATGTATCCTATACTGTTTATTGTAAGCCACATTGAACTTAAACTTGTTTGGGATAATGTGGAATATAAATGTCACGAACAAACAAACAAACAAACAAACAAACAAACCCCTAACAGCACTAACTCCAAGAACTAATACTGCACTAACCCAACCTATGAAAAGTTAACATTGTCAATATTTTGGAACATTGTTTTTCAGCTTCAAGTCAAGTCCCCCTAAGTCAGTGTTATATAGTAACAAGTAAAAGTAACTTGTTACAGTACTTAAGTTAAAGTTTTGTCACTTTTACTTTTAAAAAAGTACAGGAGACATTTGGGGTTTTTTTTTTACAGATAGAAGAGGGAGATTGATAAGCACAGCTCAGGAGAGGGACCTTAGGGTGATGATGTCTGAGGATCTCAAGATGACAAAACAATGCGATAAGGCGGTGGCCATGGCCAGAAGGATGCTAGGCTGTATAGAGAGGGGTATAATCAGCAGAAAAAAAAGAGATGTTGATGCCCCTGTACAAGTCATTGGTGAGACCTCATTTGGTGTATTGTGTTCAGTTTTGGAGGCCATACCTTGCTATGGACATAAAAAGACTTGAAGCAATTCAGAGAAAAGTGACAAACATAGTATGGGGTTTACATCACAAGATATATGAGGAGAGACTTGAGGACCTGAGAATGTATACCCTGGAGGAAGGGAGAGACAGGGGTGATATGATAGAGTCATTCAAATATTTGAAAGGTATTAATCTACAAACAAACATTTTCCACAGATGAGAATATGGTAAAACTACAGGACATGAATTGTGGTTGCAGGGGGTCTGACTCAGAAATAATGTCAGGAAGTACTTTTCATTAAGAGGGTGATAGATGCCCTCCTGCCGGAGGAGGTGGAGATGTAAACGGTAACGGAATTCAAAAATGCATGGGATAAACACAAAGGAATCCTTTATAGAAGGCACGGAACCAAACACGCTTAGCAGTGATTAGATGGCAACACCAGTACTTCGGAAGCAAAGCCAGTGCTCGGCAGACTTCTATGGTCAGTGCCCTCATTGTTCAGATTCAGCTTCAGTAGTTGGAGAACAAGGCAAGTGCTGGGCAGACTTCTATGGTTTGTGACCTGAATATGGCATGGACAGATCAAAATCAAGTATACATATGTGATATTACATCATAAACTCATAGTATAAGTTATCTTGTTGGGCAGACTGGATGGACTGAACAGGTCTTTATCTGCCATCATCTACTATGTTACTATGAGGCTCATTTTCGAAAGAGAAGGACGCCCATCGGAAGATGGGCATCCTTCTGACAGGGTCGAAAGCCGATTTTGGACGTCCCCAACTGCTTTCCGTCACGGGTACAACCAAAGTTCACAGGGGCATGTCGGAGGCATAGCGAAGGCGGGACTTGGGCGTGCCTAACACATAGATGTCCTCGACCCATAATGGAAAAAAAAGGGCGTCCCTGACGAGCACTTGGACGAGTTTACTTGGTCCTGTTTTTCTTACGAGCAAGCCACAACAAGGTGCCCCAACTGACCAGATGACCACCGGAGAGAATCAGGGATCATTTCCCCTTACTCCCCCAGTGGTCACTAACCCCCTCCCACCCTCAAAAAACATCTTTAAAAATATTTTGTGCCAGCCTCTATGCCAGCCTCAAATGTCATACTCAGGTCCATCGCAGCAGTATGCAGGTCCCTGGAGCAGTTTTAGTGGGTGCAGTGCACTTCAGGCAGGCGGACCCAGGCTCATCCCCCCCTACCTGTTACACTTGTGGTGGTAAATGTGAGCCCTCCAAAATCCAACAGAAACCCACTGTACCCACATCTAGGTGCCCCCCTTCACCCGTAAGGGCTATGGTAGTGGTGTACAGTTGTGGGTAGTGGGTTTGGAGGTGGGGGTTGGGGGGCTCAGCACAAAGTAAGGGAGCTATGTACCTGGGAGCAATTTATGAAGTCCACTGCAATGCCCCCTAGGGTGCCAGGTTGGTGTCCTGGCATGTCAGGGGGACCAGTGCACTACGAATGCTGGCTCTCCCATGACCAAAGGGCTTGCATTTGGTCGTTTCTGAGATGGTTGTCCTTGGTTTCCATTATCGCCGAAAATCAGAAATTACTAAGTCTAGGGATGACCATCTCTAAGGATGACCTAAATTTCAAGATTTGGGCGTTCTCGACCATATTATCGAAATGAAAGATGGATGTTCATCTTGTTTTGATAATACGGGTTTTCCTGCCCCTCCACCAGGATGTTTTGCGAGGATGTCCTCAGCAAAACTTGGGCGTCCCTTTCGATTATGCCCCTCCACGTTACTTTTGCCAAAGTAATAATTTCACAAACTTTTACTACTTTTACCTAGTTACATCTAATGCTTGTAGTAAAAGTAAAAAGTAAAAGCAGAAGTGATACATAAATGATGAATCCTCAGTGAACTAAATGAAGCAGAAAAACTTAAAACAGGATTTTGCTAATGCAGACCTCATCATGCAAACAGTGGATCATCTCATCTTAAATTTTACTGTTCAGAGAATACAGCCAGTGAGAACAGTGGAGTTGCTTGTGTTGGAACAATGATGTGTTGGGTTACTTTGGAGATAAAGCTAAAGTGGGTTTCAATTCTTCATGAACTGACATATATCTCTACCTCAACACTGCTGGTCATCCCATGGAAAATTTTACTTTGGGGTGACTGTCCACTGGAGAGATAAGAGTCTTTAGTCTCCTTGTCTGGTCTTAAGAAGATTGAAGGTTTGCGTAGGAATGTACATTTTCAAAACCAAAGTATTTAATTCTTTAAAAATTGAAAATAATGTTTGTACCTTTTGTTGTCTGATCATTTTATTTTTCCAATTGGGTTGGACCTGGTGTCTTTTTACCACTTTCTTTGGTTTTCCCTTAAATCCTTCAGGATCTTACTTCTATGTGTATGTGTGTGTGTGTGTGGGGGGGGGGGGGGGGGGTCACTCTCCCTATCTTGTTCCCTTCCTCTTCTCTATCTATTTCTGATATTCATCCTTCTGTTTCATCGGGGGGGGGGGGGGGGGGTCCCATTTCTCTCCTCTGCTTTTTAAAAAAATCTTTAATCTATCTAGATTTCACACCTCCTTCTCCCCCTTCAGTTATCAGCCTCCCTCTTTTCACCTTCCCAGCCTTCCATGTCCTATGCTTACCTTCACTGACCTTCCATTTCCACCTGTGTCTCTCATTATTTTTCCACTTTTATTCCCCCTCAACTTTAACCCAGACTCCAATGCCCCATTTCTTTCCCCTATACTCATTCCTTCTCTAGTCTTATTTACCTCTGCTTACAATCCCCTTATCAGTCTCAACTCTTTCCCTGTACTCCTCCTCTTCATTTCTTATATCTTACCCCTTGTCAAGGCTCCCATTCCTCCTTTTATGCCACTCTTTTCCACACTTTCTCACCACCCTCTCTCATCTCCTTTAAATATCTTCTTCCTTCCTTTGTCTCACACTCTTTTCATAGCCTTCTGCCTCCTTCTCTCTTTTTCCCAGGATCTATTGCCTCTACCTCTACTCCATCCCCAACATCCATCACTATTTTCCACCATACTACCTTCTCCTCTTCCTCAGCATCTGCCCATCTACCTCCTACTCCAGTTTCTTTTCAATCTTCTAGACCAGTCCAGACTGATAGGTTATGTGTCCCTACCAGCAGAATGAGGCAGAGAGTCTGAATCCTTCCAGTGACAACACCAATATGAGGAGTGGTGCAGCCTGGAACTTGTCAGTATTTCTCTGCCTCCAGCAGGTGGTACAGTTTAGAATGGTGCAGCAGGCTATCTTCTGAGTAGGTCTGACTCCCGAAGGTGCAATCCACAACCTACAGCACTTTATTTATACCCTTTGCTGGGTTCATTCCCAGAGATCAGGCTATTGACCTTCTCATGGTTGAGCATGGTTAGGTCGAATCCTCTGTTGCCCCAAGGTTCAGTCCATGGGCCTTAGCTCAAAGCTTGCTGGCAGGGGACCTATGGGGCATTGGCCTTCAAGGATGAGTTATTTCTCTTTTTTCTTGTTTTCCCACAACCACATTAAAAAAAAAAGGCAGGGATTTTTACTTTCAGCCATCTGTCTGCCTCATAAAGTTTGTTTTAAAAACATCTTATCAGAATTAAAGTTCAACTTAACTGGAGTCCATTAAGGGGTAGGCAGCTGCAGCTAAGAGGCTGGCCTGGGATGAACACTGCCGGTGAATCACTGTGGATTGACTATGTTGAGCAGCAGGGAGTCCCCAATTTGATTTCTGGCATGACTTGAGGAGTGTTTATGCCTAGTGGCAGGCATTGCAGTGCATATGGAAAGTGACATCCATAAAGGAAAGAAGAGTATTAAAAATGATGGTTTTAACTTTCAAGGTCTTACATAATCAGAAACCATTAGTTACTTCAAAGTCTATAAATGTATGTGCCTGCCAGATCTTAGTCCTCAAAGAATGCATTACTGATAATCCCCATTATTAAACAGATCCACTTAATGAAGTGGTAAAGCAAAGCTTTTAGAGTGGTAACTCTGAGCATTGGAATAAGCTCCTAGTAGAACTTAGGGGAGCAACATCCTTACACATTTTTAGGAAAGGTTTGAAATATTTTCTGTTTTCAACTGACTGAATGATAGCTTTATTTTATGCTGACTTCTCTTACTATTATTTAATACTTCTACACCATCCTGAATGGATCTTCACTGGTTCCAAGAAGAAGGTATAGCAAATCTTTATAAAAAAAGATAAAATAAATAAATATATAATGAAAGTACTCTAGGGTGGTTCCTGTTTGGTAGGGTATTCTCACGGGGCCTTATCTCCCCTCCTCTGTAATCTGTACTGAGATCCTTAGTCAAGATTGAGAAATTTCAGATTATTTTTTTGCAGACAATATTCAGTTGTATGCCTCTTTGGGTTAGGATAGAGAGGAGAATCAATGGAGGATGAGTGATTGCTTCAGAAATGTCACATACAAATCACACTACAAGTTAGGAGACCATTATTTGTGATAAACAAATGCTTGGTGAAACAGTAACGCCATTAGTAGGAATTCTGTGATTCACTTTGTAAAGGTGCTCCAAATGTTTCCTCTGTGTTCCTGGTGTCTAATAAGTTTCAGTAAGAAGTCATAGCTCTTCCCAGAATAGTGGGAAAACAATGAGGGCCCCTTTTACCATGCTGCGGCAAAAGGGGGCCGGTGCTGGCATCAGTGCATGTTTTACACGTGCGCCGAGGCCCCCTTTTACCGCAGCTGGTAAAAGGGAAGTCTCGACTTCCTGCAGGAAATGGCCATGCGGTAAATGAAGCATTTGCCACGTTGCAGTTTCGGGGCGAGCCCTTACCGCCACCCATTGAGGTGGCGGTAAGGGCTCTTGCGTTAACCCAGCAGTAACCAGGCAGCGAGTGGCACCTCCCCATTACCGCTAGGTACACTCCAGAGGTACTTCCTGTATAGCAAGCGGTAAGCTTGCATTGGGCTTACCGCCGCTTAGTAAAAGGAGCCCATTTTTGAAAGACATTCATTTGTTTGAATGGTTTGTAATGCTATTTTAGCTAACTAAGAGATCATTTTACTAAGTGTTTTTGACGCGTGCTGAGGCCCTCTTTTACTGCAGCAGGTAAAAGGCTTTTTTTTTTTTTTTTAAAATAGCCGTGTGGCTAGTGAAGCACTTGCCGCATGGCCATTTCGAGAGGGAGCACTTACCATCACCCATTACCACTGAGTAAACATCGGCGCTACAAAAATAATATTTTTGTATCACCGTAAATCTGGTTTAGCGAGTGGTAAGCCTGCATTGGGCTTACCGCTGCTTAGTAAAAGAGTCCCTAAAAGTAATTAAGGTATAACCACACAGACACACAAACATAAGTTGCTGTGATGCTTAAGTATTAAGCAGAAAATCTATATATATCAAGAGGCTTGCATTTAAATAAAAGCATAATTTTACATTTCAAGTGTTATTTTGTATTGTGTATATATTAAACATTGCATGTGAGTCACTGAAATCATTGGCATTTTGAATGAGATGACATAATTTAGATAATGCAGATTTATGAATACACTATTAATGTTACTGCCTGAGGTATATATTTCATAAATATGTAAAGTCTTGAGGAACAAAAGATTATATTTATGTATGATATTTTAATAACTTAAAACCCTTTAGTGTTCAATGTTCTCTTAATAAGTCATTTGGGAACAGATTGATGGGAACATTGGACACTAAAGGGTTAAGAACTAGAGACTGAAATCTGGAGACAACAATTTTTATTCTCTGTAAAAATGGATGTCCTTGCAGGCCTGTTACACTGGGTACACGTGGGAATGAAATGAAAAGCACTATGAGGTGAGAAGACTTCAAAATCATTCATCTTTTCTGTCATTTGCAGCATCTGATAAACATTGTTCTTTGGTTCTCTTTGAGTTTTCCTTGGTCTTCTACTAATTTTCTGTGTAGAGTCACCAACTTTTCACATAGTGCAGTGTTCTTCACTGCAAGGCCTGGGTGCCCGTACTGGCCCCTGGAGACCTTTGGGGCAGCCCTCATCATCATTCTGGCTTTTTTTCTGCTACTCCCTGCCTCTCTACCCAAACTCATTGCAGAAAGGGGGAAGTGGATGGGAGGAATAGCCATATGCTTGAAGGACAAGGTATTTCTCAATAAAGAAAATATATTTGGAAATGCCTACCTCCTTAAGGATACACACAATAAAAAGTTTGAAAGCAGGCTGGTGGGGTGGACATCATTGACACAAATTGATCAGTAGTGTCAAGGCCTCTCATGGGAAGGCATGTTGTGGTTTTCCTTCAGCTCATTTGGATCCAAAGTGGCCCCAACTTAAAAATTAATGAAGACTACTGACAGTGGATATGAAAGTAGTTTGGAAAAACCATGTTTGTGGGTCGAAATCAAGTAGCATAATGGTATAATTAGATTTTTGTTATTTTTCTTACCTCCATGATTAATTGCATGGGTGAAGACAATCATAATAAAAAGGAAGAATAGAAAAGATTATTATTTGTGATCATCTCTGGGAAAAGGTGACTGAAGTAGCTGATCCAAAATGTTGACATTGGTTGATTTTTCATAAGCTGTCTGAAAAAGTTATATGTTTGAATTTCTCTAACTTTAAGAATTAGTTTTTACATATAAGGATGGGATTGTACTTTTGTATTACAAATTATTTGCTTTAACCAAATATTTTTTTGTTTCTGGTGACTTTAGACACCTTTTCCACAGAAATCACATTTTAGTGTGGTGCTCTCATTTTTATCTTGCTGGAGAATACACTAATATCTTTTCTGCGAGAATCACCAGGCATTCCTCTTCATTTTCTACCTTATTGCATAAGACGTGTACCAAAAGTCCTGCACTAAGTTTGAGGTGAATGGATAATTGCATTGAAGGCAAACATTTTGGAGTGCAGTTTTCATTTGCCCACCTTGTCTGTGGTTAAAAGTACATGCCTCTGTAATTTAGTAGAGGCATTTACTGGGCAGGAGTTTGTATACTTTTGTATTTTCAAAAATATGTGCATTGTTTTGCTTGGTAAAAGTGCTTGGAAAAGAGGAAATATATGTGGCTGCAGATACTACTTTCTTTGATAATTTTCGAAGCCTGAATTATTCTCTATTGGAGGCTCATAAGCCCTATATACCATCTTGCAGCTATTACCTCCTTGCTGTAGAGGAGATATCTAATCAGAATTGACTGCTGGTCTCCCTGATTGCTTCCCATTTTTACCCTGCCCCTCTTATGGGCATTATCACTAGAGCCAAATATTACAGTGGAACAGCCAGAGATGCTTTGCATTGACTTAATTGCATTGGCGATGGAGTGTGTTAGTGCTCTCCTTTGTACAGACAGACTTGATGCATATTTTCCTATATGAGTTCCTGATATCTTGTGCTAGTAGAGAGATATATTGGAAAAGAGGGCATGGTAATGTAATTTACCTCCTCCCCTAAGTCCTAAGGGCCCCTTTTACCAAGCTGCGACAAAAGGGGGCCTACGCTGGCATCTGTGCATGTTTTTGACGTGTGCCAAGGCCCCCTTTTACCGCAGCAGGTAAAAGGGTAGATCTTTCTTTTTGGCAGGAAATGGCCATGCGTCAAGTAAAGCACTTGCCGCATGGCCATTTTGGGGAAGAGCCCTTACTGCTACCCATTGAAGTGGCAGTAAGGGCTCCTGTGCTAACCTGGTGGTAAACTAGTTGCGTGGTGTGGACGTATACAAAATTTCAAAACCAACAACAAATTCCACAAGATACAAAATGGCTTTGTGCTCAGGGAAAAAGCCTCAAAGAGCTCAGAGACCAAAACTTGATCTCACGGAGCTTAAATGGACCCAATGGTCCTCTCTTCATCATAGGCAAACCCCCCCCCCCCCCGATTTCACAGATCTAAATAACTTTAATAGGCTGTGGTAACTGTGCTAAATACACATCCTGTTTTTTCATAAATACAGAGACAGTCAAGTTAATTATGTGTGGAACACTACTGGTGCTTAACACACTATCTGATTTACACTATTTCACTTATCTTAGTCGAATAGTGTTCAGCTGCTCTCCGCTATGCGGTCCTCCACTGCTGCCCTGAGCCGACGGTGGCCAGCGTTTCGCTGCTTCTTCAGGGTCTCAGGCTGCAACTAGGAGA
Organism: Microcaecilia unicolor; assembly: GCF_901765095.1. NCBI lineage: Eukaryota > Metazoa > Chordata > Amphibia > Gymnophiona > Siphonopidae > Microcaecilia > Microcaecilia unicolor. The sequence continues at coordinate 234,113,186 of NC_044034.1, forward strand.
AAAGAAAAATCACAGTCCAGTACAACAAAGCATGCAACACTGCCTGATTACTGCCAGGTACACACCGGTGCTACAAAAATAAATATCTTTTTGTAGCACTGGATATGACGGTGCACTGGGAATGGGAAGTACCGCCGAGCTGCTGCAGTAGCCCAGCGGTACTTCCTGTTTAGTGAGCAGTAAGCTGCTTTGTAAAAGGGGCCCAAACTTTGTTTCTTGATGAAGTGGAGGGGTAGCTTAATGGTTAGTGCAGTGGCCTGAGAACCTGGGGAACCCTATAGGTTTGATTCTCAGTGCAGCAGCTTGTGGCTCCAGCAAGTCACTTAACTCTCCATTGTCCCAGGCGCAAAATAAGTGTTTGTATATAATATGTAAACTGCTTTGATTGTAACCACAGAAATCCCATCCCCTTTCCTTTCCTGTGAAAACAATCCTTGATGATTGCACCACAAATTTAAAAGGTATGGGGTAAAAAAATCTCTGTAATTATTTTCTCTGTTTAGTTAATATAAGATCAATTAGGAACAAAGTATGTTTGATGTCAGACTTTTTATAGTGAGACAGAGACTAGATTTATTATGCATCATAGGGATTAAGGGGCCCTTTTATTAAAGATAATGTGTGTCCTAACCAGTGCTTTTTTTGTAGAAAAAAAGGTGCCGGTACTCATATGAACCCACCAGGGGCGTAGCCACGGGTGGGCCTGGGTGGGCCCAGGCCCACCCAGTTTTGGTTCAGGCCCACCCAGCAGTGGAGGCAGCGGAGCGGAGGGAGCAGGCTGAGCTCCGATCCCGCATCTGCCTCCCCAGCCCGCCACTGCCCCGCGCCGCCGCCACCCGCCGTACCTTTAAATACTACAGTTTTGCTGGAGTCGCGGGCAGCCGGCATTGAAGACATCGGCAGGCTTACGCCGGTTCCAGCAGCCTTCCCTCTTCCCTCATTGCAAGTCGGATGATGGCTCCGCCCTCTTCTGACGTATTTCCTGTATCTACGAGGGCGGAGCCATCATCCGACTTGCAACGAGGGAAGGGAAGGCTGCTGGAACCGGCGTAAGCCTGCCGATGTCTTCAATGCCGGCTGCTCGCGACTCCAGCAAAACTGTAATATAGAGTAGTTACTTACCTGTAACAGGTGTTCTCCGAAGACAGCAGGCTGCATATTCTCACAAGTGGGTGACGCCACGTCGGCCCCGGAGGATTTTAAAGCAAAATCTCAAAATCTCTTTACGGCGTTCCGTCGCGCGAGCGATCGTACTGCGCATGTGCGCACACCTATTCCCGCTCGCCGAGCGGACACGCCCCTCAGTTATATCCAAAAGATGGAGGAGACAACTCCAAAAGGGGAAGGTGGGAGGGTTTGTGAGAATATGCAGCCTGCTGTCTTCGGAGAACACCTGTTACAGGTAAGTAACTACTCTTTCTCCAAAGACAAGCAGGCTGATATTCTCACAAGTGGGGTATCCCAAGCTTTCAGGCTTACACAACAAACAGTGGTCAATAGAGTCTCGCAACGGCGAGGCCAGAATAAAAATTGACCTGAAAAGAAGAAACATCTAAATGAGTGTAGCCTGGAACAGAACAAACATGGGCTTAGGAGGGTTGGAGTTGGATTCTAAACCCCAAAGAAGTTCTGCAGCCCCGACTGCCCAAAACCGACTGACGCGTCGGCTATTCTGCTGAAGGCAGTAGTGAGATGTGAATGTGTGGACTGATGACCACGCCGCAGCTTTGCAGATCCCTTCAATAGTGACTGATTTTAGATTAGTCACCGATTCAGCCATGGCTCTAATTTTGTGAGCCGTGACATGGCCCTCTAGAGTCAGTCCAGCTTGGACAAAATGAAGGAGATGCAATCTGCCAGTTAAGAAGAAATGATGCGGTTTCCGACAGCAACTGGCATTAAAAGAAATAAACAACTGGGCGGACCTTCCGAGGGAGCTCGTCTGCTCCACGCAAAAAGTGCGCAGCTTGCTTTCGCCAGGGCTTGTAGGATGAGGGAGAAAGCATGTTGGCAAGACAATTGACTGGATCAGATGGTACTCTGATACCAGCGCCAGTAAGAACCTTGGCTGCATGCGGAGAACTACTCTGTTAAGATGAGAAGTAAGGTAAGGAGCTTGAGCTACTAGAGTCTGAAGCTCACCGACCTTTCGAGTTGAAGGAACAGCCACCAAGGAAAATGACCTTCCAGGTCCAATACTTCAGATGACAGGAATCCAGTGGCCCGAATTGAGCTTGCAGCAGCTGGATGAAAACGACATTGAGACCCCAAGATACTGAATAAGGAGTGATAGGGGCTCTGACCGAAGCATAAGAGCCAACTGTAAAAATTATTGGGGGTGCTAAGCCCAACAGAAATAATCCCCCTTAGACACATACAAGGAATTCTCTCAATACTGTGGGAGAAGTAAACGTCATGAAGTGGACAGCTAAAGGCTGACCTTTTACACGTTGATGATAAGCTCTTATTGCACGAAGATGAATACTGACCGAGTTGGTCTTGAGACCAGATTCAGACAGGTGTAGAAAGAACTCAAGCAAGGTCTGTATAAGACTAGAGGCAGGATCTAGGGCCTCGCTGTCACACCAGACGGCAAACCTCTTCCATGAAAAGAATAACACCTCTTTGTGAAATCTTTTTCTGGAAGCAGGCAAGAGTCGGGAGACACTCTTCTGGAAAAGTCAACGAAACCTACACTCTCAACATCCAGACCGTGTGAGCCATAGATTGGAGGTTGGGATGTAGAAGTGCCCCCTCGTTCTGCGTAATGAGAGCTGGAAAACATTCCAACTCCAGAAGAAGAGGGAATCGTATCTGACGTAGCTAGAAAGGAGCAATCAGAATCATGGCTCCACAATCTTGCTTGAGAATCAGCAAAGTCTTTTCCACCAGATGTATGGTAGGATACGCATACAGAAAACTTGTCCCCCAAAGAAGGAGAAAGGCATCCGATGGTAGTCTGCCGTGAACCTGCAGCCTGGAACAGAACTGAGGGACTTTGTGATTGAACTAAGTTGCTCAGCCTGTCGGCCAGACTGCTGTTTACGCCAATTAGATAAATGGCTTGGAGAAAACAAGCCGCGTTGGCGAGCCCACCGCTACATCTGCATGGCATCTTGACTCAGAGGACAAGATCCAGTACTCCTTTGTTATCGAGTACATCACAACCCGATTGTGTGGTTGATTAAAATAATTAGGTTGGATAGCCAGGAGGGATGCAACCTTCGTCAGCAGCTTTTGACTGAGTAAGGTGGACTGGACACCTCAGAATCAAAATGGAGAGAATTAACCACCTCTGAGGGGAATTCCGAAGACTGGCGAACAGTTGGGTTACATCCTCTAGATGTGCAAAAGTGTCAAGGGAGTGACGTGAACTGTGGAAGCCATGTGTCTAGAAGTCTCAATATTACTGTGCTGTAATCTGTTGAGACGGGCAATCAACGTGTTAAGGGAACACTTGCACTCCCAGTCCATGAAGATACGCTGCAACAACAGCTAGGCACTAGGAAAAACATACTCTGGACGCAAAGTGAGTAGAAGTATCTTGTAAGTCCAGAGAGCATAACCATTCGTTTTCCTGAAGTATGGGAAGAAGGATGCCCAGGGAAATCATCCTGAACGAAATCTGTTGAGGCCCCTTATGTCTATGATGGGATGGAACCCACAAGGAAGGACCTGGGGTAGAAACTCAATCCTTCTTACCCTTGTGGAACAGGCTCGACTGCATTGGTACTGAGAAAGGCAGAGAGTTCCTCTGCAAGTACTCACTGTTGATGGAAGCTAAAGGATTAAACTTCCAATGAACAATGTGGAGGGTTTGATTCCAGATTGAGAATGTATCCTAACCGGACTATTTGAAAAAACCCCCCGGTTGGAGGATATAGAAGTCACCTGTGGTGGAGAAAATTTGAACTTCCCCCCGACAGGCAGATTGGCCGGTACGGACATTTGTTGTTGTTGTTTTTTTTTTTTTTATATATAGTGGCTATGCTGAATTGGAGCCACTCCAAAACCCCTCTCTGGTTCCTGCGGAATAGCTGCAGGAGCCTGATTAGGTGCACGCCGCTGACTAGAACGAGCGTGCTGATCTGTTTAAAGAAGTTCCGAGATGAGGAAGTGTATGCACAGCATATCAACAATTTTCTGCTGAGTCTCCTCCTCCAGGTGAGAGGCACACAGTCATGAGAGTCTGCGCATCACCATACCTAGAGCAGAAATCTAGGTGTTACAATACAAGTGATGAAAACGCCATTGGACAGGAACTTGCGACACTTGGAAAAAAGATGTAGCCTACTCCGGTGGGAATGTTCATAAAGATCTGGCAGGACTTGGTCTTGGACGCGATCATGCCAGCCTGGTACGCCATTCTCCAAAGGAGGCTAAGGATGTATGCTCTGGCCTCGGGGGCGCCGAAGCAAGTTCTTAGAACTGCTATCAGTTCTGAGTTGAAGATGGTAGTCCAGGACCTCGAGCATCTGGCATTGGGCTGATTGACAATCTCCATTGTAATGTGTCAAGACAAATAGAGGATCTAGAGGATTCTCAGCAGAGAAAACCCCATGACCTTCATGTTCATCAGATGAACCATCATTGAAGTGAGCCAACTACTCAAACAGAGCAGCTCAGATGCAAACATTGACCAGTATAGAGCAACTGTCATACATACAATTCTACAGAACAGCTATGGAAAAATATGTTCTCCTGTAGCAAAATGGCTGTTCTTAACATGCATTTCTGGGCCTGGAAGCCAAGGTATGGAGGCGCGGTAAGTTCTACGAGCGAACACCCATACCAGAGGCAGCATCGGTGAAGGAGACCAGTTGAAAAGCTAGATGCCGCGGGAGGCGGTAGCATCCATGGCATCCAATGGTACCCATGGTCTCGAAGCCAAGGACAACATCTGGCAATGCAAGGGAATCGAAACCAGACTGCCAGATGACTTCCATAACAGAGATGTGACCGATGGCACTGATAGTACTCATGGCACCGACGGTGCCGATGATACACATGGTACCGATGACCCCCCGGTACCAATGGAACCCATGGTACTTGGTACCGATGATAGTCATGATATCTGGTATCGATGGTACCCATGATACCCTAGTACCGAAGGGACCCTTGACATGTGGTACCGATGGTACCCATGATATTCGGCACCAACAGCACCGACGGTACCTATGGTACACATGGTATCGACGGTGCTCAAGACACCTGGTACCAATGGCACCCATGGTACCGATGGTACCTGGTCATGATATTTGGTATCGACGGTACTCATGTACCGACGGTATCCATGATACCTATCCATGGTACCGACGATACCCGATACCGATGGTACTCGTGATACTCGGTACCGATGGGCGATGATACCTGTGATCGATGGTGCCCATGATATCTGATGCCGATGGTGATACCTGGTGCCGACGGTGCCCATGCACCGAAGACACTCGGCACCGATGGTACCCATGGTACCGATGATACCCGGTGCCGACGGAATCCATGGTACCGATGGTACCGGTACCGACGGGACCCATGGCACCGACCATGGTACCAATGTTCCCGGTACCGATACTCCTCGGTACCGACGCACCGGTGACATTCGGCACCGACGGCACCCATGGTACCGATGATACTCGGTACCGACGGCACCCATGGTACCGATGATACTCGGTACCGACGGTACCCATGACACCCGGTACCGATGATACTCGGCACCGACGGTACCCATGACACCCGGTACCGATGATACTCGGTACCGACGGTACCCATGACACCCGGTACCGATGATACTCGGTACCGACGGTACCCATGACACCCGGTACCGATGATACTCGGTACCGACGGTACCGATGATACCCGGTACCGATGCAGTGTATCGACGTCCAATGCCAGGATACCTCCATAATAGAGGGAGCAACGCTCTCGGCACCGACTGATGTCTGAAGCCCGAATACCTCCATAACAGAGGGAGCAAAGCTCTGGGCACCGATGGTACCGACACCCGCTGATGCGCCCGAATGACCTGCCAAGCAGGAGGCGCCGAGGCAGGTGGAGACCTACTCGATGCATAACTATACCCAGCGTGCATTGGTCTCTGTCGGACTCCAGAAACTCCTTTGGGCATCCCTGACAAGTAGCATAAGTCTCGTCTTTGAGACACTACTTGCGCTTCACAGGGAGATGATCCGGTCCTTTGGGCATCCCTGGCAGAGTAGAATACGTCTCGGTACTTTGAGACACTACTTGCGCTTCACAGGGAGATGATCCGGCCCAAGACACTTCCGCCGATGCGTCCGAATGACCTGCAGAGCAGGAGACGCCGAGACGGGTGGAGACTCACTTCAAAGGTTACACCACTGATATTGTGTCACCAGGCTGCCCATTCAGTGGCTGACCAGGGATGCACCTGCTTAGGTTCCTGGTTTTTCCTGTGACATACACCTTCACCACTTGTGAGGCTTAAAGACAGTAGTGTGCTGAAGCAGGCTCTCACAGCTCTCGAGAGCAATTTGTTTAAGTTTTAATAAATGGATCAAAAAATGTGGGCTTGTTTTATTTGCTGGCTAGAGAGAGCCCACAGATAACAATATACCAGCACTTTCAAGAAAAAAGAAAAAGAGAAGCTTATATGCTTCGTTGAGGCACAGCCCCTTGTGACTCTGGCAATTACTTAAATTTTTTCTTGCCTCAGGTACAAAAAATACCTGTATATATAAGCCACAATGAGCCTGCCATAAAAAGTACAAATGAAAAAATAAAAAAGAGATTTACTCCGAAGACCTGATGAAAACACGAAGCCCTAACGAACTCCGTGTCTCCTCAGACGCGGAAAAAGAAAAACTGAGGGGCGTGTCCGCTCGGCGAGCGGGAATAGGTGTGCGCACATGCGCAGTACGATCGCTCGCGCGACGGAACGCCGTAAAGAGATTTTGAGATTTTGCTTTAAAATCCTCCGGGGCCGACGTGGCGTCACCCACTTGTGAGAATATCAGCCTGCTTGTCTTTGGAGAATTAAAGGTACGGGGGGGGGGGGGGGCGGGAAGGAAACAGGGCAGACGGGAGAGGAGAGGAGGGTTGCTGCACATGGTGGAAGAAGGGGAGAGGAGGGTTACTGGATGGAGGGAAGGGAAGAGGAGGGTTGCTGGATATGGTGGAAGAAGGGGAGAGGAGGGTTGCTGGATGGAGGGAAGGGAAGAGGAGGGTTGCTGAACATGGTGGAAGAAGGGGAGAGGAGGGTTGCTGGACATGGTGGAAGAAGGGGGAGGAGAGGGCAGGGGAGAGGAGTGTTGCTGGATGGAGGGAAGGGGAGAGGAGGGTTGCTGCACATGGTGGAAGAAGGGGAGAGGAGGGTTGCTGGATGGAGGGATGGGGAGAGGAGGGTTGCTGGATATGGTGGAAGAAGGGGAGAGGAGGGTTGCTGGATGGAGGGAAGGGGAGAGGAGGGTTGCTGGACATGGTGGAAGAAGGGGAGAGGAGGGTTGCTGGATATGGTGGAAGAAGGGGAGAGGAGGGTTGCTGGATGGAGGGAAGGGGAGAGGAGGGTTGCTGGACATGGTGGAAGAAGAGAGGGCAGGGGAGAGGAGGGTTGCTGGATGGAGGGAAGGAAGGGGAGAGGAGGGTTGCTGGACATGGTGGAAGAAGAGGAGAGGGCAGGGGAGAGGAGGGTTGCTGGATGGAGGGAAGGAAGGGGAGAGGAGGTTTGCTGGACATGGTGGAAGAAGGGGAGAGGGCAGGGGAGAGGAGAGTTGCTGGACATGGGTGGATGGAGGGGAGGGTAGGGGGAGAGGAGGGTTGCTGGACATGGAGGGGGAGGGAGGAGTGAGGAAGGAGATGAGATAACAGAGAAGGAAGAGAGTAGAAAAACTGCACATGGATGAAGAAAATAGGCAAAAGCTGGATCCACTGGACAGTCAAGTTTGCGGAGGACCCAGCTTTTACTTACAGATGTAGGACAAGAAATGAAGAAGAAAGGCGGAAAGTAAACAAATAAATGGAAAGGAAGCCCTGGAAACGGAGTTAAGAGGACAGATAGCAGCAGAATCGGATACTGGGCCAGCATGATCAGAAAAACAGTCACCAGACAACAAAGGTAGAAAAAAATCATTTTATTTTCATTATAGTGTTTGGAATATGTCCACTTTGAGAATCAGGTGCTCAACATTAAAAGTTTATATTTATTTACTTATTTATGGCATTTTATCCCACATTAAACATGAATTAAATTGGAACCTGGGATCATTTAATTTTTTTTCCTGGAGACAGTAATGCATTGCCCCCCCCCCCCCCCCCCAGGCTCTCTCCCCGGCTATAGCCAGCTCTGCAATTTTGAGGGGAGGTGCACCGGTGGATGGGGGGGGGGGGGTGCAGAGGTGGACCGGGGAGAGAGCCTGTTGTTAAACATTTACCAGCACACCACTGTCTAGTGCCCACCCATCCAACCTGTTGGCCCACCCAAAAATTGACTTCTGGCTACACCACTGGAACCCACCCCTATTATAGCCACACCCACATTAGCCACATCCCCTATACCAGCCATGGCGCATATAAACAGACATCATAGAAAAGATTACACTAGTATAGGAGAAAAAAATAACGTGATTTTTTTTCATTATAAATAATTTCTGTAAGCTGTTACAGCTCCAGTATACCCAGTGCAAAATAAGACAGCAGATGTAAATTCCCTCCCCTCCATCCATCCATGTCCAGCATTTCTTCTCTCTCCCTGCCCTCTCCTCCATCCACCCATGTCCAGCAACCCTCTCCTCTCCCCTGCCCCCCCTCCAGCCACCCATGCCCAGTGATTCTCTCCTCTCCCCTGCCCCCCCTCCAGCCATCCATACCCAGCGATTCTCCTCTCTCCCCCCTGCCCCCCTCCAGCCACCCATGCCCAGCGATTCTCCTTGCTCCCCTGCCCCCCTCCAACCACGCAGGTTGTCCAGTAGATTCTTCGGGGCATGCAGGAAAGATCCCCAGTCTTTCCTGCCCGCTGCCAGCGCTGACTCTCCCACGGCGCTACTGCATCGTTCTTCAAAATGGCCACCAACTTACAGGGGTGGCTTCCAAGACTTCAGCAGAAGTCTCGGCGGCCATTTTTAAACAGCAATCCGGCAGCAGGGGAGGGTCAGTGCCGGCAGCGGGCAGGTAAGACTGGGGATCTTTCCTGCCTGCCCCAAAGAATCCGTTGCCTTCTTCATCAGGTATGACTGGGACCCTGTAGCTCGGGGGAGGGAGGAGAGCTGGCTCGCCCTGAAGAACAACCGGCTCTTGCAAGCTGGTGCGAGCCGGCTCCAGCACACCACCGGATGGACCTAAAAAAAAAGGTGCTGGAACACCGTAACGGTGCGTACTGGCACAAAAAAAGCACTGGTGCTAACAGAATTAGTTACAACCACATCTAAAGAAACTCACACCAAACCACCCTTCTGTGGGCACATTCTACTTGCTACCTAAAGTCCACAAACCTGGAAACCCTGGCAGACTGATCATATCTGGTGTTGGCACACTCACGGAGGAGATCCTTAAACCTTTAGGGCCAAATTCTATAAATGGCGCCTTAAAAATCAGCACTGAAAAACCACACGCTTTGCGTGATTCTAAAAACTACATCTATAAACTACATCCAAAGTTAGATGTAGTTTATAGAATATGGTCATGTGCCATTCTTTTGACTTAGGACACCTAAAACCAGGCCTAAATACCTGCGCCTAAGTTAGTTTTTTTAAATGCCCATGACCCACTCATTCCACACCCATGGTTACATCCCCTTTTCAGCTGCGCACATTAGAATGTACAGTCACTGTGTTATAGAATACGCCTAGAAAGTTGTGCACAAAAATTCTAATTAAAGCCAATTAGTGCCACTAATTGGTTGTTATGCACCAATTATTGGCGCTGATTGGTTTGTTAATCAATTAAGTTGTGTGCGCAATTTGGCTAAATTAGTGTTCACAACTTAAGGCACCATTTATAGAATTTGAGGGTTAGTGCACAAAACAAACAGCTTCATGCAAGACACCACAGACTTTCTGAACAAATTGGAAAACATCAAGCAGCTACCACCAGGTGCTCTTCTGGTCACAATGGATGTAAAATCTCTATATAGTAGTATTCACCATGCAGATGGCATAGCTGCATGTGATACATTGCTAAAAAAAACATCCACCCTGGACCACCAATACACAGCAGAAACTATTACAAAATTAATCAAATTCATTCTAACTCACAACTATTTCTGTTTCAATAATGATATTTATCTGTAAATCATGGGCACTGCTATGGGCACCAGAATGGCACCGCAATATGCAAAACTTTTCATAACGGAAGTGGAGGAGACATTCTTAAATACATATCCAACTAAACCCCAAAGATACTACCGGATACCAGCCCAAAATAATCTCCAAGAAGATTGCCTCTTCCCTTAAAATACCCAGAGGAAACTTATTGTAGTACAAACAAAAGAAAATCACAGAGAGAGTGCCCCTTGTAGTTACATACCACCAGAGCTAGAAAACCTGAGAAAAATCATAAATGACGTACAGCCGCTACTCCAGGAGGATGAATTACTGAAAGAGATATTTCCGTCTCCACCTATGCTGGCCTTCCGACAACCACCAAATCTGAAACAAAAATTAGTGAAAACAAAACTTTGAGTAGAAACTAAAAAAGAGAATGGTACATGTCCTTACAAGATAGCAAGCTGCAAACTGTGCCAGCACATATCATAGGACTGCACAGTCACTCACATGGGAAAAATATTCAGCTTACATGGAACTTACACATGATGTTCTTCAAATGTAATGTACATTATTCAATGCAAAAAAAATGTGAAAAAGGATGCTATGTTGGAGAGACAGGACAAATGCTTAAGACGGGATCGAATCTATACAGACACCACATCAGAAACTATAGTGCTAACCAGGGTGACACCTCTGTAGGACAGCATTTTGCCATACCAGAGTACTGAACTAATGACTTTATGGTGAGAATACTAATAGGAAATTTCAAAGCCATCCAGGAACGTAAAACCTTTGAAGTTAAAATGATGAGATATTTTGGCACCCACCAGACAGGACTTAACAGAGATCTGGGTTTTTTAAATCACATTATGAACAATAAAATTATATTGCTTTGCCACCCTCTGATCACCCATCCATCTCTCCCTGTTTCTCACCCTCCCTCCTCACCCCTGCCTTCCCCGACAGACTGTCATTGGAATGCTTTTATGTTTCACAGATATATTCTGATGTATGCTTATTTATTTATTTATTTAGATTTTGCTCACACCTTTTTCAGTAGTAGCTCAAGTTGAGTTACATTCAGGTATACTCAGGGCTTTTTTTGAGAGGGTACTTAGTACTAGCATCTTTTCCATTGTTTGCTAAAATTGACCCATGGTCCCCAAGTTTTAATGAAAGAGCTCAGGCTCTACACACCAATTCTGGCTTGTCATAGATTTTGTGTGACTAGTTGCAGGGGGGCTGGCTATTGTGGGGTGGGTCCCTCAGTGATCACCCCACCCCTGAAGGCTGGCCTGGCATTTCAGTACCGGCACCTTTTTCACTAGAAAAAGTACACTGGGTATCTCTCTGTCCAAGGAGAGCTCACAATCTAAGTTTGTACCTGAGGCAATGGAGGGTTAAGTGACTTGCCCAAGATCACAAGGAGCAGCAGTGGGATTTGAACAGGCCACCTCTGGATTGCAAGACTGGTGCTCTAACCACTAGGCCACTCCTCCATTTGCTCATTTCTAAATTTCTGATCTGAAGAAGAAGGGTTACCTTCAAAAGCTCACCAAAAAATGTATTGTTAGTCTAATAAAAAAAAGATATCATCTTATTTTATTTTCTTTGTTTTATTTCTATTTATGAACCCATAAACAAATTATTCATAAACCAAAAATATAAACGAAGAATATTGTCTCTATCAACTTCTAGGACAAACGTCACAATGAGGGGTTGTACATTCAGTCACAATTTCCAGGGTGCTTTGAAGAAAATCAGTAAGGTTCATAACTTGTTCAGGTCCATAAGAACTTAAGAACATAAGAATAGCCATACTGGGTCAGACCAATGGTCCATCTAGCCCAGTATCCTGTTTCCAACAGTGGCCAAGCCAGGTCACAAGTACCTGGCAGAAACCCAAATAGTGACAACATTCCATGCTACCAATCCCAGAGCAAGCAGTAACTTCCCCATGTGTGTCTCAATAGCAGACTATGGACTTTTCCTCCACGAACGTGTCCAAACCTTTTTTTAAATCCAGATATGCTAACCACTGTTACTACATCCTCCAACAAAGAGTTCCAGAGTTCAACTATTTGTTGAGTGAAACATTTTTTTCTCTTATTTATTTTAAAAGTATTTCCACGTAACTTCCTTGAGTGCCCCCTAGTCTTTGTACTTTTGGAATGAGTAAAAAATCGATTGACTTCTACTCATTCTACACCACTCAGGATTTTGTAGACCTCAATCATATCTCCCTACATATGTCTCTTTTCCAAGCTGAACAGCCCTAACCTCGTTAGCCTTTCCTCATATGATATGAGTTCCATCCACTTTATCAATTTGGTTGTTCTTCTTTGAACCTTTTTTAATTCTGGTTGGTTCTTGCTTAGCTTTCGTTCCCTCTCTTTTAATTCAGTTAGCTGAAATTAAAATTTGAATGTTTTTATTATGTGAAGTGTTGTCTTATGTTTTACTATGAATGTAATTTTGTAACCCATTCTGGGCGTGGTCAGGGGGACGAGTTAATCAATTGAGTAAACAAACAAATAATTGGTTAATGAGTTGCAGATGTTATAATTGTAAAGATTTCTGCTAGATCTGTAAGAAACAGAATCTCTTTGATATATGATTTAATTGTTAAAGTATACCCTGATAAATTATGTACTCCTTTGAGATGTGGAGGGGCATAATCGAAAGGGATGCCCAAGTTTTGTTGAGGATGTCCTTGCAAAACTTCCTGATGGAGGGGCGGGGAAACCCATATTATCAAAACAAGATGAATGCCCATCTTTTGTTTTGATAATACGGTCGGGGACGTCCAAATCTTGAAATTTAGGTTGTCCTTAGAGATGGTCGTCCCTAGACTTGGTCGTTTCTGATTTTCGGCGATAATGGAAACCAAGGACGACCATCTCAGAAACGACCAAATGCAAGCCCTTTGGTCATGGGAGGAGCCAGCATTTCTAGTGCACTGGTCCCCCTGACATGCCCGGACACCAACCGGGAACCCTAGGGGGCACTGCAGTGGACTTCATAAATTGCTCCCAGGTACATAGCTCCCTTACCTTGTGTGCTGAGCCCCCCAAAACTCCCCCAAAACCACCTCAAAACCCACTACCCACAACTGTACACCACTACCATAGCCCTTACGGATGAAGGGGGGCACCTAGATGTGGGTACAGTGGGTTTCTGGTCGGTTTTGGAGGGCTCGCTGTTTCCTCCACAAACATAACAGGTACGGAGGGGGATGGGCCTGAGTCCGCCTGCCTGAAGTGCACTGCACCCACTAAAACTGCTCCAGGGACCTGCATACTGCTGTGATGGACCTGAGTATGACATCTGAGACTGGCATAGAGGCTAGGATTTACTTAATTTTTCTGATAGTTTAGATATGACAAATTTCTTAGGGGCCCATTTACTAAGCTGCAGTAAAAAGTGGTCTTAGCATGTGCTTACGTGTATCATTCCCGTACACTAAGGCCACTTTTACTGCATGGGTAAAATGGCTGATTTTACTATTTCCAACGTTAGTGGTCACATGCTAATTCTCCCATTAGCACATGGCCATTAGCATACGAGCACTTAACTACCCCTATTTTGTAGGCAGTAAGGACTCGCGCACTAATCGATCAGCGTGTAGCAATGTAGCTGTGTTAACCGTTTAATGCAAAACATGACTACTCTCTGCCCTGACCCACCTCCAGGACTAAAAAATAAAGTTTATTTTTTTAGCATGTGGGAAGTGTGTGTACATGCAAAAATTACCATGAGATGCCTGAGTGCACCCACAGGAAGTACTTTTTTTGCTGCAGTATGTAAAAGCACACCTACAAATACTGCTGTTGCACTTCATGATAAAATACAATTGGCTCACTGAATTGGACAGCCTCCCCTGCTTTTAAACTTTATTATATCAACCATTCTATTTCATTATTCGAGCCCTTTGGAACCACTGTATTCCAGGTAAAAATAAAACATTGTTAACACTTCAATAAAACAGCTGAAATATCTCCACCTCTCCTCAATATTATCTGTTTCAAAACCACAAACTGCAGGTCAGAAAGGGAATGCCTGGTGGCCAACCAATGACTAACCAAGGGAGCCTCACTGTGTTGATTCCTAATATTGCTGAGATGTTCAGCTATAAGATATTAAATTTTTCTACGAGTTTGCCCAATATAATACAAACCACAATGGCCCTTAATATAATAAACCCACCTGTTTGCTTTGGCAGTCAGTTAAGGATTTTTCATATAAAATGTTTTTATTAGAATTAAGAATATCCAATGTATTAGTTGTCATAGAATATTTGCAATAAATGCAATGGACACAAGAGGAATGCCCCCGCCCAGACCTGCAGATTGTTGGGCAACTGTTGGAGAGAGGGGTGTGTGCCCAATAGATGCCAATATTTTATGGTAACTTGTCTCACTTTATGAGCATTCTGAGAATAAGGCAGAACACATACTGGTGTCTGTTCATTCTGTTTAATCTTGGGGAAAAACCAACCAGGCTCCATGTGTGTACAAAGCACATTTATATACCTTTTTAATCACCTTTATAGGATACCCACGCTGGGCAAATCTCTGAATTAGCTCTCTAGCTTGCTCTTTATATTCATCCACAGAGGAACAAAGACGACGTAAGCAGAGAAATTGACCCACAGGAATACCATCCTTCAGTGCTGTCGGATGAAAACTAGAGTAATGGAGGAGAGTGCTTCTTTCTTATATATTGATGTCTCAAATTCATTATCAGAGGAGATCTGAACATTAATATCCAGAAAATTATAATGCTGTTATATTGTAAAGTAAACTTAATGTTAATATCTACCCCATTAATATATGTAAAAACTCTTTCAAAGATTCCTCCGTACCCTGGCAAATCATAATAACCTCATCTATGAACCTTTTCCACATCAAAATATTCTGAATATATGCAGAATTATGCAGAATTATACACATGATTTTCTTCAAATACGGTCCTATAAAGGCATCTCCTTAGTTTGAGAGTGAATTCTTAATGTATAGGTTTTAAAGCAATTTGAATAAAAGTTTGTATATTTTACAAATGCAGTACCAGTAACAAAACATTTTTTGATTCCAAAAACTTGGTCATTTCTCTGCCATAATGGAACAAAGCAAAAACGTCCAGGCTAAATGTTAGACATTTTGGTCTAGACCTGTTTCAATCATGAATAAGTCACAAAAAGATGCTCTAAATGACCAAATGACCACTGGAGGGATTAAGCCATGGCCCCCCCTTATTCCGCCAGTGGTCAGCAAAACATCCAAAATTGGAATAAGACATCTTATCGAAAATGACCCTCTTAGTGTTTAAGTATTAAATCTTCTGATCTTTTTCTTTAATGGTTCCCCTTGAAGTGGGCTATTTGTACTTGAGGATTCTTTATTGGATGTATATTTTTTACCTTGTATTTTTATTCAGTATTCTGATGTTATATGCAAAATATTAAGAAATAAAAGAAAATATGAATTTAACTGCAGTGTGATTTTGTATTTATGAAGTATTATATTTTCAGGGCAGTTGTTGAAGTAGTTTTACCATTATACAACATGTTTGTGGTATATGTCAAAATTATGCCTATGCGCAATCCTTAAATTTTGCACATACCTTACATAGCTTTTACAGGTAGGTGTACACATAGGTGGACTGTGGTCAGAGTTTGGGTGGGATTCATTCATTCATGTGTAACTTACTGAATATTATGCATGTATCTTTCACGTAGGTGTACAGGTGCCTGCTGTATGGCGGGTGTAAATGCTCATGCACTAATTATAGGCATGTATTTTTGCTGTTATATTAGGCCTCTAATTTTCTTTGTAGAATACTAACCAGCCGATACTTTAAACACTGACCGTTTAAAGTATCCCCAGATATTCATCCCTAGGCCATGTGTGGACACCAGCACTAAATATCTGGGGCTAATTGTTAAAGGAATGTCCGCTTGAGCTCTCACCTCCCCCCCAACCTTCTTCTACCTCCCTGGAACAGAAATAATCTTTTCCATAGTCCGATTCCTCCTATCCCCACACCGAACCCAAAAAGATCCAAGGTAGGACCGGGCCCCCACCCCCACTAGCCCCCTCCTCCCCTGGCCCTACCTTGATGAATCCCTGGTGGTCCAGTGGTAAATGTGTGATTTCTGTGTGTGTTCCTGTACACCACATAGATCAGTATGCCGGATGTGAGGTCTGTTCATAAAAAAAAAGATTCTGTAACAGAAACTGAAGAAAACCTACTACTATTACTACTTATAATTTCTATAGCGCTACTAGATGTATGCAGCGCTGTACACTTGAACATGAAGAGACAGTCCCTGCTCCACAGAGCTTACAATCTAATTAACAGAGCTTACAACCTACCAGAGGGCTGCCACAGCTGCAGATAAAAGTACTGATTGTTGCTAAGCAACCCCTTCCAGGAGCTGAAGTTTACAATCAAGAATAAACTACTTCACCTGAGAAAGGTAACAAGGAGCTGAAAGTAATGCCAGAGTTACTGAGCCTGATATTCAAAACGTACAGAGTGCTTCATTAGGGGTTCCTAAGTTAGATTCTAGAGGTACCTGCAAAAACGTATAAGGTTCCCCAGTGTCTCTATCAGCTATGGAGTATAGAAACCTCAATTGCAGAGCTCTCCAAATGATGTTATGAAACCTGCATTTTTGGTCATAACCTAGGAAGTAGCCTAATAATGTAATATATGGTAACATATCTATATAAATAAATCCCACCTTGAACGTTCTGAAACTCCCTCCAACTGTGGCAGTGAAGTCCTGAACTGCTGTAGTCCTCCTGGCTATTCGGACTACTCACCACCGCCCTCAGCCACGCCCCTTCTGCGACCTACGCCACGCCCCAACTGGACATAAAAAGCACCATGAACGTTCTGAACCACACTTTGAAGCTTCAAAAGTTTGTATGTTCGAAGCTCTGTAACCACTTTTAACCACAGTACATCTGGGCGCCGCCATGATCTGAAACGAGCGTCACAGCTGCAACACACCAATAGGAATACAACAAGGGAGGAGCGTCTGAGGCGAAGGTGTCAGTCGCCGTTGCCACGCAACGGAATGCAATCACGCGTCATGCACCTATCAAACAAAAGAAGGGGCGGACCTACAGCTCACTCAATGTGCGCCTCCATCGTTCCCATGCACCTATCAAAAAACTGAAAGAAAAGAAGGGGCGGACCTAACACGCGAACGGCTCACTCTATACGTGCACCTCCATCGTTGCCAAGCAACGCTTCAAGCAGCGAATACGAGCTGGGACTGGAATAAACGCTTTCCTTTACTTTGTTGGAATAAAGGTAACGCAAACTTATTTATCAAAAATATATTACCAACTTCTTCCTGTTTTCTGTGTCCACAATTCCCCCTCTGCTATGCCGGAACATTATTTTCTCTGTCCGCAATTCACCCTCTACTTTTTGCTGCTTTCTGTGTCCGCAATTCCTCCTCTGCTATGCCGGGACATTAGTACCCACAATAAAGCGTCCTCCGAACGAAAATACTGCTTTCATCTGCTTCTACTCATCTACACGGACTTACTTTTCAAAAATTAAAACAACGTATTACCACGTTCTTGATCTTTTCTCTGACCGCAATTCCCCCTCTGCTTCTTCCTGCTTTCTGTGTTCAAATTTCCCCCGCTGCTATGTTGGGACATTTTTTTCTGTGTCTGCAATTCAAGTAAGTCAGCTCCTGCTGTGCACCCTCCCCTCCTGTCCTTTCAAGCAGCGAATACGAGCTGGGACTGAACAGGCAGCACAAAACTCCTTTTTGTTTTGTTTTGTTTAACAAGGGCGGGAGCTGTTGCTTCGCATCTGGCAAAGTAAGTCAGCTCCTGAGGAGGTCCTGCACAGCTCTCTCCACTGTTGCCACAGGCTAAGCAACAGTTCAGGCACAAGGAGGGGGAGGATGAGGCCCAGAACAGGTACACAGACCACAGATGGAGGCGGAGGAGGGGGTCCTGACAGCACAGGTGAAGGGGGAGGGGCGACCCACAGCCCTGAGAGAAGGGCTGCAGGGAGACCTGAAAGGAGGGGGGGAGACTGACCAGACAGATGAGGGGTCCTGCGACAACACAGTGGCAGACGCAGACGGAGGGGGTCCTTCCAGCAAACATAGGGAGGGGGGATGTATCTCCGTCACACACACTATCTCTCACACACATTCTCTCTCTCTCTCTCACACACTCACTGTCTCTCTCACTCTCTAACACTGTCTACAACACACGCTATGTCTCACACTCGATCACATTCACTCTCTATGTGTCACACAGTCACTGTCAAACACTCTATCACTCTCATACGCTCTCGCTCACATACCCACTCAAACACACTGTCAATCTCACACACACACTCTCTAACAGACACACTTGCAGCCACACACATTCAATCTGTCTCTCTCACAAAGTCACTCTCACACACACTCTCTCAAACATACACACTCCGAGGAAAACCTTGCTAGCGCCCGTTTCATTTCTTTTCGAAACGGGCCTTTTCCACTAGTATTAAATGTTTTTTCCTGGGGCTCTGGGGGGGGCTTGTTCCAGGGTTTGGGTGGAGGCTGCTGGCTGGAAAAGGTTTAGAGTTAGTTTGTGAATTGTTAATGGAGTTAGCTGAAGAAAGTGTGAGATGTTTCTTAAATGTGGTTTTATTTTTCAAGAAATAAACCATGATTAAGTGGGGATTGTACTTTAAAATGTTCCTTTCTGTTTTGGGTACAAGTCAGGTTAAAATTGACTTTGAAATTCTCTGTATAGGAAGTTTTGCATTTACTTCTATGGGGGAGGGAGATTCTAAACAGATCAGAGAAAAAAAAAACTGTCTTTCTCCGACAAGCTGATTGGTTGAGTGATGTCAGATCCTCTGGGGGGGGGGGGGTGAGTTGCCAGGGAGACTGGAGTGAGCAGAGAGACCAGGGCTGTGAACATGGATTGAGAAAGAAAAAACGTATAGTATGTGTCTGTGTAAAAGTAAGAATAAAAGTATGGATTTTGTGAGTTTAAAGTGAAATGTGATATTGAAAAAGGGTACTTTAATATTGAAAGTGAGTGAAGGTGAGCTTTGGTGCTGAGAATGAGATGATTTGAGCTTAAAAGTGAGTACTTCAATAAACAGACTGCCTTTTTCATGATTGTGTTGCTGAATACATGTGGGGAAAAACTGATGTATTTTGGGTGGGAGAGAGCTGTACTAATAGAAAGCTGTGAGAAGTTTTAAACCAAATTTAGTTTGGTTTGGAGTGAAACAGAGGTATGTATGTCCCAGCATGCAGTGAATGGAATGGTTAAGTTCTAAGGGAATTTAAGGTCATGGAAGGTGGAATGAGAGTCTGTAGGCTCAGGTATTAAGTGGACACATGGCTGCCTACTCTTTTTAGAATAGGGGAAAACAGTTGAGACTCAGGTTCTGAGAGACTGATTTCTGCTGGTAGTTATACTAAGTGAAAAAAACTATAAGGGTGTCAGGAAAAAGTGTGTAAGGATTTTAACTCTGACACAGGGGAAGGACTGAGAGGTGAATCTGTGATTTGAAGAAAGAAGCCATTAAGCTGTGTCTGGGGGGAAGGTGTGTTGTTTGTGAGAGTTCTGAGTTCAGTGCAAGCAAGGTTTGGAATCTGACTTCAGAATAAAGAAAATCCAGCACTGCTGTTGTCTGAGTGTGCTGTATTCTCCAGATTGATCTGATAGCTGTGAAGGGAAAAGTTATGCTTTTATGTGAAGTCTGTGAGATGGAATGTTGAAGCCTGCTGGATCATTTTAGACTAGGGAAACAACAGTGAGAAATAGGTTTTGTAGTGAGAAAACCTTTAACTTATTTTATTTCAATTAGAGAGTTTGGCCACAGTATTGAGAATTGGTTAATAGTCACCAGAGCCTGAACAAGAACAGAGGGAGTTCAAGGGTCTTGCCTCCATTTATTTTCTTTATAAGTGAGGTTTAGGGAGAAGAAATCTGGGGGCGTCATCCTCTGAAGGGTTCCAGATGAGCTCCAACGCAAGAAAGACATCACCTAAATAAATTCAACCACAGCTAAGTGGCATTGCCAAGGGCGTTGAAAGAAATATATTATTTTTTCACAACATTTTAAGGGAAAACAAAGGAACAGACCATCAGATATTAAAAATCCATGAGATCCCTGCAAAAACACCAATAGTGCACACAAAGAGACCAATTTCTACATCAGGAAAGAGAATAACCACAAATATCTGATTTTGATAAAAGACAATTTAAATACTTATCTGAAAAGGTTCTTTTCCGCCTTTTTAGGTGAAACAAAGTTAAGGGTATACATGTAGTTCTACATTTGAATGTTGAATATGTTATTGCAGTTCTATTAAGCTTCACACTAATTGTGAATTTGAGTTTATTTGAATGAAAATTTGCTTGCATTTGTATTCAATAAAGAAAGAGATAATTTGCAAATCTGAAAGTTTGGTCCTTCCATTTCAAGAACAAATCCTAAATTTAGATTCTTTTCCTCCTTTATTCTTTGAGAGTAAAGGACGAGGTTAGTTTATTTGTTCCACTCCCTCGGCTGTGAGTGTGTGTTCCCTGGATATTCGCCACGACTACAACCATCAGGTATCTGGGAGCACATCACTACAGTCCAGCTGAGAGGGGTGGTAACAATAAGACTTTCTGTAGCCATGCAATTTAGGTCACAGTTGTAGAAAGATTGATGAGCACTGCTCTCTTGGTTCTATTACTTATAATAGGTGACCTTTTCATGCTACTCAGTAACATAGTAACATAATAAATGATGGCAGATAAAGACCAGCATGGTCTATCCAGTCTGCCCAGAAAGGCTGCCAGTACTTTCTAGAATTCAGAGAGTTCTCCTTACTAGTGTGGTAATGGTAGGGGGAGACTTAGAATTGAAAGGGAAGCTGACAGGTATAAAGTACTCAGCCCAAAGGTAGTTTATCTCTCTTTAGTTGGTTAAAGCATCATACCACCACATGTTCTGTAATGCTTTCACCAGGACACTATTAGTAATTAAGGAGAGGCAGAAGAAAGCTCTGAAGGGAGAAGAAAAGAGTTATTATAATCTTGGAAGTGAAGAAGAGCATTCAGAGGCCAGGAACTGAGCCAAGGAGTGCCAGGTTCTATGGGAAAGACGTGCCTCCTGCTCCCTGCATTTGCATCGAATCTCCAGAAGACTACATACGAGAGTCCCAGATGGAGGAGGAGAAGAGTTTATCTACTCCAAAGCAAATATTTTATATTATGCATCTTTATCAGTTCTTTTTATCTTGACTATTTAAAGTCTTTTTATAAACTTTAATTGAAGAGAATGAAACCTGTACTGAACATTGAGTGCTGAAGTGGAAACAAGTGGCAGAGTAAAAAATCTTAGGGGCTAATGGCCTCCTAGCCAAGCTGATCCTGTCCCAGAGCCTTGAAACCTATGGGTGATAGTCCTAATTAAGACAGTGTTGCCCCCCATGAAGTATGTACCCCAGCACACTGGCAGAGGAGGTAGGAGTCTAATGGTAGGAGGAAAGAAATGTATGGGGTGGAATTGACTATATGCATGTCCAGGGAGGGCAGCTGCTGAAGTAAGGTGCTGGGCTCGACGGAAGGAGGGCAGCAGCATAGAGCTGGAGAAGAGAGGAATTGCCTGCAGTGATAGAGGTCTCTATTGATGTCGCTAACTAAAGGAGAAATTGAGGCACAAGAACAGTGCATGTGGATGCATGTGCTTGTCAATTAAAAAACAAAATGGAGAAAATATGGCACTTGAAGGGCTGTAACTGGGTCTGTTGGTGCTGGACAGGGTGCAAATATAGTAGGATATTAGATGCTACAGAGGAGGCTGCAGTAGTGAGTAAGATGCTTCATGAAAAAGAGTATAGACTGTAGGAAAAGTCAGAGGCAGAAAGGGCCTGATTACTGGAAATAAGCTATGGGTTTGGAGCAGCCACAACTGTGAGCCTGAAGTTTGGGGTCTGTGAGGGGGTTTATAGAACACTGCCCCTCATCCTAAAGAATAGTCCCTCAGGTAGTCTGTAACACCTTAAAACCACTAGTCCCACCCAGGCAGGAAGTGAGATGGGAGGGGTGGAGCCAAAAGGACAGGAATCAGGAAATATAAAAGGCAGGGGTTAAGGAGGCCCAGAGAAGGAACAACTGAAGCCTCAACATATGCTTTTATGACATACTAGTAAAAAAGGCCCATTTCTGTTTGAAAGGAAATGGGCGCTAGCAAGGTTTTCCTCTGAGTGTGTATGTTTGAGAGAGAGTATGTGTGAGAGAGGCTTCTATTCCTGCTGCTGTGCATTCCCAGTGTTGTGCTGATTCGCTGCTCCCTGTATCGTGGCTCAGCCCCTCTCCCTTCTATTGGTCAATCTGGTGTGGGCTGTGTGACGTCACTCTTATCTACTACATGAAGGACACCACCTCCAGCAGAAAACAATTGTTCCAGGCAGCCTCAGAATGTTGGAGGTGAGAATTATTATATAGGATATTTAGCTGATATATGGCTGGAGCCAGTCCTGGAAACCTAGAGAAAGAAGCTTACAGTGTTTGGGGTGTGTCAGCCACAGGCCCAAGTTAAGACTTTTCAGAGAATGAAAGAGACTTTACCAGACCCTTTGAAGTAGCAGGCTTCAGGACTAAGTGAATAAAGTGCTTGCCTTATTTTACAAACTTGTCCAGCTGTGTTATTTTGAAGGCCCACTCTCAACCCTCACTTACAGTATCACATGTTGTGGCAGTGGTGGGATTTGGAGCATATCCAGCACGAGGAAACTGGATCCATGAACTCTGGGGCTCCGGGCCTATTAATGATACCACTGCGGGACATCAGGCAAAAAGGGTTAGCCCTGCTCTAGTAAAGGGGTGATGTATAGTTAGTGCCGGACAGGCAAGTTTTATTTTTGCTTTCCTCTCGCAGTGCACATTTCTAGGAAAGGCTGCTACAGCAACAAAACAAAACCCATGGAGAGGCTCTATTGGAAGGCTAGCAGCAGCTGCAGCAGCAGCAAGTAGTACCAGAATTGCTGCCTGACCCAGGTGACTCAAGCCTTGCAGTCTCCCAGTTTGCATCATGCGGTTCCAGTGTTGCCAAAGACAGTACCCGAGGATGACCCAGACTATTTCCTGACCAATTTTGAAAGAACTGCCTTCTATGCTGGTTGGCCAGAAGTGTCATGGACAGCTTACCTAGGGAATTTACTGTCTGGTAGCAGCCAAACAACATTCCAAGCTGTCAATTCTGGTGGGACAGCCACCTATGCATAAGTAAAAGTCGCCATTTTGAAGAGGGCAGTCTGCACCCAAGGGTCTCTGTAATTTAAAGAAAACTCCTGGAGTTTCTTTTACCAACTGAAGGAGGTGGCCTGGAGATGGCTGCAACCAGAGATCACAAGAGTCATCCTCCTGGAGTAGTTCCTTGAAGGGTTACCCCCACCTATGAAACCGTAGGTAAGGTGGCACCCTACATTGACCCCAGAGAATGCTTTAGAAGCGACCAAAGTCTTCTACCAAGCACAACCTGAACCAGAACTCTATAAAAAAATACAAGAAGCGGGCTGGAAGTCCTGGGAGAAAAAGACTGGTCCAGACAACCAGAGGGGTCAGAAACCACCCTCTAGCGTGGGGTCTCCAAGGAAGGGATCAGTGATGGAAGCCCTCATCCACATGAATGAGCAGTGCACCCTTAGCCCGGTCACTGGATCCTTACTATCCCACCTGTTTCAGTTGTGGGGTAGGAAGTCATATAGCTAGAAACTGCTATGAGCTAGCTGAAGACACCATGGATGTAAATATGATAGCCACACATGACTGTAATTTTGTGGAAGCTTTCCATTCGGAAAGCAGAAATTGTGTATTATAAGTTGAACTGGCGGACACCCATTTCAAGCACTAGTGGACTCCAGCCATGTCAAGACCCTTGTTTAGAGAGAGATAATAAACCATCTGCAATTGAATTACGAGCAGACTGTGACCCTTGCATGTATACATGGTGACCAGAGGCAGTATCCAACAGCTCAAGTATCCTTTACTACTACTACTACTTAACATTTCTAGAGCGCTACTAGGGTTACGCAGCGCTGTACAATTTAACAAAGAGAGACAGTCCCTGCTCAAAGAGCTTACAATCTAATAGACAAGTGAACGGTCGGTCCGATCGGGGCAGTCAAATTGGGGCAGTCTGGATTCACTGAACGGTAAGGGTTAGGTGCCGAACGCAGCATTGAAGAGGTGGGCTTTAAGCAAAGACTTGAAGATGGGCAGGGAGGGGGCTTGGCGTAAGGGTTCAGGAAGGTTGTTCCAAGCATAGGGTGAGGCGAGGCAGAATGAGCGGAGCCTGGAGTTGGCGGTGGTGGAGAAGGGTACTGAGAGGAGGGATTTATCCTGTGAACGGAGGTTACGGGCGGGAACGTAAGGGGAGATGAGGGTAGAGAGGTAGTGAGGGGCAGCAGACTGAGTGCATTTGTAGGTAAGAAGGAGAAGCTTGAATTGAATGCGGTATCTGATCGGAAGCCAGTGAAGTGACCTGAGGAGAGGGGTGATATGAGTATATCGGTTCTGGCGGAATATGAGACGTGCAGCAGAGTTCTGAACAGACTGAAGGGGGGATAGATGGCTAAGTGGGAGGCCGGTGAGGAGTAAGTTGCAGTAGTCCAGGCGAGAGGTAATGAGAGCGTGGACGAGAGTTCGGGTGGTGTGTTCAGAGAGGAAAGGGCGAATTTTGCTGATGTTAAAGAGGAAGAAGCGACAGGTCTTGGCTATCTGCTGGATATGCGCAGAGAAGGAAAGAGAGGAGTCAAAGATGACTCCGAGGTTGCGGGCAGATGAGACGGGGAGGATGAGGGTGTTATCAACTGAGATAGAAAGTGGAGGAAGAGGAGAAGTGGGTTTTGGTGGAAAGACGATAAGCTCGGTCTTGGACATGTTCAGTTTCAGGTGGCGGTTGGACATCCAGGCAGCAATGTCGGATAAGCAGGCCGATACCTTTGCCTGGGTCTCCGCGGTGATGTCTGGTGTGGAGAGATACAGTTGGGTGTCATCAGCATAGAGATGATACTGGAAACCATGAGATGAGATCAGGGAGCCCAGGGAAGAGGTGTAGATTGAGAAGAGAAGGGGTCCAAGGACCGATCCCTGGGGAACACCAACAGATAAGGGGATGGGGGTGGAGGAAGATCCATGAGAGTGAACTTTGAAGGTGCGGTGGGAGAGATAGGAGGAGAACCAGGAGAGGACAGAGCCCTGGAACCCAAATGAGGACAGTGTGGCAAGAAGTAAGTCATGATTGACAGTGTCAAAAGCAGCGGATAGTATCCTTTAAAACACCTGTAGGGCAAGCTTAGCTTGAAGTAGCAGTCTTGCTTTGCTACCTCACCCAGTAGTTTTGGGCAGGGATTTCCCAAATTTCAGTGCCATCTAGGCCCAGCTGATCACTGGCCCAAGGAAGGAGGAGGAGTCTTTCCCTGAGATCTTCCCAATGGAGGACCCTGATATATACCGAAAGCCCAAAATTGCCTAAACCTTGCCACCAGTGGCAGCTAGAGAAACTGCATTGCTCTCTGAATCTAGGAGCTGTAGTGGATGGAGATCCACAGCCAGAGGAAGATGGTGGTTCGGACACCTCAGACCCTTTAGACAGTCTACCCGAATGGAGAAGTAATGAAGCTCCAGGGAATTTTAAAAGGGCGCAGTCAGAGGATGAGTCCATTAGAACAGCCCAAGCTAGGGTTGTTTCAGTAGATGAGAATCCTGTGGGTAACCAGGACCCCTCTAAGGTAGCACTCCTGTATTTATAATAAAGAATGACTTGTTATATGGGGTGGCCAAGGAAACCCTGGAGGAGGAAGAGGTAAAGCAAATGTTAGTCCTTCAACCCTACCATAGACAGGTCATGCAGTTAGCCCATAATTACCTGTTAGGAGGTAGCCTGGAGGAAGAGAAGACCAGGACGCAGATTTTGGCCTGGTTTTTCTAGCCAGGTGTATTCAAGCAAGTTGAGCTCTTTCCAGGTGAGTAGTCCTGCGACGGTTCCACCTGCCCCTCTTGTGCACATGCCCATAGTCAATACCACATCTGAGGGAGTAGCTATGGACTTTGAGGAACCACTGGAACAAACCACTTGTGATAACAAATATGGCCTGGTTATTTTGTACTATGCCACTCGCTGCCCAGAGGCCATTGGCCTGCATAATATGAAAATTTCTATTTAGGCACCCTGCTGTGTCTATCCCACACATTTTTTAAAAATTCGCTCCCCGTTTTTTACTCTACCACCTCTCTTGAAAGGGCATTCCAGGTGCGTACTAGCCCTCTCTATGAAAAAATATTTCCTGGTGTTACTCCTAAGTCCACCTCCCTGTAATCTCTATACTTGTCCTTTAGTTCTAGCGCCTCTGCGTCTCTGGAAGAGGTTTGTTTGTATATTAATACCTTTCAAGTACTTAAATATCTTATCACCTCTTTCTCACCTTTTCTCTAGCGTGTACATATTCAAGTCCTCCAGTTTGTTCTCATACTTCTTATGGCACAAAACTGTACCATTTTTGTTGCTTTCCATTGAACTGCCTGAAGTCTTTTTATGTTTTTGAAGAGCTACATCCTCGAAAACTGGACACAGGCCCAGATGCATCAACCATACGTAAAAAAATCTAAAACGTTAAAGTCCTTAACGAATTTGAAAAAACGAAGCATGCACCAAAAAAACAAGTTGCACATGTTCGGTGCGATATTGAAAAGTACAATGTATCAAAGATTCGTAATCCCCGATGGTAATCGGCCCCTAAAGCATGCGCAGAGCAGCCAAGCGTTATGCTGGCTGCTCTGCGCATGCCACAAATGTCCAAAACAGCAACAAAAAAAAACACAAACGTGGCTCCCCAGCTTCCCCCTGCATCAATACAAAAATAAACATACATCAAAAAAGGATCTGGGGGGGGGGGGGGGGGCAAAGGCGCTCATCAGAAGCGTCCAGTATGGAAGGCCTTGCCCCCCCCCCCCCCCGAGGTCGCTGATGCTCCCCACTTCTGCTGGTATAAAATAAAAAATTAAAACAAAAGTAAAAAGTTTAGCAGCCCCGGTCCCCCTCCCTTCCTGTCTCTCTCTGTACTGCTTCTCGCATAGCTCAGCCTCCCGGCATCCTCCGCCCCCGTGCCCCGCCCCCCTGAGTTCGTCGCCACCGCTCTCCCCCTCTACCGGACCCCCCTACGCTTTACCGGCCCGCGCAGCGCCTCTCACCTCTGTGTGAAGGCTCTGCACGGGATGGAACAGCTGATCAGCGATCGCTTCTGCCTTCACCGACGTCTCTCTCCTTCTTCCTGTGCCCGCCGTCCTCTGACGTAAGTTACCTACGTAACTGCATCCCCCCCCCCCCCCAGTGTGTTGGAGTTGCAGGAAAAGCTTCTTCTTGCCTCGCCTGCAGAGTCTGTCAGGTGGCTCTGTGCAGCTAGGATTTCAGTGAGAGAGAGAGCTAGAGAGAGAGATTTACACCTACACAGCTCAGATCTGAAGCTAGGATGTGCTTTTCATGGTCTGAATCCTTGTGAGCCTTCCTCATACAAAGGGGGCGGAGGATGCCGGGAGGCGGAGCTATGGGGAAGCAGTACAGAGAGAGACAGGAAGGGAGGGGGAGCGGGGCTGCTAAACGTTTTAGTTTTGTTTTAATTTTTTATTTTATACCAGCAGAAGTGGGGAGCAGCAGCGACCTCGGGGGGGGGGGGGGGGGGGGGGGGGCACGGCCATCCATACAGGACGCTCCTGTTGAGTGCCTTTGCCCCCTCCCGATCCCTTTTTGATGTTTGTTTCATTTTTTTATTTTAGGCAGAGGGAAGCGGGGAGCCACGTGTTTGTGTTTTTTTTTCTTTTTAAACATGCCAGGGGATTTTTATGGTGCAGGGGCCAGCGGGGAGATGACAGCTCAGGCCTTAACGACAGGTCGGAGCTCACTTAAATTTCAGACGGTAGATGATTCGTTGCAATAGTCGGTATGGCTAGTGCATTCCGAATTGTCCACATTTCAATGGCAGTTTCTCGTTTGCATTCTGTTTTCGTTAGCTGCTTGCTTCCTTGGAAAAAGGCCTTTAATGCATGCAATGGTTAGGAATGTCCTTCCTTAAAGGGTTGTTAGAGGGTCCGTAAGGTTTAGTGCATCTGGCCCACAGTACTCTAAGTGGGGCCTCACCAATGACTTGTATAGGGGCATTAACACCTCCTTTCTCTGCTTGTTATGCCTTTCTCTATTGTTTTGCTGTTGTGAGATCCTCAGACACTAACACCCCAAGGTCTCTCTCCTGATTGGTGCATGTCAGTCTCTCACTCCCTAGTGCATACTGCTTTTTTGATAATAGCTTCATTTGGGCAGAAGATACCTGGAAAAAATGTTAATATCTCTTTAAATGTCCTTTGGAAAAAAGATTAGCTAGTGATTCTATACTTGTAAAACCCTTTTGATTGGGTGTCATAGACAATGGATAAGAAAGGAGAGGGAGTAAGTGAAATTGCCTCTTAACCATTTTATACATTTTTTTTTTTTTACAGAGCAACGGGTTTTAGTTGGCAGTTGAATTTGACCTCAGGGCAGGACAGGATTTCAGAGTCAGATGAACTAAATATACATTCAAATGTGATGTACAAATAAAATACATTTGAGAAGCAGCTTATGTGAAAAGTAGCTTACAATTGCCAAAAAGAAAAAAAATTTATTTGGAGAAAGCTGTAGTTGTTTGACTGTAAGTGTACATGATTTTTAATATCAATTTGAATAAAGATAAGGTGAGTGGTAAAATTAATATTGAGCAACTTATGTTTTCACTTTAGCATATGAGATCACTGATGCTTTTTGGCATAGTTGATTGATAGACTCCATATTAAGATCTGAACACTTTTATATTAGCATGCAACAAACAGCTGCATATTACTGTGACAGTGTGCACTGTTTTCTCTGTCAGCACAGTTTTTAATACAGCTGTAATTTGCATTTTTACTTCATCGGGAATAAAAGGGGGTTTTTTTAGCATGTGCATTACAACGCTGTGTGAAGAAGGCTCAGACTACAGCAGAAAAATACTTTGGTTGCTCAGTACTAATTTTACCACCCACCTTATCTTTATCCAAAATGATATTAAAAATCGTGCACACTTCCACTCATAATGCACATGCTAAAAAAAAACCCTTTTAATCCTGATGAAGTAAAAATTCAAATTACAGCTGTATTAAAAAGTATGTACTTTGCGTTCTGCCACAAAATATTGCCTCGTTGTTCTCCCCATTTCCTGCTCATCTTGAGTTGACTTGACAATCTGAACAAAAGTAGCCATAGTGGGTCAGACCAATGGTCCATCTTGCCCACTATCCTGTTTTCAAAACAGTGGCCAAGCCAGGTCACAAGTACCTAGTAGAAACCCAAATTGTGGCAACACTCCATACTACAAATCCCAGGGCAAGCAGTTGCTTCCTCTATGTCTGTCTCAATAGCAGACTATGGACTTTTCCTCCAGGAATTTGTCCAAACCTTTTTTAAACCCAGACACACAAACTACTGTTACCACACCCTCCGGCAAAGAGTTCCAGAGCTTAACTATTTGTTGAATGAAAAAATATTTCTTCCTATTTGTTTTAAAAATATTTCCATAAAACTGCCTCTAGTGTCCCCTAATCTTTGTACTTTTGGAACGAGTAAAAAATTGATTTACTTCTACTTGTTCTACACCACTCAGGATTTTGTAGACCTCAATCATATCTCCCCTCACCTGTCTCTTTTCCAAGCTGAAGAGCCCTAACCTTTCTAGCCTTTCCTCATATGAGAGGAGTTCCATTCCCTTTATCATTTTGGTTGCTTTTCTTTGAACCTTTCCGCTATATCTTTTTTGAGATACGGCGACCAAAACTGAACGCAGTACTCAAGGTGTGGATGCACCATGGAGCGATACAAAGGCATTATAGTATTTTGGTCTTATTCACCATCCCTTTCCTAATAATTCCTAGCATCCTGTTTGGTTTTTTGGCTGCGCCGCACACTGTGCAGAAGATTTTGGCGTATTATCTGCAACAATACCCAGATATTTTTCTTGAGTGCTGATCCCCATAGAGGCATATTTTCAAAGCACTTAGCCTTCCAAAGTTCCATAGGTTTCTATGGAACTTTGGAAGGCTAAGTGCTTTGAAAATATGCCTCAAGGTGGACCATAGCATCAGGTAACTATGATTCAGATTATTCTTTCCAATATGCTTCTCTTTCCCTTAGGTTAAGAGCATTGTTGAAGACCCATCTCTTCTCACAGAGTTTTTGAAGAGACTAATGCAGTGGCTACCATTATGGACAGACCTCTCTCTTTACTATACTGTTTTCCCCCTGTGTTTTAGTTCCTTTCTACTTATGTCTTGGATTTTAATTTTGTAAAACCACTTTTTCAAAGATGACATGTCATTTTCTAAACATTGAAAATAATTTTTATTATTTCTTTGATCTTTTTAGTTTTCCAGTTGAGTTGGCCCTTATCTCTCTCAGTTGGATTTCTCCTACTGTAAATCCTTTTCCAGGGTCTTATTTCAATTTTCTTTCTCTACTGTCTTTTTATTCCCTTCCTATCTTCAACATTGGTTTATTTTTGTTACATTTGTACCCTGCGCTTTCCCACTCATGGCAGGCTCAATGCAGCTTACATATTGTATACAGGTACTTATTTGTACCTAGGGCAATGGAGGGTTAAGTGACTTGCCCAGAGTCACAAGGAGCTGCCTGTGTCTGAAGTGGGAATTGAACTCAGTTCCTCAGTTCCCCAGGACCAAAGTCCACCACCCTAACCACTAGGCCACTAGTGGTTATCTCCGCTCCCTTTTTACCTACATATAACTAGATTTTATTTCTCCTTATCACCCCCTTCTTTTCACATTTCTTCTAGTTACCAGCTTTCTAGTTCCAATGCTTACCTCCCTAGTCCTCCAATTTCTACCTCCAGAGGCTTTGCCAGCCTCATCTTACTGAGTTTTTTAAACCTATTTTCTAGCCCCCCCCCCTTCTGTATTCCTAACCTCTTCAACTTTAGCTACCTTTCTCACCCCCTCACCAAACCCAGCTGCTTTACTATTGGTCATCTCCTCTCTACTTACAGCCCTCTTCTTATGTCTTACTCACTTATCCAGTCTCCAGTTCCCTTTACCTTTCCACCCTCCTTCAAAGACCTAATCCCTTTGTCTCTCATCCTCTTCATAGCCCTCTGTCTTTCTCCTCTTTTACCAGAATCCACTGACCCCTGCCCCTGTCTCATCCTCCTCTTTCTACCCTGTCTTTCCTCCTTAAAACCATAATCCATCCCTCTGCCGCTCCATCTCCACTTTCTCCTGCATAAATCTCTGCTGCCTCCCTCCCTGCATTATCTGTCTTTCTAGTCCTTCTCAGTCCCTCAACATAAGATCCCTTCTCCCATCCCCAGCCAAATTGTTCTTCCATATTTGATGACTCTTCTCTCCTCTCTTGCTCCTGCCCCTTTGCCTGAATGCAGTAATAGAAGCCTGTGGCACTGCTGCTGAGGCATTTCCTCCTCTGTGTTTGCTCCACAAGTATGGATGAAACTTGCAGGCAGACACTTTCTTATGCTAATCTCATTCATAGCTGGACCAGCACAAGGAAATGTCTGCTCACAGTTCAGGCAAGCCTCCACAAGGGACTCCCACTTTGCCAATATAATGTGTGTGATAGCCTTATAAAGTGGCAAGGCCCCCCTAGGCAGCCCAGCAAGGTCCTCCAAGAGGAGATCCCATTCATCCAGCTCAGCATGGAAACAGCCAACAACCTCAAGGCCTCAACTATAGTTAGAGTCAAGCAGGGTAGGGAGTTCCTCCTGTCTGAAGAAATGGATGACAGTCAAGCAAACTTTCTTTTCCATCTGGAAAGGATTGAAGTCCAATCCCGTATTGGACAGGGGATCTGTCACGCCCTCACCTCTTTGTTGAAGTCTTCCATGGTCTCTAGCAGCATTCCATGCCTGAAGGATCTGTTCTACTTTCTGTAACTCTGCACTTCTTTTTATAGCCCTGCATTAGGGTGCCGACTGATGACATAACATCCTGCCTAGATATATAAGAAAGTTCCTGACTCTCCTCCAGTGCCTCAGCAACAGGCTTCCTGGTGTATTGCAGACTTCAGAGTGTGTTGCCTTGTACCAGTGTTCCTGCCCTGTCTGTTTCAGCATTTCTGTCTTGCCTGCTCCAGTGTTCCTGCCTAGCCTGGTCCAGTGTTCTTGCCTTGTTATTTCCAGTGCTCCTGCCGTACCCTGTTCCTGCGTTTCTGCCTTGTTCTGCTCTAACATTCCAGCCAGCTTGTGCTGGGTTTGCCTTGTTCCTTCATTCCTGGCTGTCTGTCCCTGTTTTGCCCTGCTCTGTTGTTCCTGCCTTGCCTTGTTCTAGTTTTTCTGCCTGTCTGTTTCTGCCCTGCCTTGCTCCAGTGGGTCATCCTGCTGGTTTTCT
Organism: Microcaecilia unicolor; assembly: GCF_901765095.1. NCBI lineage: Eukaryota > Metazoa > Chordata > Amphibia > Gymnophiona > Siphonopidae > Microcaecilia > Microcaecilia unicolor. Next base: position 234,145,878 of record NC_044034.1, read on the forward strand.
CTACCCAAGGGCTCTTGTAAGAGCCACTTGCTGACCTCTGGCCTGTTCCTTACTTCATCTGCTTGCTGCTTGCCCTGACCTCTGACCTGTTCCTTCTTCATCTGCTTGCTGCCAGCCTCAACATCTGGCCTGTAATCGACTTCATTTGCTCACTGCCTGTCTTGACTACTGGCCTATTCTTGACCTTGCCCAGGTCCAGTTCCGGTTTGTGTCTGCCTGTAGTCTAGTCTGGATTTTGTTTAATGACGGTGTCAGCCATCGTCATTGAAGGCCTGTGTTGTGCTTGCATTGTACAGGTGGTACCAACCTCGCTATGGCCCAAGGGCTTACTTCCCTCAAACCATGACAGAATCCCTCAGCCAAAGCAGTCCATCACTTGCTTCCCATTGGGCTCTGGATGAATCCAATCAGAACTGGCATGCCTTACCCATTGGGGCATGGCTCCTTTCCTTTAGGGTTCCCAGGGAGCTCCCAGGCACTCACATGGCCTGGGAGTATTACTCTTCCAGGCCAGAGCCTTCTTCACTAGGAGGACCACTTGATGGAGTCATTCAAACAACAGGGCCCCAAGGGGCCACATTGGACCTCCCAAGGGGTCTCCCACTAGCCTCGATGGGGTTTGTGTGGCAGCATCCCTTTTGCAAAGTCCCTCCTCCCAAGGGAACTGCTGCATTTGTTCCTGCAGCATGGGGAAGGAACAGAGGGGGAAATGGCTGCCATTCCTGCCAAACCCATTGGGACAACAGGTCACTTGGGGTGAACCAAAATGAAATAACCCATCGCAATCAGGACAGAAGGAATTGGAAGCTGTACTAAGCTGCTGGTTTCTGCAGGTAGGGCATCTCCTTCTAGTTGACATGCCCCAGCTGGTGCACTTCTGCCTCTGCCCCAGAAAGCCACAACCTGAAACTCACCTACATACCCCTTCACACCCAGGATGACTTTACTGTTGGTGTAAAAATTGACTATATGAATGTCCATTTCACTTAGTATCATCTCTACTATCTCTACTGCCAGCACTGCTCCACACAGTTCTAAGCATGGAATGGTATGATTGGGTTGTGGTAATAACTTGGCTTTATGAATCCTACATGACATACCCCATCTGCATCTGTAGCTTTCAAGTAGGCCACTGCAGCTATAGCTTTTTCAGAAGTGTCTGAGAAGATGCCGATCTCTTTGTGACAGGCAGTACTGAGTGCTGCAGGGCTGTAAGTGTGTGGGATGTGCAGTTCAAGAGTCTTTAGAGAATGTTTCTATTTATGCCATTCCTGTCGCATTTGTTGTGGCAGTGGTACATCTCACTCATCAGTTCTTTGGGAAAGTTCCCTCAGCAGGGATGTTCCTTGAAAGGTGATTGGAGCCACAAACCCCAGTGGATCGTACAAACTATTGACTATGGACAAGACAACTCTGCGTGTATATGATTTCTCATGGGTGGAGTCTTGAAAGGTAAAAATATCTCTTTAGGTCCCAATGTGATCCAAGGCTTCTCAGAAGCAGTGGGGTGTCGACTCTTAGATCTAGATCCTTTAACTCTTTGGCATGATCATCTGCAGGAAATGCTCTCATTACTTCTGGACTGTTGGAAGTGATTTCATGAAGTCTCAGACTGGCCTCTGCCAACATTGCTTGTGTTCTCTTTAGCAAGTTAATGGTTTCTCCTACAGTAGGTAAAGACTTCAAACAATCATCAATGTAAAGTCGCTTTCAGTGAAGTGTCTGGCATACATGCCATACTCTTACTCCTTCTTGGGCTGACCTTCTAAGTCTGTAGGTTATTACTGCAGGTGATGGTCTATTACCAAAGATGTGAACTCTCATTCTGTGTTCCAAAATCTCCTGGTTGATAGTTTTATTAAATTTCCTATACTGCTCTAACTGACGGGCAGGGCAGAGCAGAGTGGTGTACAAGTTAGTTAAAAAACAAAAACAAAAAGAAAGAAAGGAAGTACAATATTTTGATAGGACAGTAAACCAATAGCACAGGAAGGGACAGAGTGGGGCAGAAAAAAAGGGTGGGGGAGCAGACAGTATATAGAGAGGAGAGCCAAACTGTTTACTGGGGACCCCAATCAGGTGCCATCGCCATAGGCTTCTCTAAAAAGCCAGGGTTTTAATTCGCATTTAAACTTTTTGAAAGAGATATTTCTACGGAGAGAGAGAGAGAGTGAGTCTGTGATAAAAGGTGCAAGAAAGAAGAAAGTAGAGTATCTGGTCAACTCAAATTGAGCAGATTTTGGATCAGGGAGAACCAGGCGATGGTCATTAAGTGAGCGCAGAAGTCTGACAGGGGAGTATGGGATTGTAAGGCAGGATAGGTAGTCGGGGATGCCAAGATGGAAGGCCTTAAAGGTAAGTGTAGCTATTTTGTGGGTTGATGCTGTTTTCATGGTACCACAGGAATCTTAAGTAGTTTCTGTAGTCTGGGTGTACAACAAAACAGTAGAACATTTGTTGGATATCTGCTGTTACGGTAGTGGGTTCCTTTCTGAAGTAAAAAAAGATTCCTAAAAATCTATTGATTATGTTAGGCCCAGAAAGCAGCACATTATTGAGGGAGATTACTGTCACATATACACAGCAGGAACCTAGGTTTGTGAGCCCTTGGATCACTGCCGAGGAGCGGCAGCGGCAGGAGAATCACCCCAACACAAGACAAGGCAGACCAGAACTGGAACACAGTGGACCGGAGCAAGGCTTCACCTGCACCTGGCCGCTGTTCACCAGAAGTTGAGCTTCTGGCTTCAGGTGGCCGGCAGGACTTACCGGACAGGACAGGGAGGCAGGACTGCAGGACACAGCAGCAGGCTGACAAATAACAGGTAACACTAGAAACACGCTGGGTTCCAGGAAAACAGCAGGCAAACGAACAATCCAGAAACAAGCCGGGTCAGGGCAGGCTGTAGGCAGAAGAATAGTCCAATAACAATCTGGGTCTGGGCCATTGGAGCCGACTCTGTGGGTGCTGTGGGTGCTTGAGCACCCCCAATATTGAGAAAATTCTTTGTATGTGTTCAGGGAGGGGTAATTTCCATTGGGCTTAGCACCCCCAATAATTTTGAAAAGTTGGCTCCTATGGTCTGGGCAGGCGGCAGGCAGAAGAATAGTCCAATAAACAATCCGGGTCTGGGCAGGCAGCAGGCAGAAGAATAGTCCAATAAACAAGCAGAGTAAAAGTCACCAAACGAAAAGCACAAAGGCACTGCAACAACTCACACCGAAGGAATGCCTCTGAAGAACACTGTTGCAAGACAACTAGGAACCTTACCAGGTGGTTAATAAAGGCAGGTCACAAGGGAGTTCACCAGGTATGGGTGCTGCTTGGTTCCAAAAAACTCCCAAAACAATCTGGAGAGCTGGAAGATCTGGACCGGACCGGCATATCCTCTGGAACATGGGAAATGGTAAACCATCACTTCGCAGCATTCCCCAGGTCTAAACCCCGGGAACCGAGGTGACTGCGAGCCAGGGACCTGGGCACAACCGTGACAATTACTGAAACTGAACCCTGGACTCAAACACAATCCTGACTTGGCCTGTTTTTGTAGATGATACATACTAAAGATGGGTAAGTACCAACATTCTTCTTTGTCTTTTAATGGTGGAGCTGGCTCTTCATGGCCATTATCCAACATGGTTTGCATGAATTTTATAAAGTGCTGTTTTGTCTCTGGTTTCCTTCTTAGAGTTTTCTGCAAAGAAGTAAGTTGAGAAAGACAGCTTGCTCTCTGTTATTATGATCTGGGCATTCTAAATGGTAGAAAAGCTGAGAAAATTAAAGAGTTATGGGATAGATGGCAAGGTTCTGGTGTGGATTAGGAATTGGTTATTGGACAGAAAAACAGAGGGTAGGGTTAAATGGTCATTTCTCTCAATAGAGGTGCGTGAATAGTGGCGTGCCACAGGGATCAGTACTGGAACCGGTGCTATTTAACATATTTATAATGATATGGAAATTGGAACGACAAGTGAGGTGATTAAATGTGCAGATGACACAAAACTATTTAAGGTTGTTAAAACACGTATGGACTGTGAAATATTGCAGGAAGACCTTAGGAAACTGGAAGACTGGGCATCCAAATGGCAGATGAAATTTAATGTGGACAATTGTAAAGTGATGAACATCAGAAAGAATAATCTGAATCATAGTTACCTGACGCTAGGGCCCACGTTGGGGGTCAGCACTTAAGAAAAAGATCTAGATGTCATTGTAGATAATACACTGAAATCTTCTGCTCAGTGTGCAGCAGCGGCCAAAAAAAAGCAAACAGGATGCTAGGAATTATTAGGAAAGGGATGGTATATAAGACCAAAAATACTATATTGTCTCTGTATCGCTCCATGCTGCGACCGTACCTTGAGTATTGCATTCAGTTCTTCTCTCCTTATCTCAGAAAAGATATAGCAGAATTAGAAAAAGTTCAAAGAAGAACAACCAAAATGATAAAGGGGATGGAACTCCTGTCATTTGAGGAAAGGCTAAAGAGGTTAGGGTTCTTCAGCTTGGAAAAGAGACGGATGAGGGAAGATATGAATGAGGTCTACAAAATCCTGAGTGGTGTAGAACGAGTAGAAGCAAATCAATTTTTTACTCATTCCAAAAGTATAAAGACTAGGGGACACTCAAGGAAATACTTTTAAAATAAATAGGAGGAAATATTTTTTCACTTAATTCTTTAATTCTTCAAATTTTACCTCCCTAACATTTTCCCAGTCAATATCAGGGTAATTGAAATCACCCATTATTATTGTGTTCCCCAGTTTGTAAGCCTCCCTAATTTCTGATAAAATTTCTACTACTGTCTGTTCATCCTGGCCAGGTGGACAGTAGTACACTCCTATCACTATCCTTTTCCCTTTTACAAATGGAATTTCAGTCCATTGGGATTCCAAGATGTGTTTTGTTTCCTGCAGCATTTTCAATCAAGTGTACAGAGTGCAATAGTGACCAGCATGTCAGCGCCTTACACCCTGACAAGAGTAAGCCTACTTCTCCAGGAATGCCAGCATGTGAGTCAAGCCACAGCAGGAAGAAGAAGGCAGAACAAGCATCACCACTGAACGTTACTCTAAACTGTACACAAGTGTGCGGAGGAGTCCGCAGGGGAAGGACATGCACCAAGATATGTATGGCTAAAGTACATCTAAAAGAGCAACCAGAAAAGTCAGTAAAGATGTATGTCATCATAGATGAGCAGAGTAATCAGTCCCTGGCAAGGACAGAATTCTTTGAATTATTTGAATCCAGGGAGATTGCTATCCCTACATCCTATACAGGGATGACAAAGAGGACAGAGAGAAAAGCAAGTGGATAAGTGATAGAAGCGATGGATGGCAGTAACAAGACCCATCTACTGACTCTTATTGGAAGTAATCAGACACCTGACAACAGGGAGGAAATTCCCATACCAGAGGTTGTGGAACACCACTTTCATTTGCAACCTATTGCGGAGTATCTGCAGCCTTTGGACCCAGCTACTAAAATCTTACTTTTTTATTGGGAAGAGGTGTACCAATATTAATCAGAGTTCATGAGCTACATGCAGGTCCACCCAATGATCCATATGCCTACTAACTCACCTTGGGATGGGTGATAGTTGGTGACATCTGCCGTAACAGATTGAGCAATGAAGTGTAGATGTATACAAAACGTGCAATCTTGGAGAATGGACGCACCACCTTGTTCAAGCATTGTCATAACCATCTGCATGTAAAGGAGACTTTCAGCTGGGAAGAACCAGACCCTGGCTCAACCATCTGTCCAGACAGCAGATTTTGGGTGGGCCTAGACAAGAAGTGGGTGGGCACCAAGTGTTCTCCCCCCCCCCCCCCCCCCCACCCACCAACTTAAAAAAAAATATCTCAGCTGGCAGGAAAACACTTCTCTCTACCTTGGCAGCCTGCAGCAGGCCATGGCCTGGCAGCAAATGCATCTCCGTTTCTCCTTCTTTGGGGTTCTGTTGCATCCACTCTGGGTTTTTTTTCTATTTTATTTGATACCTACATATTTGTTTCTAGTTTGCAGTCTATTATTATTATTATTATTAATTTTTACTAAGCGACGGCCTATGTTTTCCTTGTGTAAAAGAGATAACAGATTCTATTGATATATAGGTTCCGTATAGGAATCTGAAACAGTCTATCTTTTCCAGCTGGAAAAGAGCCCCTGAACCTCCTCTCCTTGATAAAAGATAGTCTCTCCCCCCCACACACACACCCCTGATGCCCCAGCTAGGCTGTGGCATCCACCAGCAGCAGAAGGCTCAACCCTGGTAGAATGGACTGGACGTTTTTCTTTTGTGTGTGGATCGATGCATCAGGCTGTTTGACTTTGGCTTTGACTTTATCTGCAAATAAAATATAAATATATGGCTCATATGTATTTTCATGATTTTATAATAAACTTAATTGCTTAATTGTTTTCTATGACTCCCAACCTCCTTACTCCCTGATTGCAGTTTTGTGGAGGAGCTGAGGTTGGTGCCTTTTGTTGCCCCTGTGAACCATATATGTTGCTAGATTTTCTCTTTCTGAAGTTTCTAGTGTGATGGCAGTAGGTATCTTTGGCTGGCTGTTTGCCACAATTTATGTGGAGTCAGTCGTGGAATATAACTGGTTGGGTGCCTCTTGCGTAATCACAGTGTGTTTAGCTGGGCATAAGTGTTCAACCTTTGATCCCAATTCCTGTGTGACACCAGAGTCTGTGATTGAAATGAAGTGTTTCCCTCCATGTGCTTTCCTGGAGCAAGAGCCAGTGGTAGTATATTCATATGCATGTGAGCGTGTGGATCACTGTGGTGGCGGTTTGCCTCTGTGATGTGCTGTACCCAGCAGCGTAGCGAGGCCGGCTGACACCCGGGGCGGGTTGCCGCTGTGCACCCCCCTGGGTGCAGCACGGCGCCCCCCCCCGGCATGCATCATTACCGCTGGCGCTCCGCCCTGCCAAGTGCACGTTGTCTCTGGTAGCTGCGTCGGCTCCGTTGGTTCCCTGCTCTCTCTGCCCCGGAACAGGAATTAACCTGTTCCGGGGCAGAGAGAGCAGGTAACCAGCGGCGCCGACACCCCCCCAGCGCGTGCACCCGGGGCGGACCGCCCCACCGCCCCCACTTCCTACGCCACTGGCTGTGCCTTAGGCTTGCTTCTCTCAGGTGTGCTAGACTCTGGTGTGGAGGGACATACTTTCTCTAAATCTGATCACTCTTCTGATTCTGACTGTGACTGTACAGTTTCATGGGCTAGGGTATAAGCCTTTACATAGGCTTCAGTTCATTTATCATGATCTTCAAAGGCAATGTGTGCTAAGTTGGCTCTCTCCATCAACCTGCCTTGTGGCTTCTTCAAGTACCTTAACTTGCGAGTCAATGGCAGCAGCATCTCCTTGTCGCTGCAATACTTCCATGACACTATCTAACTCTGCCTTCTTACACATCATGGTGACAGTGGCCTTCTTTTCCTCCTCTTCTAATCTGAGCTTCTCAAGCTTCAGGGCTGCTCCTTGTTCACCGTAAAGAACACATGGCTTAGCAGCCTCTGCTTCAGTTTGTAATTTGATAGCAATAGAGCCCTTAGCAGACTTGCTGGAATGGCTTGTCCTGCATGATTTTGAAGTTCTAGAACTTCTAGAGGTTTTAGAGCTACACCTAGAGGTGCCAGACTATTGGGATTCATTCTCCCATGCAGGATCTCTGTGAGGTTCTGTGTCTTTAATTGCCTTTGTCACCGTGGCCTGGCATATGGCTTGCTGTCTCTATCTGGTATTACTACTGCTTCATGCTGCGCTGTTCCCTGTTGGGTTACCCTGAGCCGACGTTGGCCAGCGTTTCGCTGCTTCTTCAAGGTCTCGGGTAATTAACAGCGTTTCAGATACAGCATGAAGCAGTAGTAATACTGAATACCAAGCAATAAAGCTAAGTGCATTGCATTATATTTAAGCATGTTACAGAAATTAACATGCTTTTTCTCTAAAATATTTTTATCTTCAAAAAAATAAAAAACTTAGAAAATTTACTGCGGTCCCAGAAAATTTTTTTTCCAGGGCTGCTTAAAAGGGGTTTTTGCCTATGATGAAGAGAAGACCAGTTGGTCTATTTTAGCTCCGATAGATTGATATTTGATCTGGGAGCTCTTTGAGGCTTTTCCCCATATATTATTGTAATTTTGTAATTTTGTATTGAGTGGAAGTTTTTGTATTTAGAATCTGTATTGAACTGAACAGACTTCAGAGTTGATTAAGAGTGTATCCTCTGAGCTCAACTGTTTATTTGAATTGTGTGGCTGTATGGAGTCTGTTTGGTTTAAATAAGCAGTGGGCCTAGGCTGGTAGAGGGAAAGGATGTGCAACTGCTTGCTTCTTCTTAAACCACATGATCCGGGAGAAAAACACTGTAAGGTGGGGTTCAAGGAGAGATGGAATCGAGAAAGGTAGTCTTTGGGGGTTAAGAGGAGAGAAAGAACTAGGAAACAGGGGGAAGGGAAGAGGTTTAAGCAAAGTCAGGGTGAGAAAGAAATGGATAGGGTAGATCCTGGAGAGTGATTATTACTGGGGAAGGAAGATACTGGGGGAGTGGTTAGGTCTTATGACTGGGAAAATTCTGTACAAAAATGTTTTATGCAGAAATTTTCAGTTTGCACTGAATTCCCCAAGGAGTAGTAAGTACAGTTCTTGTTGCTTGTATCATAGCATTGGTGCTACTGTTGCATGACTTGTCTACTAAATGTATATTGAGTTTGAATTTTTTTCTGGTTTTGTATTCATTCACAATGGGTGGGTGTGAGAGTGGGGAGGAGGCACATGGGCCCTGGCCTGGTGGCAAATGCGTCTCCATTTCTCCTTCTTTGGGGTTCTATTGCATCCATTCTGGATTTTTTGCTAGAGTAAGACAGCAGATGAAAACCCGTAGTCCATCCATACCATCTATTATTTCTTCCTCTCCCTTAGAGATCCTATGTGCTTGTCCCATTCTTTTTGAATTCAGATACAGTCTTTGTCTCTACCAACACCACAACCACCACCAGGAGGCTATCCCATGGATCCACCATCCTTTCTATACAGAAGTATTTCTTTAGATTACTTCTGAGCCTATCCTCTTTCATCTTCATCCAATGCTCCCTTATTCTAGATCTTCCTTTAAATTGAAAGAGACTTGCCTCCTGTGCATTTATGCCACAGAGGTGTTTCTATGATATCGCCTCTCTCCCGTCTTTTTTCCAATGCTTTTTAAGTTTGTCCCCATATACTTGATGACAAGCACTGCTGACCATTCTAGTAACTGTCCTCTGGACCAACTCAATCCTGTTTGTATCTTTTTGGCAATTACAACCTGCTTTATTAGCAAGGGTTCAAGACAGATAAGTAAATAAACATAATACACATTATATTATGCATAATACATACCCATTACAATTTAATAAAAATGGGTATAAAAAAATTAACAAATTCAAAATCATTAATCAGTCTTTGATGCCACGAGAGTAACAATTTTACTTCCTGGCCAATGAATCATAGGGAGTTTTCCTGAAGTCACCAGCTTACATCTGCATTTGATGTAATTAAATTCCATAAAGTTCACAGGAAGTTAGAAGAAAAACACAGAACAGTTAAGACTAGAGAAGGCTATGGATTTTGGATCTAGGTCACACCTCTTCAGTAGTAATTCAGGATGAGTTACATTCAGGTACAGAAGACATTTTCCTGCCTCTGAAAGACTCGCAATCCAAGGCAATGGAGGGTTAAGTGACCTGTGGAAGATCAAAAAGAGCAACAGTGGGATTTGAACCAGCTTTCCTGGTGTTGTAACTGTTAGGCTACTCCACCACTTAAGGTTTGAGTTTACTGCCATCTGGCCTCTGAATATGACCAGGGTTGGCTCAAGGGACTGTGGTGCCCTGAGCCAACTTTTTAATTGTTCTCCCCCCTACACACACAATTTGGTAGCTCTCCCTCCACTCCCCCCACCACCACCACCTGTGATCCAGTGTCTCTCCCACTCAAGCCACCCCCTTCCCACTGGACCAGGTGAGGCATCGGCCCAGGGCACTGATGACAAAGGGCTGTTTGTATCTTTTTGAAACTGTGGTCTCAGAACTGTAGACAGTACTCTAAATGGAGTCTCATCAGAGACTTAAACAGAGGCACAATCACCTCCTTTTTCCTGTTGGCCATTCCTCTTTCTATGCATCCAAGCATTCTTCTCGCTTTTGCTCTTGCACTTTCTACCTGTTTGTCCACCACTTTCCATGTTTGAGAATCTATAAACTCTCTCAGTCCACAAATACTGCAAAGTAAACTAAAGAATCAGAGAAAGGAAGAGAGCCTACTTGCTCAACACAAAAATACTCTCCCAGATACAAATCCAAAAAACATACAGATATGTTTATGGCTTCTCAAACATGGCAGAGTGGTTTTAGCTTCTCACTGGATTTCGTTTTGGATGTTTTGCAGCGACCTTCTATTTTTCAGCTTAGTGAAGGTGACCCTTCAACAGTGTCAAAATATTTCTAAAAAATTAGTTTGAGCTACTTTACATGGAGCAACCCTAATGGAGTATTGTAAGAAGGAGTATATTCCTTGTGGTTTACGTATCATTAAACCACCCACATTGTTTCTAGATGATAAAGAATTTTTGACTAGATGGGTATCTATGTTGAATAAATGCTTCTTAGACCTGATGGTCTTGATCATACAGAAAACTAGAGTAGTGACTGAGAGCACGCAGTTAGAGTTAGATACTAAAATTAGTTGAGTTGAAGAGTTCCATTCAAATGGAGAAATTTTATAAATAATTTATGGACATTCAAAATAAGATTGATTTATTTAGATCAACTTGGAAAAATGTTAAATCAAGAAGTTTAACTGAGACGAGGCCAATTATGCGAAGGGATTTATATATAGTTGGATGTTACCTTTGGAAGTTAAAAAAGTGCATGAAGTTGCTTTTGAGAAATCTGATTCTTCAGATGATTCGCCCTCTTCTAATTATGATGATGTTTTTTTAGGAAAAGGACCAAAGAAAAACCAAAAAGGGAGAGATAGATCCAGGAACAAATACCAGCAGCAGCATCCCAATACAAGATTGCAGAGGGACAAATCACAGATAGACAAGAAACAGCAATAATTAATTTGTCTAAAACAGATGGTGAGCTGTCTGGGCTCAGCAGGGGTCTTACGTTTGTTCAAGCATGTCTGCTGCAATTTTTTCATATTAGAACTGATTTGGAGAGATTTGAGAGAATATTTTGCTCAACACCCAATATTTTCTGAAGATTTGTCTGTGGTTAGAAAGCATTCTCAATGAGTCTCTCCAACAACGCCTAGCCCCCATCTTACCACTTTTAAAGATCTGGTTGTAAAAGATTTTAAGTGATTCTCTCAAAAAAGACTTCACTATCCTTTTAATCTCAGTTCAACAGAGCAGGAGCCACTGAGGTCTCTGTGAGCTAATTCAGCAATTAGGATTTGTTATGTTGATAAAGGGCAGGTGGTGGTACTTTTGAATATGGAAGATTGTGATAGAAAGCTCGTTAAGCAACTCTCAGTTACAGCAGATTATGTTGAATTAGATGCTGATCCTATTGTTGCCATTATAAATATCATTAAAGAGACCACTCTGCATGCCTATGACCATGGGTTTTTGACTAAACATTGAATATCAGTTTTTGAATGTACAACACTCTAAAGTCCCAGTATTTAACATTTTACGTAAAATACATAAGATGCTGATTGATCCCCTGGGACATCCCATTGTTTCTAGCAGAGGTTCCATGTTGGAGCCTTTGTCTATTTTTATCGACATTTTTCCATGCCCTCTAGTTACTGCAGGATTTTCATATTTGCAAGACTCTACTCATTTTTTGTTAAAACTTGCAGAGATCACAGAAGTGCATGAGGTCCCTTTTTTTTTTTAGTGACCCTGGATGTTAAATCCTTATATACAATAACTCCTGAAGCTGAAGCTGAAATGGATTTGCAGCGAATCCAATGAAAGCAGAGTGCAATGGCGCAAACTGATCCAAAAATACAAATCTGAAATAAAAAAAAAGGCCAAAACTAAGTATTATGACGGCTATGTAGAGCACATCTGGACTTCAAAAAGCTTTTCGGGCTAGTTAATGAACTGTTGAACACACAGGATCTGACTGCAGGCAATAGACAATTTCCTTCGGCCCAGGAATTGGAAAACTACTTTGAACAGAAAGTCACCAATATTAGAAGAGGACTACCCACTCCAACAAGTGACACAGGGGAATACCTAGATGTGACAAGAAGCGTGGAGGACTCCCTGCCAGCAGACAGATTATGGTCATCATTCACACAACCCTCTACAGACATGGTCAAACACCTTGTGCATAGATAAGCCAAATCCCAAATTTTACTAGATGCCTGCCCGAATTCCCTACTGAAAAACATCCCCGACATATTCATACACAGCCTAACCAAGTGCATCACTTTCGTGTTTCGTAGGGGCCAATTCCCCAAAGAGAAGGGAGGCATTATCCTAACCCCCATTCCAAAAAGAAGGAAGATCACGCAGGATGTAGTATCTAACTACAGAATTTTGGCCTCCCTCCCCCTACTTACCAAGGTGATGGAAGGCATAGCAGCAACACAACATATGGAATACATGATACATTTTTCAATACTGCACAGCTCTCAGTTGGATTGAAACTGTTCTAACATCCTTGGTGACAGCATGGGAAGGAGGGTCATGATCCTCCAGTTTGACATGTCCTCAGCATTCGACTTGGTGGACCATGAGCTGTTGCTAAATATGCTAGACAACCTAGGTATAGGGGCAAGGTACTAACCTGGTTTAAGGGATTCCTGAGAGACAGATCCTACAAAGTGAAGCTGTCAGGATTTCTATCATCAGAATGGATCTTGGAATGTGGAGTGCCTCAGAATTCCCCTATTTCTTCATCACTATTTAATATTCTGATGGCCCCTTAGGCCACAAACTGGAGGTGAATGGTTTTAATACATACATCTATGCAGACAATGTAACCATATGCATCTGCTTTGTAAATAACATTATGGATGTGCTAGGAGGCATCAAACATGTGCTTGATCTGATGGAATCCTGGGCCACAGCCTTTAAGCTGAAACTCAACAGAGAAAAGGCAAAGTTCGTGATGATAGCCAGCCCATTCAAACCAATAACAAGCAACAAATTCTCTATTGATCAAACCGAATACTCTGTGGACACTAACATCAAAGTGCTAGGAATAATACTTGACCAGCACCTAACATTAGAACCACAAGTGTCAGCCCTAACAATTGTGGCAACTATGATGACTAAGACCCTACTTTTCAAAAAACACCTTTTGCATCTTGGTCCAAAAGTTTTTTTCTGTCCCAGATAGATTACTGTAATGCGGTCTATGCGGGATGCAGAGAATACATCTTCAAAAAGCCACAAACAATACAAAACACCTCTGTGCATTTGTTCTGCGGCGTATCCAGATATGACTATGTCACACCACTACTGCAATCCATACATTGGTTACCAATAAGAGCGAGAGTGATTTTCAAAATTTGTGCTTTTGTATACCAGGTTGTCTATGGCACTGCACTCAGCTATATGATGTCACTAGTAGAGATACCACCACCAAATCTCAAGGAGAAGCCGAGTGACCACCTAAGTGTCCATTTCCCCAGCTGTAAAGGGGTAGTCTATAAATCAGTCCATACCGCTGGCTTTCCATATAATGTGGCCAGTGGTGGAATACATTGCTCAAAGACATATGACATGACACCACCTACAAAAGCTTTCGTAAAAAACTGAAAACATTTTTATACAAGAATTTTTTATTTATAGATGTGACTTAGATCAGAATTGCAGGACATATCGATAATCAACCCTGATCATTTATCTATTCCTCACCCACCCTGGATCTATTCACTGCCTAATGGGTTTTGTACCACTAGAAGTCTACCCTTCACTTGATATCCTCCCCTTTTCTTGTAACCACAACTATATAGCTTTCTGCCCTATCATGCATCCTTGACCTGTATTTGTATATATGCTGTATTTTATATAAGCCACATAGAACTGAGTAGTCAACTCGAATGACTGTGGGGATGAATTTGAAATTGAGTTATTACTGATTTTCTTGACTTTACTGCTGATACGAGAAGGGTAACTACTACATTTTTTACTGAGTTGTTAGCTGTGGCAATGCAAAACAATTATTTCCGTTATTGAGATTATTTTTTTCAACAGATTTCTGGAGTAGTTATGGGGGCTACTATTGGGCTTATTTTCGAAAGAGAAGGACGTCCATCTTTCGACATAAAATGGAAGATGGACGTCCTTCTCAAAGAGATGTCCAAATCGGTATAATTGAAACCCGATTTTAGACATCTCCAACTGCAGTCCATCGCAAGGATGTCCAAATTTCAAGGGGGCATGTCAGAGGCGTAGCGAAGGTGGGACTTCGGCATGCCTAACACTTAGACGTCTTTGACCCTTAATCGAAAAAAACAAGGATGTCCCTGACGAACACTTGGACGTTTTCACCCGGACATGTTTTTATTACGAATAAGGCACAAAAAGGTACCCAAAACGACCAGATGAGCACTGGAGGGACTCAGGGATGACCTCCCATTACTCCCCCAGTGGTCACTAACCCCCTCCCACCCTCAAAAAACATGTTTAAAAATATTTCATACCAGCCTCAGATGTCATACTCAGTTCCATGACAGCGCATGCAGGTCCGGGGAGCAGTTTTAGTGGGTACTGCAGTGCACTTCAGACAGGCGGACCCAGGCACATAACCCCCTACCTGTTACATTTGTGGAGGAAACAGCGAGATCTCCAAAACCTACAACAAACCCACTGTACCCATATATAGGTGCCCCCTTCACCCGTAAGGGCTATGTTAGTGGTGTACATTTGTGGGTAGTGGGTTTTTGGGGGATTTGGGGGGCTCAGCACACAAGGTAAGGGAGCTATGTTCCTGGGAGCAATTTATGGAGTCCACTGCAGTGCCCCCTAGGGTGCCCAATTGGTGTCGTGGCATGTCAGGGGGACCAGTGCACTACAAATGCTGGCTCCTCCCATGTCCAAATGGCTTGCATTTGGACGTTTTTGACATGGAAGTCTTTGGTTTCAAAATTCGCCGAAAGTCAGAAACGTCCAGATCCAAGGACGTCCAAATCTAGGGATGTCCAAATTTAAGGATTTGGACATCTCTGATGGTATTTTCAAAACGAAAGATGGACGTCCATCTTTTTTTGAAAACACGGGTTTCCCCGTCCCTGGATTTGGACGTTTTGCAAACACGTCCAAATCGCAACATGGATATTTCTTTCAAAAATGCCCCTCCGTGTCTCCTTCGGTAGCAAATCTTTTCATGCACAGTTTAGAAGAAAAATGGATTAGAATGATTTTTTTTTCTCCTTTCATTAAAATTTGGCTACGGTAAATCGATGATGTGCTTGTTGCATGGACTGGTTCTGAGGATGTTCTATTTAATTTTCATGCTTGGTTAAATACCTGTCAGGAAAATGTCCAGTTTAGCATTTTATATCATGCGAGTCAGATCTCCTATTGGATGTTCTTGGGCCTGAGAAAGCCAATAAATTTGACACTACTGTATTTAGAAAAAGCACAGACAGAAACACCTTTATTATATATTCTAGCAGTCATTCTCCAGCTTTGCCTTTTTCTCAGTTTGTAAGATACTGGAGGATCTTTTCTGATCTGTTCAAGCTCAGTGTTTGCAACATCGATTAAATATGAGGGGGTATCGCTGTCATCTTTTACACCGAGCGTACAGATATGCAAAATATTTGAACAGAGATCTACTGTTTATTAATCAGAAGAAGACAGAGTTGGATCATGTTTTAACATTTATTCTACAATATTCACTTGGAATACAGAAAGTTGTGCACATCCTTAGAAAGCATTGGGACATACTGGAGACTGAACCAGCATTTCAAGATTTCACTTAAACAGTGGCCTGTAGTACACAACACAATCTTAAGGAACTTTTAAGCCCCTACGATGTTAATGGAGTACCTTTTTGTCTGAAATCTCCTGGCAGTCACCATAAATGCATCAATTGTAGTGTCTGTGAGATTACCAGTGAGTTAGATGGGTGTTTTTTAAAATCCTATCTCACAGAAAAGGTTTTTCTTACAACATTGCACTACTTCTTGTGTGGTGTATTTATTTGCCCTTGTCCTGTCCTTTTAAAGTTCATAAAAGTTGCTTGAAATGGATTAAGTTGCAAGCTCCCATTGTACAACGTTGCCTTGAAAGGGACCGCAGTTTTTCTCGTCTGTGTTGCTGTATCGAGGATCATATTACTGATGCTACAACTGATTGGCAACGTCTGTTATTACAATGAGAATAATTTTGGATTTATCAATAAGAGCCCTATGGGGTAAACTTGAAAATGGAGTGGAGTGTCTTTTATTAATTACCTCTGATTTTTTTGTAACTTTGTTATTTAAGTTTGAATGCAGTGTCCGAGACTGACAGAGTCATTCTGAAGCTATATTGGATGCATGAAGTGGTATTATACTCAGTGAAGACAGGTATTAGAAATAATCTTTTTTATTAACAAAACTGAGAGAATTGTCTGTTCAACAGGTTATTTACAGTTTTGTAATTCTCTGACAACATGCACAGTATATTTGGCCCAGTTACACCCTGAGGCAGCATTTATGTGAAATGCTGACCACCATCGGTGGTACTACGATACATTGATGTGCAGATAAGTCTTTTTGTTTTTTCATTGATTATCTGTTTTTCAGCATTACACAAAGCACTATTTAAATTGAGAGAGAAGGTTTTTTTTTGTATGGCTATGAAGTATCTACATTTAAATCCCTACTGCTTTGGAAGTATAGCGGGGGTTTGGTTCCGAGGCTTTTTTCTTTCTCTCTATTAATTTAGTTGCTTGTAGTGCAGTTCATATAATACTTAATACATAGATGTATATTTTTTGGTTTTGAATCTGGGAGAGTATTTTTGTGTCGACACAAATCGCAAGATGGGCGTCCTTCTCACAGGATCACCCAAATCGGCATAATCAAAAGCCGATTTTGGGCGTCCTCAACTGCTTTCCGTCGTGGAGATGACCAAAGTTCACGGGGGCGTGTCGGAGGCATAGCGAAGGTGGGACTGGGGCGTGCTTAACACATGGACATCCTCGACCGATATTGTAAAAAAGAAGGGCGTCCCTGACGAACACTTGGACGACTTTACCTGGTCCTTTTTTTCTTATGGCCAAGCCACAAAAATGTGCCTTAAATGACCAGATGACCACCGGATGGAATCGGTGATGACCTCCCCTTACTCCCCTAGTGGTCACTAACTGTCGCGTCCCTTACCTGTGACGCTCTCTCTTCAGCCGTTTCACACTCCGACTCTGTGGGAGGAGGCGCTGGCCGGGAGAGGCGATCCAACGCTGGTCTTCTCCGTCGCTCCAGGGGTATTCTGCCAGCCGTCTGGGCTGCTCCGGCTCTCCGCTTTACGTTGGTGGCAGCTGGGGAACGCCGGCCATGTTTGCAGTATGGGCGTCCCCGAAGATAGAATTCCTTTCTGGGCGCAGAGCCCAAGAACGCTGTAGACACTTCCCTGACGCCCAGATTGGCTTCTCGTGGCTGGTCGCCGCCCCCTTCTGTTGGCCGACCAATCCGGGATTCTCTGAGAGCTGATTGACGGTTCCGCCTTATGTCAGCTGTTTCCTGTCTTCCTGATGGTGGGGGCTATTTAAGAGCAGCTCCTCATTGCACTCGTTGCTTCGGCTTCTACTGGTGTAGACTCCTGGGCGCTTGTTACTCTCGTTGTTTGATCTGCCTTGAACCTTTGCCTGGACCTGGACTGTGCTTTTGCTTGCCGCCTGCCTCGAACCTTTGCCTGGACCTGGACTGTGCTTTTGCTTGCCGTCTGCCTTGAACCTTTGCCTGGACCTGGACTGTGCTTTTGCTTGCTGCCTGCCTTTGAACCTTTGCCTAGACCTGGACTGTGCTTTTGCTTGCCGCCTGCCTTGAACCTTTGCCTGGACCTGGACTGTACTTTTGCTTTCCACCTGCCTTTGAACCTTTTGCCTGGACCTGGACTGTGCTTTTGCTTGCCACCTGCCTTTGAACTTTCGCCTGGACCTACCACTGCCTCTGTTTGCTGCATGACCTGATGACTTAACTTGTATCTACCCTTTGGCCTGCTGTTTATCTTGGAACTTATCTCAGACCGGACTCCTGCTTGGGTTCCCCGTCTGCTCCTCTACCTCAGGTAAGATCGGGATTGTTCGGCTGCCAAACTCCATTTGGCACAGGGGCTCACTGCCTGTCATTGCAGTACTTGACACTAACCCCCTCTCACCCTCAAAAAGCTTTTTAAAAATATTTTTTCCAGCCTCTATGCCAGCCTCAAATATCATACCCAGTTCCATGACAGCAGTATGCAGGTCCCTGGAGCAGTTTTAGTGTGTGCAGTGCACGTCAGGCAGGTGGACCCGGGCCCATCCCCCCCACACCTGTTACACTTGTGGTGGTAAATGTGAGCCCTTCAAAACCCACCACAAACCCACTGTACCCACATGTAGGTGCCCCCCTTCACCCATAAGGGCTATGGTAGTGGTGTACAGTTGTGGGTAGTGGGTTTTGGGGTCTCAGCACACAAGGTAAGGGAGCTATGCACCTGGGAGCAATTTCTGAAGTCCACTGCAGTGCCCCCTAGGGTGCCCAGTTGATGTCTTGGCTTGTCAGGGGACCAGTGCACTACGAATGCTGGCTCCTTCTACGACCAAAGGGCTTGGATTTGATCGTTTCTGAGATGGGCGTCCTCAGTTTCCAACATTGGCAAAAATCGGGGAATACCATTTCTAAGTTCAACCTGAATTTCGCAATTTGGGTGTCCCTGACCGTATTATTGAAACGAAAGATGGACACCCATCTTGTTTTGATAATATGGGTTTTCCCACCCCTTCGCCGGGACATCCTGTGAGGACGTCCTCAGTAAAACTTGGGCACCCCTTTCGATTATGCCCCTCCATGTGTGCTCTCTTCCTTTCTCCAATTCTTTAGTTTACACCTACTTTCTTAACCATTTCATTAAAAGAAATACGATGTCCGTTAGTCATAGGGGGGTGATGGTATAAGATAACACAGATTAGGAAAATGTATAGCTTTGGTGTTTGAGACATTGAAAAATAGCAGAGTGTCCTTGAGCCAAGTGGACACTGAGTTGAGATAGCCACTGAGGGTATCCAGAGTTGGTGCAGCCAAGGGCACAGAGAATGCTATTTGTAGATCGACCATGTAACAATAGGGGGTACAAACCAAAGAATGGATAACAGTAGGTAAAGTAGAGGAGCCAAGACGATGTTGAAGAGGGTGGGAGATAGAATTGATCCCTGGGGATCCCCACAAGTAATAGACTAAATAGATGATAAACTGTCACAATGAGTGATCTGATATGAAGACTCAGTGAGGAATGAACTGAACCGGGAAAGTACAACACCAGAAAGCCCCAAACTATGAAGATCAGAAATGAATAAATTGTGATTGATTAAATTAAATGCAATGAAAGACCAAATGAAATCAGAACAGAAGAATACTGTTCCAATGGCATTCTACTTTAACTATATGGTATGGCAAGCAGCATCTCTGTGGTGTGTCATTTCCTGAAGC
The DNA here is from genome assembly GCF_901765095.1 of Microcaecilia unicolor. Classification (NCBI taxonomy): domain Eukaryota; kingdom Metazoa; phylum Chordata; class Amphibia; order Gymnophiona; family Siphonopidae; genus Microcaecilia; species Microcaecilia unicolor. Next base: position 234,165,523 of record NC_044034.1, read on the forward strand.
CAGCCTGTCTAGGGTGTATGGCTAATGACTTTTCCAAATAAGAAGATAGTTGATACAAGGCTATCTTTTTAAAAATTTTACAAATTCTTGGAGAAAAAGTGCATAAACATTAAGGTAGTCCTGGGGAAATTCATTGCTTATCCTTGGAGTAACTAGCATGGAATCTTGCTACGTTTTGGAATCCTGCCAGGTACTTGTGACCTGAGTTGGCCATTGTTGGAAACAGGATGGTGAGCTAGATGGACCTACGGTCTAACCCAGTATTCCAATCTATATGCTTTGGGTAATTTGATTGGTCACTGTTATCTCAGACACTATGGATTAATAGCGCCTCTCATTGGCTTCACTCCATGGAATTAGTGCCACTGTTTTGACTTAAAGGCCCTTTGTTTGTTTTATTAGACAGTAAGCTTTAAAAAGCAAGACTGTCTGTTATATGTGCATCCCCTACTCCAACAGCAAAGATTCTCCCTGTTCCTTTCATTTCTCTGTCACTTTCCTCCCTCAGTATCTTTTCCTAGCATAGAAACTCTCACTGCCACTGTGAACAGATCGGGTACCACTTGTAGGATTGTTCTGACCCAGTCTTTTAGTGTATGAGAGAGTGTGTCCTTGCATATGCCTTCTTTGTTCATGCATTCAGTCAGTCCTGAAGCCCTGGGATGATAGGCAATATGGAAAAGCCAGATGATTTCAAGTTCAGCATCACATCATTGCCCAGTCTGCTGATGAAGTGCCTTCCATTGTTGGAGCGAACTTCTCTTGGCACCCTATACATTGTGATCAGCTTTGTCAGGAATTCTAGGATTTGGTTCTTCTAGTCATGGCCATGGATGTCCCTATTGGCTGATGGCCAACCTGGGGCCATTCAGGGCGGAGGGTATATCCTGTGGTGCCTTTGTCTGTTTTTTTTTCAGGGGGGGGGCATCTTTTCCTTGGATTTTTGCCTGTTTGTTTTACTGCACTTTAATGCCTCTTTTTGGGCCTACCCAATCCTCTCGTTAAAAACTACTCTGCAGCTGTACAGAGCTCGGAAGATGGGCATGGAGGAAGAATTTGGAGTTTGCTTTTCATATATTCTGTTTTGTGCCTCTGATTCCTGTAACTGAGCCTATATTGAACATATATGCATGAATGCATCGATCCCCAGTATGCAAATAAAAGCTAAATCATTCTATCTACCTATGCTAATTGTCTGAGCGTTATCTGTACATATCTATGGGAAACAAAAGAACTATTGTAGCCATAGCAGGCAGTATAGGCAGTGAGCTAGCTGTGAAGAGCTTACAGTATAGACTGCCTAGTGCTTTGGCAGGCAGTATAGACCGTGGGCCAGCTGTGAGGAGTTTACAGTTTAGGTTTCTTTGGCAGGCAGTATGGTGGGGGGGGGGGGGGGGGGAGCTAGCAGTAAAAAGCTTATAGTATAGGCTGCCTAATGCTTGGCAGGCTATAGAGACTGTGAATTAGTTGTGAAGAGTTTACAGTACAGGAGGCTGCCTAGCAGCTCATCAATGTGCCAAGATCACAACCCTGCCTTTGCTCTGGCAAACCTATACCTTTGGAAACATCTAAATGCAGATGAGGAACTGAGTTCGATTCCCACTTCAGGCACAGGCAGCTCCTTGTGATTCTGGGCAAGTCACTTAACCCTCCATTGCCCCATAGTAACATAGTAGATGACGGCAGAAAAAGACCTGCATGGTCCATCCAGTCTGCCCAACAAGATAAACTCATATGTGTATACCTTACATTGATTTGTACCTGCCTTTTTCAGGGCACAGACCGTACAAGTCTGCCCAGCAGTATTTCCCGCCTCCCAACCACCAGTCCCGCCTCCCATCACCGGCTCTGGCACAGACCGTATAAGTCTGCCCTCCACTATCCTCGTCTCCCAACCACCAACCTGTCTTCCCCCACCTGCTCCGCCACCCAATTTTGGCTAAGCTTCTGAGGATCCATTCCTACTGCACAGGATTCCTTTATGCATATTCCACGCATATTTGAATTCTGTTACCGTTTTCATCTTCACCACCTCCTGCGGGAGGGCATTCCAAGCATCCACCACCCTCTCCGTGAAAAAATACTTCCTGACATCTTTTTTGAGTCTGCCCCCCTTCAATCTCATTTCATGTCCTCTCGTTCTACCGCCTTCCCATCTCCGGAAAAGATTTTTTTGCGGATTAATACCTTTCAAGTATTTGAATGTCTGTATCATATCACCCCTGTTCCTCCTTTCCTCCAGGGTATACATGTTCAGGTCAGCAAGTCTTTGCTCATACGTTTTGGAACGCAAATCCCATACCATTCTTGTAGCTTTTCTTTGCACCGCTTCCATTTTTTTAACATCCTTCGCAAGGTACGGCCTCCAAAACTGAACACAATACTCCAGGTGGGGCCTCACCAACGACTTGTACAGGGGCATCAACGCTTCCTTTCTTCTGCTGATCACACCTCTCTCTATACAGCCTAGCAACCTTCTCGCATTGAGCCTGCCATGAGTGGGAAAGCGTGGGGTACAAATGTAACAAAAATAAAATAAAAATAAAAGCAGGTACACACTTTCCATGCATATATGCTATGCATATGCAGTCACAGAATTTTGTAATAACCCTTTTCTGCATGTAATGCAGGTTTTATGCAGAAGAAATGTAGATCACAAAGGATTTTATTAGAGAGCCTGATGTGGCCATGTTTTGCTCAGCTAGGGGCTGTGTCAGGGGACACAACAGCAATGCATAATAAAAACCATAAGAAATACAATGCAAATAAAAAACAACTATAAAAATATGAAAACATAAATGTATAAAAAGGTGACATACATAATGTTGAGGGACTATACTGTATCAGAAAATAATCATAATAAATCAAGCTCTTCACAATTAGCTCACAGTCTCTATGGCCTGCCAAGTTGCTAGCCAGGCAGCCTATATTGTAAGCTCTTCATTGCTAGCCCACAGCCTATACTGCACTTGCGGGAGCCACACTATACTTGAGATACATGGGTTTACTGTCCTCAGAGCCTGAAGTCAGGACTCTGGAGATAGAGGTAATGCATGGTTGTGGCCAGGCAGACTACCTCTCTTGGAAAGTACTGTCTAATTGCGCTGTGTTGCCAAAGAAACTGCACTGGGCCAGGTCCAGGGCCAGGAAGGGATTGTGCCTCTAGAGACAGTTTCGTACAACACTAGTGCACACACTTTTCTGGTAGGGAAAGATGAACAGACAGATGTGCACCATAATATAGGGCTGGTACAGGACACTTTAGAATGGGCATGCCAGATACAGGGGGAAAGACAAGTGTTTACACTGAGGCAGGGCAGATCTTTTGTACACTGATAGCCTCGTGTACAATGGCAGTCAGAGTTTCTATGCTAGGAAAATATATTGAGGGAGGAAAGGTGACAGTGTAAACTACTCCAGAGAAATGAATGGAATAGGGAGAAATCCTTGCTATGGGAAAGGAGATATTTATTTGGTGATTTGTCAGATACTGCTGTCTGTTTCTACCCATAGGTTGTAACTCTCCAATGAAAGACGAAAGCTTTCCTCCAGATCTGCAGTTTGAGCCTTTTGATAATCAGCACCATGACAGCATGGACTGGCAACACCCTGTACAAGTGCTACCACAGAAGTGATCGAGCAAACTGACTGTAGGATGTGCTCACACAATCTCCCACTTTGAGTAACTTTATAGCAACACCAGTGACTGGAGTTAGTCATACAAACACACACACATATATATATGTGTGTGTGTGTGTGTATATATACAGTGGCGTACCAAGGGCGGGGCGGTGGGGGCGGTCTGCCCCGGGTGTCAGCAGGTGGGGGGTGCTCCGCAGTCCCCACCTGCCTACCACTAGCTCCGTCGACAGACGACCCTCTTCTCCTGCTATCCGGCCGCCACCCAGCCTTAAAAAATCTGTGAAATGCCTTGCGTCTGCTTTTCTGTAAAAGAAGCAAATTGCCTGGTCGCGTCGGCCCTTCCCTTACTGTGTCCTGCCCTCTGATGTAACTTCCTATTTCCACGAGGGCGGGACATAGTGAGGGAAGGGCCGATGAGGCAATTTTACAGCTGAGCAGACGCGAGGCACTTCACAGATTTTTTTTTAAAGGCTGGGTGCCGGCCAGGTGGCAGGAGAAGAGGGTCGTCTGTCGACGGAGCTGGTAGGTAGGTGGGAACTGGGTCGGGGAGAGTTTGTTGTTATAGTCATTTAGCTGCTGCCGGTTTTTACATATAGATCGGCTTATTTTTTGATTTATAATGTTATGTGTTGTTTAACTTTTTTTTGTTTTGGTTACCCCTCTTTTTTACTTTAGGTCGCCCCTCAGTTAAATCAGTATGATCTGTGCTGGTTTTTTCTGACCTCTGTGCAGTTGAGTGAGTTGTCTTTTATCATTTTCATTTTTAACCTTCTTTTCACCTTTTATGATTTTATGTTTTTGTAATTATATCATTGTTTTCAGTGACCATTATTGAACACACAACTCTTTAGAAGACATTTATAGTAAGGATCACTGAGTAGGTAGGTGTCCTATCTTTTGTTTTTGTTTTTACCTACAAAAGATGATCTACTATTTCTGTATGTATCTGAGAGGAATGATTTGTTATTTATGCATTTCTGTTTCCACTGGAGAGAGATGTTATATCATTATTTATATATTTATGTCTTATGTCCTTTATTATGCATTCTATTTTATATGATGTATTCATTTATTGTTCCATATCATCAAGCTGATCAATCCATAGACTGGTGGGTTGTGTCCATCTACCAGCAGGTGGAGATAGAGAGCAAACTTTTGCCTCCCTATATGTGGTCATGTGCTGCCGGAAACTCCTCAGTATGTTCTCTATCTCAGCAGGTGGTGGTCACACACAGCAGCAGCTCTGGCTAGGCCTCCAAGCCTAATCCTTAGGTTTTGTTGAGGCCTGGGGTTGAGGGCTCTTTTGAGCAAGTGCAAACCTGGTGGTGCCAGGTCCCTCCTTTTCTCCCCCCTCCCGCTGACTCCGTTTAAAAAAAAAAAAAAAAAAAAAAAATATATATATTTTTAAACGTCTTTAAAGGCGTTTAATTCGACGTTTCTTTAAACGTTCATTGCAGCTACTCACTGGGACACCAGTTCGTTACAGCTCGGAGCGGCAAGCAGGTAATTTTACCTTTTTATAGCGGGCAGGGGGTTCCCCGATTCTTCTCCTCGTGGCAATGGCGTCGGAGGGCGAGGGCGCAAAGGGTCGCTCCCCGGATCGCTGGAGCGCTTCTAGAGGGGATGCGGGGGTTTTACAACCTGATTCGCCCTTGATGGGTGATAGTTTAGTGACCGATGAATGTCCCGGTCGTTCCTCCGGCGTGGCGGTTTTTTCCCGCCATAAACGCCCATCCCCCGCTCCTCGCCTCCGCCATCTTGGCCGGCCACGCGGCTCGGACGGCTTCTTCGGGGCCGCCCTTGAGATTGGAGACATTAATGCCATGAACGCCCTTAATTTGGGCGACGGCACAAAAGCGGCTAAAGTTAAGCGCCGTTCTTCCCGCGCGGCTCCTTCACGGAGTTTCGCGCCGGACGCCATTTTGGATGCGCAGCATGTCTCTCCCCCGCTATTGCGAGCGCCGGTTGAGAGTGCGTCTAGGGCTGTTGCCCAGGCTGCGGAAGTGCACAGTCTGGGGGGTTTCTCCCCCGAGTTTGTTTTGCTGCTGCATCAGGCTTTCCTCATGCAAAACGCTGCCCCTGCTCCCTCTTCTGATAAAGAGGTTGAGGTTCCCAGAGGTAAACGCCCTCGGGTTGATTTCCAGGCCTTGGAGGACTTTTGTCTCCTCCGATGTAGATGAGGGCAGCGTGTCTGAGGTCTCCCAACGATCCTTTGCGGATTCCTTGGAGGAGATAGATCCCCGCTCGGATGGAGCGGATGACCCCTCTGCAGCGCGGCTTTTTAGCCCAGAGGATTTGCCCAATCTGTTGTTACAGGCCATGGACACTTTGAAGATTTCCTCTCCGGAGGACGTCTCTCCCTCAGCCCCTGTTGGCTCTGCCATTATGCTGGGGACGAAGCGCCCGCCTACAACCTTCCACGTGCATGATGCCATGCACACCTTAATTGCGGCTCAATGGGATGTCCCGGAAACGAGCCTTAAAGTGGCTAGGGCTATGTCCCGCCTCTATCCTTTGGCTGTGAGTGAACGTGAGGCCTATCTGTGGCCTACCGTGGATTCTTTAATCACTGCGGTGACTAAGAAAACGGCGTTGCCGGTGGAAGGTGGCACGGCCCTAAAGGACGCCCAAGACAGAAGATTGGAGGCGGCCTTAAGGTCGTCCTTGGAGGCAGCTGCTTTAAGTTTGCAGGCCTCAGTTTGCGGCTCCTATGTGGCCAGGGCGTGCCAGACTATGGTGCAGCAGGCTTCCCCCTCGGATCATTCCTTGAGGGCTGATTGGCCGGCCCTGGAATCGGGCTTAGCCTATTTGGCAGACTTGCTGTATGATGTCTGGAGAGCCTCAGCTAAAGGCATGGCTCAGACAGTCTCTGCGCGGCGGTGGCTTTGGCTGAAACATTGGTCTGCTGACCACGCCTCTAAATCCCGCCTGGCTAGATTGCCTTTTAAAGGCAAGCTGCTCTTTGGGGTCGAGCTGGACAAAATCGTGACCGATCTCGGCACGTCTAAGGGCAAGAAATTACCAGAGGTCAGGGCTCGGGTTAGTACTCGTCCCGATACCTCCATACCGCCTGGGCAAGTCGGGTTCCTCTGCCCCCTCTTCCTTCAAGAGGAATTTCTCCCCCAAGCAGCATTCCTTTCGCAGAGACCGCCGTCCCGGAGGTGCTCCCTCCGGTCCTCCCCCAGGGTCTCGTACCCAATGACGGGGCCTTGGTCCACGCCCCAGTGCAGATTGGAGGACGGCTGTCCTCGTTTCTGGGCGAGTGGACCACTATAACTTCAGACGCGTGGGTGCTGGAAGTCATCAGAGACGGCTACAAGCTAGAGTTCTGCCAACCCTTAAGAGACGGGTTTGTACTCTCTCCCTGCAAGTCTCCGGTCAAGCTGTGGTAGTGCAGCAGACCTTGGACAATCTGATCCGCCTGGGTGTGGTCGTTCCGGTGCCAAAAAATCAGATTGGCAAGGGACGTTACTCCATTTACTTTGTGGTTCCAAAGAAAGGAGGTTCTGTCCGGCCTATCCTCGACCTCAAAGGGGTCAATCGGGCCTGGAAAGTGAGGCACTTTCGCATGGAGACTCTCCGCTCTGTTATAGCGGCAGTGAAGGCAGGAGAGTTCTTGGCTTCCTTGGACATCAAGGAAGCGTACCTGCATATTCCCATCTGGCCTCCTCTCCAACGCTTTCTGCGTTTTACAGTCCTGAGACGACACTTCCAGTTCAGAGCCCTCCCTTTCGGGTTGGCTACTGCTCCGCGGACCTTTTCCAAAGTAATGGGGGTCATAGCGGCCTTCCTGCTAAAGGAAGGAGTACAAGTCCATCCTTATCTGGACGACTGGTTGATCCGAGCCCCCTCTTATGCAGAGTGCGGCAAAGCTATGGACCGGGTAGTTGCTCTTTTGAGCTCCCTGGGATGGATCATCAACTGGAAGAAGAGCCAGCTGCGCCCGACTCAGTCCCTGGTGTATCTGGGAGTTCGATTCGACACCCAAGTGGGCAGAGTGTTCCTGCCAGACAATCGGATTGTCAAGCTTCAGGCTCTGGTGGACTAGTTCCTAGTAGCCTCTCCTATTCGGGCTTGGGACTACGTGCAGCTGTTGGGCTCTATGACGGCCACGATGGAAGTAGTGCCCTGGGCCAGGGCTCATATGAGACCACTACAGCTATCTCTGCTGCTGCGCTGGACTCCGATGTCGGAGGATTATGCTGTGCGCCTTCCCGTGGACCCAGCAGTGCGCAAGGCGCTGAGCTGGTGGACGCAGACAGACAAGTTGTCTGCAGGATTGCCTCTGGTAACCCCGGAGTGGATTGTCGTCACGACAGACGCCTCTTTGATGGGCTGGGGAGCCCACTGCTTGGGAAGGACAGCGCAGGGGCTCTAGTCTCCTGCAGAGGCAAGTGGTCTATCAACCTCCTGGAACTCAGAGCCATTCGCTTGGTGTTATTGGAGTTCATCCCGGTACTCGTGTTGAAGCCTGTACGGGTCCTGTCGGACAATGCCACGGCTGTGGCCTATATCAACCGCCAGGGAGGTACCAGAGCGCCCCTCTAGCCAAGGAGGCTATGAGTCTTTGCCAGTGGGCGGAAGCGAACCTGGAGCAGCTTTCAGCGGCCCACATTGCCGGAGTCATGAATGTCAAGGCGGACTTTCTCAGTCGCCATACCTTGGAGCCCGGAGAGTGGCAACTATCTGCTCAGGCGTTCTTGGACATCACGAAGCGCTGGGGCCAGCCGAGCCTAGATCTGATGGCGTCATCGGCCAATGGCCAAGTGCCGCGCTTTTTCAGCAGAGGACGGGACCCTCGATCCCTGGGAGTAGATGCTCTTCTCCAACAGTGGCCGACACAAGAGCTCCTCTATGTGTTCCCGCCCTGGCCCATGTTGGGCAGGGTGCTAGACCGGGTGGCAAAGCATCCCGGCAGGGTAATCCTGGTGGGTCCGGATTGGCCCAGACGTCCCTGGTATGCGGACTTGTTCAGGCTCTCAGTCGACGATCCTCTGCGGCTGTCAGTGGAGCAGGGCCTGTTACATCTGGGTCCCGTGGTGATGGAGGATCCCTCTCCCTTTGGTCTTACGGCCTGGCTATTGAGCGGCAGCGTCTGAGGAAGAAGGGCTTCTCAGACAAGGTCATCGCCACTATGCTGAGAGCGAGGAAGCGCTCTACTTCTACTGCTTACGCCAGGGTTTGGCGTATCTTTGCAGCATGGTGTGAAGCAGGCTCACTTTCTCCCTTCACTGCTCCAATTTCTTCAGTGTTGGCGTTCCTGCAAGAAGGTCTGGAGAAAGGCCTGTCGCTCAGTTCCCTTAAAGTCCAGGTAGCGGCTCTGGCTTGCTTCAGGGGCCGCCTGAAGGGTGCTTCCCTGGCTTCGCAGCCAGATGTGGTGCGCTTTCTCAAGGGAGTTAATCACCTGCGCCCTCCTCTGCACTCAGTGGTGCCTGCGTGGAATCTCAACCTGGTGCTAAGAGCATTGCAGAAGCCGCCTTTGGAACCCTTGTCGAGGGCATCTCTGAAAGACCTGACGTTGAAAGCAGTCTTTTTGGTGGCTATCACTTCAGACAGAAGAGTTTCCGAGCTCCAGGCGCTCTCATGTCGAGAGCCTTTTCTGCAGTGCACTGAGGCAGGAGTGACTATTCGCACAGTGCCTTCCTTCCTGCCCAAGATTGGTTCTCGCTTCCATGTGAATCAGCAGCTCTGTCTCCCTTCCTTTCGTAGGGAGGACTACCCAGAGGAGTACTCCGCTCTTGAATATCTGGATGTGAGACGAGTCATCATCAGATACTTGGAAGTGACCAATGATTTCCGGAAATCGGATCATCTGTTTGTCCTGTTTGCAGGTCCTCGTAAGGGTCTGCAGGCTGCTAAGCCTACAGTGGCAAGATGGGTCCAGGAAGCCATTGCAGCGGCTTATGTGGCCGCGGGGAAGGTGCCGCCTATCCAGCTGAAGGCTCACTCCACGAGAGCTCAGGCGGCCTCGATGGCAGAGGCCGGATCCGTCTCCTTGGAAGAGATATGCAAGGCGGCAACGTGGGCTTCGGCTCATACATTCTCCAAGCATTACCGTTTGACTGTGGCTGCACGGGCGGAGGCCCGGTTTGGAGCTTCAGTGTTGCGGTCAGGGATTTCTATGTCCCGCCCTGGGTGAGTACTGCTTCGGTACATCCCACCAGTCTATGGATTGATCAGCTTGATGATATGGAAGGTAAAATTATGCATAATCATACCTGATAATTTTCTTTCCATTAATCATAGCTGATCAATCCATAGCCCCTCCCAGATATCTGTACTGTTTATATTCTGGTTGAATTTTAGGTTCAAGTTTAGCCTTCAGTTACTTCAGGAGGACTTCGTGTTCAAGTTCTTCTTTCACTTGGATTCTTCAAGAGTTGAGACGACTTTGTGTTACAGTGAGCTGCTGCATTCCTCTCCCCTCCGTTTTACGGGGCTGGATTGAGACATAAATTCTGCCGGCACTCCCTCCCGCTTCGTGCGGCTGTAGGGCAGCTTTGTACCCCTCCCGCTTCGGCGGTGTTAGGGTCAGTCAGCTCCTCCCGCGGTTGCGGTTGCAGGATAAGCCAGATCCCCCCGCATCGGCGGGTGTGGTGTCCCTCCCCCGCTCCGCGGGGATGAGCTGGACGGATTCCCCTCCCCCACTTGTGTGGGGATGAGCTGGGTTAATTCCCCTCCCCCGTTTCGGCGGTGGTGAGCTGGGCAGAGTGTCCCTTCGTGGGTGTAATTCTCTAAGTGCTGAGTCCTGCGGATGGAGCTTTGATATCGACATACTGAGGAGTTTCCGGCAGCACAAGACCACATATAGGGAGGCAAAAGTTTGCTCTCTATCTCCACCTGCTGGTAGATGGACACAACCCACCAGTCTATGGATTGATCAGCTATGATTAATGGAAAGAAAATTATCAGGTATGATTATACATAATTTTACCTTATTGAACATATAAGTTTTAATTATTATTTGATTCTAGTCTACTGAAAGATATATATGTAATTCATTTGTTTGTTACATTGATTTAGATTTGATTTTATATGATTTATTTATCTATTCGTTGGTAACTTATCAACGACTTCTAGAGGGGTATCAACACTCCCTTTCTTCTGCTGGTTATACCCCTCTCTATGCAGCCTAGCATCCTTCTGGCCATGGCCATCACCTCGTCGCATTGTTTCTTCACCTTCAGATCCTCAGACACCAACACTGCAAGGTGTCTCTTCTGAGATAAGCTTACTAATCTCTCCCCTCCTATCCGGTATCTCTCTTTTGGGTTTCTGCAACCCAAGTGCATCACTCTGCACTTCTTGGCATTAAATTTTAACTTTTGTTCAAATTAATTTAGACAACGTTTCAGCAACACTAGTTTGATTTACCTAATATGTAAAAAGCTGAAATTCTAAATTGAATGCATTGTCTTATATCCCTAGTGTCTATATGTTAGAACGGAGGAAAAGACCTCATAAGTCCAGGCATGGAAGCAGATATCTTATTTCAATGTTGGCATTCAACAGACTTCAGTAATATCATTGGTCTCAAAACCTCCGTAAATTTTCACACTGTGGTTAAATTTTTTATATAATTTTTTTGATACTCATATATCTTTTCGCAAGTGTTCTGTGATTCACAACAAATTGGTTGAGGAACTTAGCTTAATGTTTATCCAGTCTTTCCGTTTCACTCATTCCAGAGCTTCCTCAGGGATTAGGTTCTTCTGTAGCTTGATGGACTTGCGATGTGTGTGTCATAGGAAGAGGGTTAAATTGCTCAAGTGGAATCGAAGAAGGAATAGAATGTAATGAATTACTAAACTCCCAAAATTTTTGTTTTCTCCGAGGACAAGCAGGCTGCTTGTTCTCACTGATGGGTGACGTCCACGGCAGCCCCTCCAATCGGAATCTTCACTAGCAAAGTCCTTTGCTAGCCCTCGCGTGCCCGCGCGCACCGCGCATGCGCGGCCGTCTTCCCGCCCGAAACCGGCTTGAGCCGGCCAGTCTTCTTTTGTCCGCACTCGGTACGGTCGTGTTTTCGCCGTGTCGAGCCCCGGAAAGTCGACCTCGCGCGTCCTTTGTCTTCGACGTGTTGTTTTTTCTTCGGAAAATCTTTAAAAATTGTTGGGAAGTGCTCCGGAAGCCCCCTCGGGTTTCGTTTTCCCCTTCCCGTATTTTCAGACTTTGCCCCGGTAAGTTTTCTTTCGTCGTCGGGGTAGGCCTCTTTTCGGCCTCGGTCGAGATTTTTCTCCCTCAAAGTTTTGGTGCTCATTTTCGTCATTTCGGATTTTGATTTCGCCGGCGTGATTTTTCCGCCCATGACATCGAAGCCTTCCAGCGGCTTCAAGAAGTGCACCCAGTGCGCCCGGGTTATCTCGCTCACTGACAGGCACGCGTCGTGTCTTCAGTGTCTGGGGGCCGAGCACCGCCCTCAGGCCTGTAGTCTGTGTTCCCTTTTGCAAAAGCGGACTCAGGTAGCGAGATTGGCCCAGTGGAACGTTTTGTTCTCAGGCTCTTCGTCGGCATCGGCACCGGGGGTATCGAGTGCATCGACGTCTTCAGCGTCCAGAGCTTCATCCTCGGCTGCCAGTGCATCGAGGCATCGGCCCTCTGCATCGGCGCCGAGACATCGGATAGCTGCATCGACGTCGGTGGTACCGGGACCTCGTCTGCTGATGTCGTTGGACGGTGGTGCATCGTCGGGAGTGCAGGTGAGGGCTGTCCATTCCCCTGCTGGTGGCGGTGAGCCTTCGGGTGGGTCTCCCCCTACCCTGAGGGCTCCTGCGGTACAGCCCCCCCGAGACCGACCTCCTTCGGCCTCGGCCCCGAGGAAGCGACGGCTGGATTCTACGTCCTCCTCGTCGGTACCGGGAAGCTCCGGTGACATGCTTCGTTCCAAGAAATCGAAGAAGCATCGTCACCGGTCCCCTTCCAGTGTCGGTACCGAGAGCTCTGGGTCGCCGAGGGAGTCGGCACCCAGTAGGCATCGGCACCGAGAGGACCGCTCACCCTCTGTTCAGGAGGTGTCGATGCGCTCCACTCTGGACAGCCCGGAACAGCCTCCACGCCCGGAACAGGTTCTGACGTCGACGCCTGCATCGACTTCCATGCCTTTCTCCGCAGCCGCTCTGAACGAGAGCCTCCGGGCCGTTGTCCCAGAGATCCTGGGAGAGCTGTTGCGCCCTACCCCTCCGGTACCGGCGGTGCTTGCGCCACCGGTACCGTCGAGCCGGCTGGTCCATCGCCCGAGGTGAGGTCCCCGGCGTCGGTGCTGCGTGCGGTGCCGGCTGCCGTCGCCTCCCAGGAAGGCTCCCCGACTACGTCGGCGGAGGGAGCTTCGCCGATGCGGGCGAGGGAATCTACCTCTCGACGCCCCCATCGTGGACGTGGCTCCACGGAGTCGAGTCGGGCACGGTTGCAGACACAGGTCCGTGAACTTGTGTCTGACACTGAGGGTGAGGCCTCGTGGGAAGAGGAAGAGGACCCCAGATATTTCTCTGACGAGGAGTCTGAGGGTCTTCCTTCCGATCCCACTCCCTCTCCTGAAAGACAGCTTTCTCCTCCTGAGAGTCTGTCTTTCGCTTCCTTTGTCCGGGAGATGTCTACGGCCATCCCCTTCCCGGTGGTTGTGGAGGACGAGCCCAGGGCTGAAATGTTTGAGCTACTGGACTATCCTTCTCCACCTAAGGAAGCGTCCACTGTTCCCTTGCACCATGCCCTAAAAAAGACATTGCTTGCGAACTGGACAAAACCCTTAACTAATCCCCACATCCCCAAGAAGATCGAGTCCCAGTACCGGATCCATGGGGACCCAGATCTGATGCGCACTCAGTTGCCTCATGATTCTGGAGTTGTGGATCTGGCCCTAAAGAAGGCTAAGAGTTCTAGGGAGCATGCTTCGGCGCCCCCGGGCAAGGACTCTAGAACCTTAGACTCCTTTGGGAGGAAGGCCTACCATTCTTCTATGCTCGTGGCCAAAATTCAGTCTTACCAGCTCTACACGAGCATACACATGCGGAACAATGTGCGGCAGTTGGCGGGCTTGGTTGATGCTCTCCCCCCTGAGCAAGCCAAGCCTTTTCAGGAGGTGGTCAGGCAGCTGAAGGCGTGCAGAAAATTCCTGGCCAGAGGGGTGTATGACACCTTTGATGTTGCGTCCAGGGCCGCTGCTCAAGGTGTGGTGATGCGCAGGCTCTCATGGCTGCGTGCCTCCGACCTGGAGAATAGAATCCAGCAGCGGATTGCGGACTCGCCTTGCCGTGCGGATAACATTTTTGGAGAGAAAGTCGAGCAGGTGGTAGAGCAGCTCCACCAGCGGGACACCGCATTCGACAAGTTCTCCCGCCGGCAGCCTTCAGCCTCTACCTCTACAGGTAGAAGATTTTTTTGGGGAAGGAAGACTGTTCCCTACTCTTCTGGCAAGCGTAGGTACAATCCTCCTTCTCGACAGCCTGCGGCCCAGGTTAAGCCCCAGCGCGCTCGCTCTCGTCAGCAGCGTGCGACTCAGAAAGGCCCCTCGGCTCCCCAGCAAAAGCAAGGGGCGAGCTTTTGACTGGCTCCAGCAGAGCATAGCCGACATCCAAGTGTCAGTGCCGGGCGACCTGCCAGTCGGAGGGAGGTTGAAAGCTTTTCACCAAAGGTGGCCTCTCATAACCTCCGATCAGTGGGTTCTCCAAATAGTCCGGCAAGGATACACCCTCAATTTGGCCTCGAAACCTCCAAATTGTCCACCGGGAGCTCAGTCTTACAGCTTCCAGCACAAGCAGGTACTTGCAGAGGAACTCTCCGCCCTTCTCAGCGCCAATGCGGTCTGGGATTCTATTCCAGGTACTTCCTTGTGGAAAAGAAAACAGGGGGGATGCGTCCCATCCTAGACCTAAGGGCCCTGAACAAATATCTGGTCAAAGAAAAGTTCAGGATGCTTTCCCTGGGCACCCTACTTCCCATGATTCAGGAAAACGATTGGCTATGCTCTCTGGACTTGAAGGATGCCTACACACACATCCCTATACTGCCAGCTCACAGACAGTATCTGCGATTTCAGCTGGGCACATGTCACTTCCAGTACTGTGTGCTACCCTTTGGGCTCGCCTCTGCGCCCAGGGTGTTCACAAAGTACTTGGCTGTAGTAGCAGCAGCACTTCGCAGGCTGGGGGTGCACGTGTTCCCATATCTCGACGATTGGCTGGTGAAGAACACGTCCGAGGCAGGAGCCCTGCAGTCCATGCAGATGACTATTCGCCTCCTGGAGCGACTGGGGTTTGTGATAAATTACCCAAAGTCCCATCTTCTCCCGGCACAGAGACTCGAATTCATAGGAGCTCTGCTGGATTCTCGGACGGCTCGCGCCTATCTCCCAGAGACGAGAGCCAACAACTTGTTGTCCCTCGTCTCGCGGGTGCGAGCGTCCCAGCAGATCACAGCTCGGCAGATGTTGAGATTGCTGGGCCACATGGCCTCCACAGTTCATGTGACTCCCATGGCCCGCCTTCACATGAGATCTGCCCAATGGACCCTAGCTTCCCAGTGGTTTCAGGCTGCTGGGGATCTAGAAGACGTGATCCACCTGTCCACGAGTTTTCTCGAATCCCTGTATTGGTGGACGATTTGGTCCAATTTGACTCTGGGACGTCCTTTCCAAATTCCTCAGCCACAAAAAGTGCTGACCACGGATGCGTCTCTCCTGGGATGGGGAGCTCATGTCGATGGGCTTCACACCCAAAGAAGCTGGTCCCTCCAGGAACGCGATCTACAGATCAATCTTCTGGAGTTGCGAGCGATCTGGAACGCTCTGAAGGCTTTCAGAGATCGGCTGTCCCACCAAATTATCCAAATTCAGACAGACAACCAGGTTGCCATGTACTACATCAACAAGCAGGGGGGCACCGGATCTCGCCCCCTGTGTCAGGAAGCCGTCAGCATGTGGCTCTGGGCTCGCCGTCACGGCATGGTGCTCCAAGCCACATATCTGGCAGGCGTAAACAACAATCTGGCCGACAGACTGAGCAGGATTATGCAACCTGACGAGTGGTCGCTCAACTCCCGAGTGGTGCGCCAGATCTTCCAAGCGTGGGGCACCCCCTTGGTGGATCTCTTCGCATCTCGAGCCAACCACAAAGTCCCTCAGTTCTGTTCCAGGCTTCAGGCCCACGGCAGACTGGCATCGGATGCCTTCCTCCTGGATTGGGGGGAGGGCCTGCTGTATGCTTATCCTCCCATTCCTCTGGTGGGGAAGACTTTGTTGAAACTCAAGCAAGACCGAGGCACCATGATTCTGATTGCTCCTTTTTGGCCGCGTCAGATCTGGTTCCCTCTTCTTCTGGAGTTATCCTCCGAAGAACCGTGGAGATTGGAGTGTTTTCCGACCCTCATCACGCAGGACGAAGGGGCGCTTCTGCATCCCAGCCTCCGGTCCCTGGCTCTCACGGCCTGGATGTTGAGAGCGTAGACTTTGCCTCTTTGGGTCTGTCAGAGGGTGTCTCCCGCATCTTGCTTGCTTCCAGGAAAGATTCCACTAAGAGGAGTTATTTCTTTCTATGGAGGAGGTTTGCCGTCTGGTGTGACAGCAAGGCCCTAGATCCTCGCTCTTGTCCTACACAGACCCTGCTTGAATACCTTCTGCACTTGTCTGAGTCTGGTCTCAAGACCAACTCTGTAAGGGTTCACCTTAGTGCAATCAGTGCATACCATTACCATGTGGAAGGTAAGCCGATCTCGGGACAGCCTTTAGTTGTTCGCTTCATGAGAGGTTTGCTTTTGTCAAAGCCCCCTGTCAAGCCTCCTACAGTGTCATGGGATCTCAATGTCGTTCTCACCCAGCTGATGAAACCTCCTTTTGAGCCACTGAACTCCTGCCATCTGAAGTACTTGACCTGGAAGGTCATTTTCTTGGTGGCAGTTACTTCAGCTCATAGAGTCAGTGAGCTTCAGGCCCTGGTAGCCCAGGCCCCTTACACCAAATTTCATCATAACAGAGTAGTCCTCCGCACTCACCCTAAGTTCTTGCCAAAGGTCGTGTCGGAGTTCCATCTGAACCAGTCAATTGTCTTGCCAACATTCTTTCCCCGTCCTCATTCCTGCCCTGCTGAACGTCAGCTGCACACATTGGACTGCAAGAGAGCATTGGCCTTCTATCTGGAGCGGACACAGCTCAACAGACAGTCCGCCCAATTGTTTGTTTCTTTTGATCCCAATAGGAGGGGAGTGGCTGTGGGGAAACGCACCATATCCAATTGGCTAGCAGATTGCATTTCCTTCACTTACGCCCAGGCGGGGCTGGCTCTTGAGGGTCATGTCACGGCTCATAATGTTAGAGCCATGGCTGCGTCGGTAGCCCACTTGAAGTCAGCCTCCATTGAAGAAATTTGCAAAGCTGCGACGTGGTCTTCGGTCCACACATTCACATCTCATTACTGCCTGCAGCAGGATACCCGACGCGACAGTCGGTTCGGGCAGTCAGTTCTTCAGAACCTGTTTGGGCTTTAGGATCCAACTCCACCCCCCGAGGGCCCTGTTTGTTCTGTTCCAGGCTGCACTCTCAGTTAGTTGGTAAATTTTTTAGGTCAATCTCAGTTATGTCCTCGCCGTTGCGAGGCCCAATTGACCATGGTTGTTGTTTTGAGTGAGCCTGGGGGCTAGGGATACCCCATCAGTGAGAACAAGCAGCCTGCTTGTCCTCGGAGAAAGCGAATGCTACATACCTGTAGAAGGTATTCTCCGAGGACAGCAGGCTGATTGTTCTCACAAACCCGCCCGCCTCCCCTTTGGAGTTGTGTCTTCCCTTCTCTTGTTTTGCTACATATGAGACTGGCCGGCTCAAGCCGGTTTCGGGCGGGAAGACGGCCGCACATGCGCGGTGCGCGCGGGCGCGCGAGGGCTAGCAAAGGACTTTGCTAGTGAAGATTCCGATTGGAGGGGCTGCCGTGGACGTCACCCATCAGTGAGAACAATCAGCCTGCTGTCCTCGGAGAATACCTTCTACAGGTATGTAGCATTCGCTTTATCAGCATTTAAGCTTCAGCATGTGTTTTGTAGCCCAGGATTTTATGTTGTTAATACAGAACGAGATAGTATTATAAGTCAAGCCTAGGCTACCTGATACAGGAAGCCAAATGAAATTATTGTCTGCGTGTGATGTCAAATAAGCCCCCAATGTCAAAATAATAGTACTTAGGATGCTCATAACAATATTAAATAACATAGGGGAAAGAGGTGATATTAGTACCAACAAAGATGTCACACCTGTGGGACAGCACTTTACAAAACCAGAACACTGTACCAGTGATTTTATGGTAAGGATCCTGAAAGGGAACTTTAAAAGAATACAGGAACGTAAGACTTTTGAAGTCAGAATGATTAAATATTTTGACACCCACCAGACAGGACTTAACAAAGATCTAGGTTTTCTAGCCCATTATAAAGCATGAAATTGCATTGCTTTGTAAATTGTATTGCTCTGTCACCTTTCTGTCTCCCTGACTCTCAACTATCCACCCCCATCCTGTTAGACTGTCACTGAAATGCTTTGATGTTTCACTCAGATGTACTGTCATTGCCTTGAAAATTGCCCCCCTCCTGTCTCCATGCATATAGACTGTCACTGAAATGCTTTGATGTTTCACTCATATACAGGGCTTTTTTTGAGGGGGTACTTGGGGGTACTGAGTACCGCCACCTTTTCCATTGTCTGCTAAAATTGACCCCTGGTCCCCAAGTTTTAATGAAAAACCTCAGGCTCTACACACCAGTTCTGCCTTGTCATAGATTCTGTGAGTGGTTGCAGGGGGCCTGGCTATTGTGGGGAGGGTCCCTCAGTGATCACCCCACCCCTGAAGGGTGGCCTGGCATTTGAGTACCGGCACCTTTCTCGCTAGATAAAACGCACTGCTCATATATACTGTCATCTACCAACATTTGCTTATTTCCGATCTGACGAAGAAGGGCAACCTTCGAAAGCTAATCAAGAAATGTATTAAGTTATGTCCAATAAAAAAGGTATCATCTTATTTTCTTTTCCATGTTTTATTTTGTTTTATTTCTATTGATTACCTTTAAAAGTGGACTAACACGGCTACCACACCTCTCTACTGAAGCACTCCAGAAACAGGGGTCCAAGGTTTAGATTTTTCACCATTTTTCAGTACAAAATAACTGTGATTGCTTTAAAAAAATGTAATTAAAACTCTGTAAGGAAAACTCCCCTTTTCTTAACCTAATTAGAATAATTAACTATAAATTAAGACTATAAATGAAAAGATGTGCTAGGGGAGAGTTTTAGTTTAAAACTATTGGAAATAGGTTTGTACACTATGGAAACTAGTTAATAAAGTTTGCTGTTTTTATATGGCAAGTTGTAAGAGGGCATAGCTCCATTGTTGGGCGATATGGAGTTCATGATACAGAACTGGAGCTTCAGGGTTTATGTCACGATTCTGTCAAATCCAGTAGAGTAATGGTCTTTACTAATTTTTAAGTAGGGGCCATATAGGGACCGAAAGGGCTGAAGGAGTTCCAACAAATATCTCCCTACTTGGGGCCATGACACCAACAATGCTTTTCAATATCCATTCCTATCAGAAGACCTGGCCTTGGTTGCACATGCAGAACACAGATAGCCCCTCTTCAAATACAGGACCAACTGGGATCCCTCGAATTATGGGATCAGCCCGAAGCCTAGCAGCTAATGGTTCCATACATAAAACAAAAAGAATGGGAAACATGTATTTTTCAGTAAAACCTGGGCCCATGGGTCAGAATAGAGAAGTTGAAGAATAGTTAAAATGAGATCTTGAAAACCAAAATGGTGCAGAAATTCCCATAGATAAGTCCAACCAACCAAATCAAATGCTTTTTCAATATCAAAGCTCAATAATAAGGAATCTAGATGGTGAAAAGTAGCATGTTCCATTGCACACAAGAGCCACCGGACATTTCCTCTATGATTCCCTATTGTGACTGTTACACATGAACCTTATTCTACCACTACATCACTTTGTAATTGCTCATACCGGAATTGGCGATCGCCTTTACAGTACTATGTAAGCCACATTGAGCCTGCAAATAGGTGGGAAAATGTGGGATACAAATGTAACAAATAAATAAAACACATTCAAAATGATATGGACTGGTAGGAGCTAGTCAGCTGAGAGTCCTTGCCCGGCTTTAAATGGGAATTATTGTAGCACCACACAAATGCAATTGACCCACAGCAAGAGATTTCTCATAGACTGCTACTAGAGTGGGGAGACTATCAAGGCCTAATAGTTTGTCTGTCATGATCAGCCCACTCTGCTTGTCAACATCTGATTCCAGGCTGCGGGCCTGGTTTTCAAAGTCATCAATTTTTTGAAGGAGGGCAGCAAGCTGAATGGTATGTGATTCCACCTTGCCCACAGTCTCCAGCACACTCGGTGCCTGCTCATCCAATTGCTGCTCCACCTCTGCCACTCGTATGCCAAGGTCCTCCAAACCACCATGCAGGTCTTGAACGAGGGCCTTGATTTCTGCCACTTGTGCTGCCAAGTCATCCTTCAGTACGCGCTTCAAATCATTAAATATTTGCTGCAAGTCGCGTTTTGTATTCTGCTCTGGTATCACAATCCTCCGCATCGGACACCAACATTGGGGCCTCCTGTGCTCCACCATGCGGATCCAAGTCCAGCCCCCCACATGCTCCGCTCTGATCTGTACATCCCGCAGCAGAGAAATAGGTCTTAATCTCCTCAGTTTTTTTTTTTTACATAATCGCTATTTGATAGATGTCAGCAGTCAATAGACAGTCAGAAAACTAGCAAAAAAGAGGAAGAGAGGCAGAAAACACTCAGTTTTTGGGGGGGTTGCATGGAGCTCCTGGATTACCCAGCCATCTTGCCGTTGATGTCACTGGAAGTCTGTAACCTGTCATTAAAATCGTCCTTAGTGCCTGAAGATTGGAGGGTAGCCAATGTAACGCTGATTTTTAAAAAGGACTCCTGGGGTGATCCGGGAAATTACAGACCGGTAAGCCTGACTTCAATGCTGGGCAAAATAGTGGAAACTATTATGAAGAATAAAATTAAGAAACACATAGAGAAACATGGTTTAATGGGACAGAGTCAGAATGGGCTCAGCTAAGGGAAGTCTTACCTCACCAATTTGTGTCATTTCTTTGAAGACATGAAAAAAACACGTGGATAAAGGTGACCCAGTTGATGTAGTGTATCTAGATTTTCAGACTTCTGTGAAAATTAAAAAGTCATAGGATAGGAGGCAATGTGCTTCTGTGAATTAGGTATTGGTTATTGTATAGAAAACAAAGAGTAAGGTTAAATGGCCATTTTTCTCATTGGAGGAGGGTGAATATTGGAGTGCCACAGGGATCTGTACTGGGACCAGTGCAATTTAACATATTTATAAGTGATCTGGAAAATGGAATTATGCGTGAGGTGATTAAATTTGCAAATCACACTATTCAAAGTTGTCAGAATACAAGTGGATTGTTCAAAATTTCAGGAAGACCTTAGGAAACTGAAAGACTGGGCATCCAAATGTCAGATGAAATTTAATGTAGACAAATGCAAAGTGATGCACTTTGAAAGAATAATCTGAATCATAGTTACCTGATGTTAGGGTCCACCTTAGGAGTCAGCACTCAAGAAAAAGATCTAGGTGTCATTGTAGACAATACGCTGAAATCTTGCCCAGTGTGCGGTGGCAGCCAAAAAAGCAAACAGGATGCTAGGAATTATTAGGAAAGGGATGCAAAACAAGACCAGGAATTTTCTATATCACTCTGTGGTGTGACCTCACCTTTAATATTGCATTCAGTTCTGGTTGCCATATCTAAAAAAAGATATAATTGAATTAGAAAAGGTTCAAAGAAGAGTGACCAAAATGATAAAGGGAATGAAACTCCTTCCATATGAGGAAAGGCTAAAGAGGTTATGGTACTTCAGCTTGGAAAAGAGATGGCTGAGGGGGATATGATTGAGGTCTAGAAAATCCTGCATGGCATAGAACGGGTAAAAGTGAATCAATTTTTCACTCTTTCAAAAAGTACAAAGACCAGGGGACACTCAATGAAATTACATGGAAGTACTTTTAAAATAAATAGGAGGACATATTTTTTCACTCAAAGAATAGTTAAGCTCTTGAGCTCGCTGCCGGAAAATGTGTTAACGGCGGTTAGCATATCTGGGTTTAAAAAAGGTTTGGACAAGCTTGTGGAGGAAAAGTCCTTAGTCTGTTGTGAAGATGGACATGGGGAAAGACTGGTAGCATGGAATGTTGCTGCTAATTGGGTTTCTGCCAGGTACTTGTGTCTGGATTGGCCACTGCTGGAAGCAGGATACAGGGCTAGATGGACCATTGGTCTGACCCAATATGTCTATTCTTATGTTCTAAACTGTTATGGCTCTGCTCGATTCACATTGCCTGCTGTAGAAGACAACTCAGGTAAAGCTGAACATGCAGTGGATAAATATTGTTCCCTTGCTTGGTTCTGTATTTCTGTTCACGTTGCCTGCTGTAGAAGACAAATCTAGTGAGACTGAACATGCAGTAGATAAATATAGTTCCCTTCCTCGGTTCTGTATTTTTGTTCACAATGTCTCTGTATATTTGTGCTCAAATTGCCTGCTGTAGAAGAAGCACAATTATGCCCTATACTGTACAATTTTTTTCTTTTTCTTTTGTTGCTGATTAGTGTCAAAAATATATTTTAAATACAGATGCCCCATGCCTGTTCTTTATGCATAAAGTATGTTTTCCGTGCATTTAAAAGGTTGCCATTGTTTTCTTTATTATCTGACTTTTCACTTATCTGACAACGGGCTGGTCCCATTTATGTCTGATAAGTGAGACTGTACTATATTATTAACAATAGCTCTGCAAGTTCATTTTTCAATTCTATCAGGGAAAACTAACCAGTAGCATGCTTAAAGTATAATTAACTTTCAGTGCTAGAGACAGTTTATTGTTTCTAATCTTCCCCACCAACTCAAAAATAATGGAGGCCAATGAGAGATAATTTCTTTTAATGATTTACCCCTCTGTTTATTAAGTCATGTGGCAATGCCAGTACAACCCATTCAAAGTGAATGGGCTGTGTCAGCATAACAGGTGGGTTAATGAGCATTTCAATATTGTTATCTATGGTTTCTTGAATAGTGCGGCCAAAATAAATCTCTGAGGGCTTCTATTACAAAATGGCGCTACTGATTCTCGGTGCAGCAAATGAGAGGAAGCCCTTTCAATTCATACGGGCTTCCTCTTATTAGCCGCGTGGGAATCGCTAGCGTGGCTTTGTAAAAGAAGCTCTAAGTATTTATGTTTAAATCTGCTTTTATTTGAAAAACAACACTACAAATGAAACAGAAGTGTAGAAAATACTCAACAATCTAATACTAACATCCCAAATAGCACTGTCCCATATTCTACCCCTCCTCCACCCTCCATTGTGCACCTGTGGATTTCCATAGCAGAATGATCCAGGTCCAGGAATGATTGTGTTTAGAGATTCAATAAGTACATGCCTTGGACAGTAAAGTCAACCAAAAGCCTCCCACTCAGTCTGGAATTGATGGCCCATGGGGGTGTCAAATGAGTATACTCCTTGTCTCATCTGCCAAATCATCAAGGTTCTCCACCATGCTATATTAGGGCCTGACAGGGACAGCCAATGCAACAATATGGTTTTCAAACCAAATAGCACTGCTTTGTTTAAGAAGCATTTGATACCAGCTGGTATCGGTGTCCTAAACTCACAAGAAGAGAATAACAAATGAGGGTCCTAGGGAACGGTGTAATGCCAGCAAATTGTGATAAAATGCAGCATCTCTTTCCCAAAGTGTTTCACATATGGGCAATGCCAGTACATATGTGCCAACATGGCTGATGATTGTATACATTTGAGACAGCAGTCTGTTGTCTGCATATTAGCTAGGTAAACTCTATGTGGAGAAAAGTGCCTATGTAGGGCACATTTATACAGCAATTCTTTCAATTCCATGGATACGGATAGTTTATGCAGACCCAGCACATATCGTTTGTAACTGTCGTGTGTAATATCACATCTTAAGTTGACTGACCATTTCCGAGCTAACATTTCAAAATTAAGTTCTGGCATAAAATCCTTCAAATACTGGTGATAATAGGAGAGTGTTACCTTCTGTTGTGACCCTAGTGTGTATGCTTCTCATAAAGTCTCCTACACGTCTTCTGTAAAGTCTGTCCATTTGCAGAGTATGAACATAATGTTGCAATTGTGCATATCCAAAATAATGGGATAGAGGAAGATTGTAGGTCTTTGGTAAATCTACAAAGGGTTGAAGTTTACCTTCTTTCATAAGTACGTGCACTAAATATTGTAAACCCTTACGGGCCCAGAGATAGAGAGGGGCATTTTCGAAAGAAACATCTAAGTCGGAATTTGGATGTTTTACAAAGATGTCCAAATTCGGAGGCGGGGAGGAGGTCATTTTTGAAAAAAGATGGACGTCCATCTTTTGTTTCGAAAATACCAAGGACGTCCTTAGATTTGAACGTCTTTGATTTTTGGCAACTTTCGAAACCAAAGACATCCAAGTCTAAAACGTCTAAATGCAAGCCATTTGGACGTGGGAGAAGCCAGCATTTGGTCCCCCTGACATGCCAGGACAGCAATGGGGCACCCTAGGGGACACCGCAGTGGACGTCATAAAATGCTCCCAGGTATATAGCTCCCTTATCTTCTGTGCTGAGCCTCCCAAAACCCACAACCCCAACTGTACACCACTACCATAGCCCTTACAGGTGAAGGGGGCACCTATATATGGGTACAGAGGGTTTCAGGTGGGTTTTGGAGGGCTTGCTGTTTCCTCCAGAAATGTAACAGGTAGGGGAGGTATGGGCCTGGGTCCACCTGTCTGAAGTGCACTGCACCCATTAAAACTGCTCCAGGGATCTGCATGCACTATCATGGACCTGAGTATGACGTGGAGGGGCATAATTGAACAAAAACGTCTATCTCCATGGGCGTTTATCTCCGAGAATGGATCCGTGAAGGGGCGGACCGAACCGTATTTTCGAAAAAAATAGACGTCCATGTTTTATTCGACAATTTGTGAGCTGGGCGTTTTTGTTTTTCAGTGATAATGGAAAATGAAAGCGCCCAGCTCAAAAACGAATAAATCCAAGGCATTTGTTCGTGGGAGGGGCCAGGAGTCGTAGTGCACTGGTCCCCCTCACATGCCAGGACACCAACCGGGCACCCTAGGGGGCACTTTTACAAAAACAAAAAAAAGGTAAAAGAGCTCCCAGGTGCATAGCACCCTTCCCTTGGGTGTTGACTCCCCCAAATCCCCCTCAAAACCCACCGCCCACAAGTCTACACCATTACTATAGCCCTATGGGGTGAAGGGGGGCACCTACATGTGGGTACAGTGGGTTTGGGGGGCGGTTTGGAGGGCTCCCATTTACCAGCACAAGTATAACAGGTGAGGGGGGGGATGGGCCTGGGTCCATCTGCCTGAAGTCCACTGCACCCCCTAATAACTGCTCCAGTGACCTGCATACTGCTGCCAGGGAGGTGGGTATGACATTTGAGGGTGAAAATAAAAAGTTGTGAAATGGCATATTTTGTGGTGGGAGGGGGTTTGTGACCACTGGGGGAGTCAGGGGAGGTCATCCCCGATTCCCTCCAGTGGTCATCTGGTCATTTAGGGCACTTTTTGGGGCCTTATTCGTGGAAAAACAGGGTCCAGGAAAAGTGCCCTAAATTCTCGCTAAAAACGCATATTTTTCTTCCATTATCGGCGACAGGCGCCCATCTCTGATCGTTCGATAACCACGCCCCAGTTCCGCCTTCACCACGCCTTCGACACGCCCCCATCAACTTTGTCTGCATCCGCGATGGAGTGCAGTTGAAAACGTCCAAATTCGGCTTTCGATTATACCGCTTTATTCGTTTTTGTGAGATAAACGTCTATCTCCCGATTTGGGTCGCAATATAGGCATTTTTCTTTTTCAATTATAAGCTGGATAGTAACATAGTAGATGATGGCAGAAAAAGACCTGCACGGTCCATCTAGTCTGCCCAACAAGATAAACTCATATGTGCTACTTTTTGTGTATACCTTACCTTGATTTGTACCTGTCCTTTTCAGGGCACAGACCGTATAAGTCTGCCCAGCACTATCCCCGCCTCCCAACCACCAGCCCCGCCTCCCACCACCGGTTCTGGCACACACCGTATAAGTCTGCCCAGCACTATCCCCGCCTCCCAACCACCAGTCCCGCCTCCCACCACCGGCTCTGGCACAGACCGTATAAGTCTGCCCAGCACCATCCCCGCCTCCCACCACCGGCTCTGCCACCCAATCTTCCGACATCTGAGGCTGGCTTAGAGGCT
This sequence comes from Microcaecilia unicolor, assembly GCF_901765095.1. Lineage (NCBI taxonomy): Eukaryota > Metazoa > Chordata > Amphibia > Gymnophiona > Siphonopidae > Microcaecilia > Microcaecilia unicolor. The sequence continues at coordinate 234,191,519 of NC_044034.1, forward strand.
GGCAATCAATATTTTTATGATGTTTTTTGAGGATGGGAGGGGATTAGTGACCACTGGGGGAGTAAGAGGAGGTCATTCCCGTTTCCGCCCAGTGGTCATCTGGTCATTTCGGGCACATTTTTGCACCTTATTTGCAATAAAAACAGGTCCAGTTGATTGGACGTCTCTGCTTTTTTCCATTATGGCTCAAAGAATCCAAGTCTTAAGAATGCCCAAGTCCCGCCTTCACCAAGCCTCCGATATACCCCCCCTTTAGATTTGGATGTCCTTGTGACGGACTCTCAGTAGAGACGTCCACAATCTGGTTTCGACTGTACTGATTTGGACGTCTCTGAGAGATGAACGTCCAAGTGCCGATTTATGTCGGAAGATGGACATCCATCTCTTTTGAAAATGAGCCTGTACATATACTATATCCTTGATCTGGAAGAAATGCAGGCTTATTACATATTGACAAGTATGAAGTTATTACAGGGAAGAAACTAAACCTTTGACAAACCCATCTCCAAGTCTCCCAAGCAGATTTTAACACTGGGCATGTTTGCAAGACACCCGCTGGAGACAAGTAGCAGTATGTAATATATGACTAAAGTGGACACCCTTAACCAAGGAAGTTTCTAGCGATGTAATTGAGAAGTCTTCTGTGCTTCAGTACCAGTCATTAATATGACACATGCCACTGGCCACCACCAAATATCTAATATTTAACATTCTCATTCCTTCATATTCTTTGGGAGTTTGGAACATGGCCAGCGGCACGCATAATCTTTTACCCTGCCATAGATAATTCTGAAGGAGATGATGTAATTTGCATTCCTCTTTATAGCACAAAAATATAGGGAGCATCTGAATAAGATATAACCACTTTGGAGCTATTATCATATTGAATAATTGGATATGTCCTCATAAGGAGAGCAGGTATGCCTTCCACAAATTTAGTTTTATTTTTGTTTCTTTAAAGAGGGGCTGCTCATTAATTTTGTAAAGGTCAGTCAGTGTGGAGGGTATCCATATACCTAAATATCTAATCCCATCCGCCCATTTAAAGGGGAATTGCCCTTTCCATGATTGATGTACCCCAGGAGATAACAGTAAGGCTATGGATTTACTTGAATTGAGGGTAAAGCCGGATAATTTACCATATGCAACAGGTGGGGGAGATCCTCTTCGGGATTAGTTAAGAGATTGTCTGCAAATGCTAATGTTTTCACAGTATGTCCCTCCAATGGTTATCCCAGGTATGTTATCCTCCGTATTAAGGTCGCACAAAAGTGGCTCCAGGTATATTACAAATAGGAGGGGGGGGGGGGGGGGGGGAGGGAAGCATAGGTACATAAGTACATAAGTACATAAGTAATGCCATACTGGGAAAAGACCAAGGGTCTATCGAGCCCAGCATCTTGTCCACGACAGCGGCCAATCCAGGCCAAAGGCACCTGGCAAGCTTCCCAAACGTACAAACATTCTATACATGTTATTCCTGGGATTTTGGATTTTTCCAAGTCCATTTAGTAGCGGTTTATGGACTTGTCCTTTAGGAAACCGTCCAACCCCTTTTTAAACTCTGCTAAGCTAACCGCCTTCACCACATTTTCCGGCAATGAATTCCAGAGTTTAATTACACGTTAGGTGAAGAAAAAGTTTCTCCGATTTGTTTTAAATTTACTACACTGTAGTTTAATCGCATGCCCCCTAGTCCTAGTATTTTTGGAAAGCGTGAACAGATGCTTCACATCCACCTGTTCCACTCCACTCATTATTTTATATACCTCTATCATGTCTCCCCTCAGCCGTCTCTTCTCCAAGCTGACGAGCAAACATGCCTAGTTCCACTTTCAATGTTAATGATGCCCGATCTAGCGCCATTCACTAATAATTGTGCTTGCGGGTGTGTGTATATAAGGTTGTGATTGCTTGTAGGAACCATCCCAATATGGCATAATACTTGAAAGAGATACTGCCACTGCACTTGGTCGAACGCTTTGGCATCTAAACTAGTTATTAAAGCTGGTATGTTTCTGGCCCTGCAGTAAGACATCGTGGTGAGGATCTTCCACACATTATAAACTGATTGCCGATGTTGTACAAACCATACCTGTTTTGATCCTATTATGATCGGCAGATACTTGGCCAATCTTGTAGCTAATACCCTGGCCAGAAGTTTAACATCATTAATCAATATTCAGGAGAAATATTGAGCGATAGGAGTTCGTACAGTCTTTCAGCTTCCCTGGTTTAAGGATCAGGGTAGCAAGAGCAGTATTGGCATATGACAGAAAAACTCCTGATGTCACCACTATGTGCTGATAATCTAATAGAAGCCCAAAATCTGTGATTGTCCGTCTGGTCCAGGTATTTGCCTTAAGTTTCTTAATGGCCTGTTGTAGTTCTTGCGCCTGTATAGGGCCATTTAATCCCTGTTTAATTTCATCTGATAAATGAGGCATTTGAACCTGACGCAAAAATTTACCAATAAGCAAGGGTTCTACTCGGGGATGTCCTTGATACAAGTCTTGAAAATGTTGGGTAAAGGCCTGCATAATTTGCAGTTGATCATTTATTACTTTGCCAGATGACAATTTAAGGGATGAAATCACCCTGCTACCTCCCCACAACTTCACTATTCTAGCCAACATTTTGCCCACCTTATTCCCATGTTTAGAATATCGGTATTTCTGATGAATTGTACTTCTGTAAGTTTGTTCTTGAATGAATGTGTTGAGTTTCACTTGAGTGTCCAAATAAGTCTCCTTAGCTTCGCTCGTAGGATTGCGTATATATGTTGCTTTGGCAGATTTTAACTTGTTCCAGGGTCTGTATCCCTGCTGCTAGTCTCTTACAGCAAGTCGCTACATAAGCAATAAGCTGTCCCCTTAACACTGCCTTAGCGGCTTCCCAAAAGAGATATGGGGTATCCAAAAGCTGCTCATTAGTGGTTAAATAAGTTTCCCATTTATTTTTTAGATATTTTTGAAATTCCTCATTTTGGGCCAAGTATGTGGGGAACCGCAAACCTGCAGATGTATGAAAGGTAAATGGCGCTTCTATATCTGTCCAAAGTAAGGAAAGATCAGACACTGCCTCTGGCCCGATCACTCCCTCATTTCTTCTTTATTCACTTCTGTGAATAAAGAAGAAGATATCAATATGTAATCTAACCTAGTAAGGGTGCCATGAGCACGGAATCTGTGTAAAATCTGCCACAGTGGGGTGTAGTAACCTCCAGGTATCCACTAAATCTAGGGAAGTACAAAAATGAGACAGGACTCTACAACCTGGGTGATCTACTATTTGTCCTCTAGTGGCAGGTAACCTGTCCACATTCTGATCAAATACTAAGTTCATATCACCAACTACTATCAGCGATTTCCCTATATAAAAGGAGACAATAATTGCAATAGAGCAGGATAAAAGTTTTTTTTTTTTTCAAATGGGGTTGGGGCATAGATCACTAAAAGATGTAGAATCCTACTCTGCAACCAGAGTTCCAATAGCAGATACCTCCCTTCAGGATCTGTAAGCAAAATTTCTACCATGCTGGCTAACGTTTTATAAAGCAGGACTGCTACACCGTCCTTTTGAGCAGGAGAGGATGCACTAAAAACGTGTCCCACCCAACACCGTTACAACTTTAGATGTCCTTGCACAAAGAGACAAGAGTCCTGCAGACATGCTATTTTGCTCGCTGCCTCCTCAGAGTCGTCAGGAGTTTTGTGCTCTTGATTGGGGAGGTTATACCTTCCACATTCTAAGACACTATCAGGCTCATTTTCGAAAGAGATGGATGCCCATCTTTCGACACCATTATCAGGCAAAGCCGCCCATCTGAATGCACGCCCCCGTCCCGCCTTTGCTACCATGCTGAAATGCCCCCTTGAACTTTCGCTGGCTCCGCAACGGAACACAGTTGAAGCTGCCCAAAATCGGCTTTCGATTATGCTGGTTTGGCCGGATTCTGGAGATCGCCGCCCATCTCCCGACTCTGCAATGGTAGTCTGTTGTATTAATTTGAATTCACGTGAGTTCATTATATATAACCATTAGTGTTGAGCTCTTTCACTGAAATTGATTATTATATATAATCACTGGTGTTTTTCATCTTCAATCACTGACCCACGAGGTGGTTTACACTGCTGCATAGCCATTCATTATTTTATGTTTTAGATACACAGTTTCCTATGTTTTAAGTACTTGGATAGCTCTATCTTTGAATTTTCACAGCTACACTAAGGGTGTCTTTTACTAAAGATTAGCTTGAGTTATCTGCAGCAGGGCCCATAGGAATAAAATGGGACCCGCTGCAGATAACTTGAGGTATCCTTTAGTAAAAGGCTCCCTAAGTACTTTGTTCATGTTTCACATTATTTTTTATGTTTTCAGGTGCACAACTTCTGAAAGCACTTGTGTAGAGTTACTCCTGTGTTTATACTTGTGGGTAGTTTTTACTTTTAATATCAATTAGCCTGTCTAGCCTGTTTTATTAGATCCCATTAGGTCCATTTATCATGAGCAATATGTATTTCACATGCTTTGTTTTAAGTGAAAATAGTAACTAATGTAATATTACTCTCTATGGACACCAAATATTGTATTTCACATCTCAGGTATGGTTTATTTTTTTTCTTTTAATAATTTTAGATTTCTTAATTATGCGGATGGATACTATCCAGGGGCGTAATCGAAAGGGAAGGGCGCCCATCTTTCGACACAAATCGGGAGATGAGCGTCCTTCTCTCAGGGCCGCCCAAATCGGCATAATTGAAAGCCGATTTTGGGCATCCTCAACTGCTTTCTGTCACGGAGACAACCAAAGTTCAAGGGGGTGTGTCGGCACCATAGCAAAGGCGGGACGGCGGCGTGGTTAAGAGATGGGCGTCCTCGGCCGATAATGGAAAAAAGAAGGGCGTCCCTGACGAGCATTTGGCTGACTTTACTTGGTCCATTTTTTTTCACGACCAAGCCTCGAAAAGGTGCCCGAATTGACCAGATGACCACCAGAGGGAATCGGGGATGACCTCCCCTTACTCCCCCAGTGGTCACCAACCCCCTCCCACTCAAAACAAAAATTAAAAAACATTTTTTTCCAGCCTCTATGCCAGCCTCAAATGTCATACCCAGCTCCATCACAGCAGTATGCAGGTCCCTGGAGCAGTTTTTAGTGGGTGCAGTGCACTTCAAGCAAGTGGACCCAGGCCCATCCCCCCCACCTGTTACACTTGTGGTGGTAAATGTGAGCCCTCCAAAACCCACCACAAACCCACTGTACCCACATCTAGGTGCCCCCCATCATCCCTATGGGCTATGGTAGTGGTGTACAGTTGTGGGGAGTGGGTTTTGGGGCGCTCAGCACCGAAGGTAAGGGAGCTGTGCACCTGGGAGCAATTTTTGAAGTCCACTGCAGTGCCCCCTAGGGTGCCTGGTTGGTGTCCTGGCATGTGACGGGCACCAGTGCACTATGAATGCTGGCTCCTCCCATGACCAAATGCCTTGGATTTGGTCATTTTTTGGATGGGTGTCCTCTGTTTCCATTATTGCCGAACATTGAGGTCGCCCATCTCTAAGGTCGCCCATCTCAACATTTAGGTCGACCATCTCTAAGGTCGACCTAAATGTTGAGATTTGGGCATCCCCGACCATATTATCGAAATGAAAGATGGATGCCCATCTTGTTTTGATAATACGGGATGCCCCGCCCATTCGTGGGAATGTCCTCAGAGATGGGCATCCTTAGAGATGGTTGTCCCCATTCAATTATGCCCCTCTATGTCCCACAGGTTTGCATGTACAATTTTGTGCATGTGTAATGTACCTGCTTTTTGTGTAATACTTGAGATGTTTACATGATATGTATCTGTGCATAAAGTTTTTTTTAAACTTTTATATTAATACTAGTAAAAAAGGCCCGTTTCTTAACGCAATGAAACGGGCGCTAGCAATGTAATGAGTTCCTGCCATTAATGTTTCCACGGTTCCATGGTTGTATTCTGAATATAATTGTTGTTTACATGTGTAAGAGTTCTTTATATACAATATTTTTTGTGTAAACTGTGTTACAATGTGGTAAAAGATTTCCTTGTTCAGGCCCTTCAATCAGTTTAATAATCATATCAGAAGAGCTCCTTACTCATGAGAATGCAACATACAGTTGCCCATGTGAGAGACTGAGAGGTGACAGTGTGTTTTACAGACAGTGTAAGAAAGAAATACACAGAGTGATTGAGTGTGTGTGTGATGTCTGTGTATGTGTGAGTGACAAAGTGATTAAATGTTTGTCTTCCCTTCCGTTCTGTGCAATTGCCTCCACTGATGTTCGTACCTCCCTGTATATGATTGTTTGTTAGAGATTCAATCCACTCCACTTCCCTCCTCCAAGTTCCGTTCTGTCTGATTGGTTCTTCGTTCCTGTGACGTCACGTTTGTTTGCTTGGCAACTATGCATCATTCCATTTCCTCGACATGAGGGCGGGGACAGTGAGAGCCAATGAAACGCTGAACTACAGACTTACGAACCCTACACTGCCACAGTGCCACAGAGTCAGCTTCAGAATGTTGGAGGTGCTTTTTATTATATAGGAAGTATTTTCTATCCTTAAAGATTGTATAGTTGGGTTATGCCCCCATTGCTGCTGTTTGTTTGCTTACATTCATGTGTGATATTTTTTGACCTTTTATAGAACTTTTGGACTCCTGATGCAGGCCTATAGGCTGAAACATGGCCCATGTTGTGTCTTTGAACGTTGAAATAAAGAAACTTTTAGTATGTTTGTACACTATTCTAAGTGTGTCTTCTTTTATCTCTATTGTTGGACTTTTCCATTGGATCGACGTGTGGATTTTTTACCTTCCTGTTTGTTTTGCTCAAGGGAAAAGTTGACATATTTCTTGCAAGAAGGATGAATCAGAATATGTGTATATGCATCTTTGGGATCCAGGGTACACATCCACTTTGTTGAGCAGAGAAAAAAAAACTGAGGGAACGGTGGTCATTCAGAATTTTCCTTTGAGCAGGTAATGTTTGAAGACCCTGAATATAGCTAGTTGTAGAGGTGATCTGGAGATGACTGGTTAATCTTTGATGATAGCTGCCCCCAAAAATACAAAAGTAGTACCACGTGTCAGTGGTGATCTTCTGCCATGCTGAAAGGAAACAGTAAACCCTGCCTTTGACAGGAATGGCTGGATGAATGTTTTGAAGAGGAACATAGTCAAAAAGAAGACTGTTCCTTAGATTGGGTAAGGATCACCTGCTTTGGTTGAGTCCTCTCTCTTTTTTCATATCTTTAAGTTCTACAGTAATAGTAATTATTATAATAATACCATCTGCACTGGTTGAATGAAGTGCACCTAGAAGAGGGTGGATTATTGAACAGTAGAGAGATGCTGAAATGTGGCACAGTAGTCTTTAATTATGTCCACTGATTCCTTAATTTTTTCCCCAAAGAGTGAGTCTCTAGTACAAGTAGCATCTGCTAACTTGGGGTGAAAGTTGTCATGCATGCCTGAAGCTCTTAACTATGCTAGGTTTCAGAGATTCATTCCTTGGAGGTGAAGGAGAAGATTCCTATAGATTCCTTCTAGTCTTGTTTTGCAAATATCAAAAGAACTTAATAGGCCCTACACATTAATGAGTTTGGAGAAGATGGCGGAAGGGAATGAATTGGTTTTCCAAGTGAAGAGCACAATAAGGATCCAAGCAGGAAGCTCTCTGTCCAGGCGTAAGACCAGAGAAGTGTAATGGTTCACCAGCTTGTGGCATAGATGGAACATCAGATGCATCTTAGGTATTGGATTGTTCAGGCAGCTGAAAAGATGTCAATGTAGAGGACTCAGCAACTACTATAACCAAAACCAGTGTCTCTGGAGTAAGGCATTGCACAGATGATTATTCAGTAGTAGAATGGTCTGCATTAAAGAAGCCCTTTGCAGTGTCGGATAGCTCCATAGAAGAGACATTGACATGGTTCTGATTTTTGTGCGCAGTGTGAGTCTAATCACCCCTTTTTATCAGAAGAAGAATCAGCACTGATCTGCTTGCACTTAACTAGCTCATTGGCTACAGCTGATGCAAGCAACCTCTGCTTAGGCCTCTGCAGTTGCTCAAGAAGGAGTGCTGTATGAGCCTGGCTAACTCAAGGGTCTCTGTTCTTTGGGAGACTGGAGTCTTAGGACCACTGTGCCAAGAGTTTGAAGACTTCTCCATGAAAGAGTTTTGACTGGTTTGTACAGGAGTAGATGGTTTCTATGCAGAAATTTTTCTTTTCTTTTTGCTAATGTAGAGGAGTAGCTTAGTGGTTAGTGCAGTGGACTTTGATCCTGGGGAACTGGGTTCAATTCCCACTACAGCTCCTTGTGACATTGCCCCGGTTAAAAATACCTGTATATAATATGTAATAATATGGAGCAGCTGGTACAGGAGCAGACAAGAGAAGGAAATATTCTAGACCTAGTCCTTAGTGAACTACATGATCTGGTGTGGGAGGTAATGGTGATGGGGCTGCTTGATAACAGTGATCAGATTTGACATTAGCTTTGGAGTAAATATACATATGATATCCAATATGTTAGCATTTAACTTTCAAAAAGGTGACTATTATAAAATGAGAAGAACGGTGGAAAAAAAACTTAAGAGGAGCAACTTTGAAAGTCAAAAATTTACCATCAGGCGTGGATGCTGTTCAAAAATACCATCCTGGAAGCCCAAGCCAAATATATTCTGTGTATTATAAAAGGAGGGAGGAAGAAAATCCTTCAGAAAATGGAAGGAAGAACCAATTGAAAATAATAAGAAACAGCATAAGGAATGTCAAGTCAAATGCAAAGCGCTGATAAGGAAGGCAAAGAGGGACTTTGAAAAAAAGATTGCGTTGGAGGCAAAGAGGGACTTTGAAAAAAAGATTGCGTTGGAGGCAAAAATACATAGTAAGAATTTTTTTAGGTATATTAAAAGCAAGAAGCTGGCAAAAGACTCAGTTGGACCGCTAGGTGACCAGGGGGGGGGGGGGGGGGTAAAAGGGGCAATCAGGGAAGACAAAGCCATAGCGGAGAGATTAAATTAATTCTTTGCTTCGGTCTTCACCGAGGAAGATTTGGGAGTGTTACTGGTGCCAGAAATGGTATTCGAAGCTGACGAGTCAGAGAAACAACGAAATCTCTATAAACCTAGAGGATATAATGGGGCAATTTGACAAATTGAAGAGTAGCAAATCTCCTGGACTGGATGGTATTCATCCCAGAGTACTGATAGAATTGAAAAATGAACTGGCAGAACTATTGTTAGTAATATGTAAATTATCTTTAAAATCAAGCATGGTGCCAGAAGATTGGAGGGTAGCTTATTTAACGCCTCACCAATCTATTACATTTCTTTGAAGGGGTGAGCAAACAAGTGGATAAAGGCGAGCCGGTTGATATTGTATATCTGGATTTTCAAAAGGTGTTTGACAAAGTACCTCATGAAAGACTCCAGAGGAAATTGGAGAGTCATGGGATAGGAAGTAGTGTCCTATTGTGAATTTAAAAAACTGGTTAAAGGATAGAAAACAGAGAGTAGGGTTATATGGTCAGTATTCTCAATGGAGAAGGGTAGATAGTGGGGTTCCTCAGGGGTCTGTTCTGGGATCACTGCTTTTAAACATATTTATAAATGATTTAGAGATGGGAGTAACTAGTGAGGTGATTAAATTTGCTGACGACACAAAGGTATTCAAAGTTAAATCACGAGAGGATTATGAAAAATTACAAGAGGACCTTACGAGACTGGGAGACTGGGCATCTAAATGGCAGATGACGTTTAATGTGAGCAAGTGCAAAGTGATGCATGTGGGAAAGAGGAACCTGAACTATAGCTACGTAATGCAAGGTTCCATGTTAGGAGTCACCGACCAAGAAAGGGATCTTGGCATCGTTGTTGATGATATGTTGAAATGCTCTGCTCAGTGTGCTGCGGCAGCTAAGAAAGCAAATAGAATGTTAGGTATTATTAGGAAAGGAATGGAAAACAAAAGTGAGAACGTTATAATGCCTTTGTATCAGTCCATGGTGCGACTGCACCTCGAATATTGTGTTCAATTCTGGTCACCGCATCTCAAAAAAGATATAGTGGAATTAGAAAAGGTACAGGGAAGGACGACGAAAATGATAAAGGAAATGGGACGACTTCCCTATGAGGAAAGGCTGAAGCGTCTAGGGTTCTTCAGCTTGGAGAAGAGACAGCTGAAGGGAGATATGATAGAGGTCTATAAAATAATGAGTGGAGTGGAACGGGTTACATGAATTGTTTGTTTACTCTTTCCAAAAATACTAGGACTAGGGAGCATGCGATGAAGCTACAAAGTAGTAAATTTATTACAAATCGGAGAAAATATTTCTTCACTCAACGTGTAATTAAACTCTGGAATTCATTCCCAGAGAATGTGGTAAAGGTGGTTAGCTTAGCGGGGTTTATAAAGGGGCAGGACGACTTCTTAAAGGAAAAGTCCCTAGACCATTATTAAATTGACTTGGGAAAATCCACTGCTTATTTCTGGGATAAGCATCATAAAATGTATTGAGCTTTTCTTGGATCTTGCCAGCTATTTGTGACCTGGATTGGCCACTGTTGGAAACAGGATACTGGGCTTGATGGACCTTTGGTCTGTCCCAGTGTGGCAATACTTATGTACTTAACCTCTTTGAATGTAGGTGCAAAAGCCTCAGAAAGGTGGTATATCAAGTCCCATTTCTCTTCCTTTTCCATTTTCAAAGAGCAACTCCTTTGATATTCAAATGCTGTCTGAGTTGGTGGAGATGGGTTTTTATTTTCATGCCCTTGGTGACATTGGAGCACAGTGTTTACAGTCCTTTTGGTCATGTTTAAGAGAGAGGTACACGAGACATTTGGTATGTGTGTTGAAATTCTTGATTTTTCTGCCATATTTCTGGCAAGGATGAAAGCCTGACAGATGGCATTATGACAGAAAAAGAATTATAAGGGATCTCAAGGAAAACAACACTGAACAAACAAACAACATGGAAGAGCTTTGTTTCACATCCATTTGGCTGAATGGAAAAAACAAACCTGAAGAGCTGAGGGGACTATTTCTGAGCTCTCAGAGAGCAGTTTTGTCCTCGCGCCATTGGATGACATCACACACTTCTCAGCAGTTTGGGGACCTCTATATTAGGATATATGTAATTCAACAAACTGTATTTTTGTTTTCCTTTTGTGACTATTCTCCCTGGGTTGATATATACCCAGAGGGGTGTTAGAATTAACACATGCCTTGCTATTTTCATAGTGAAATTGTAGTATGCTCAAAGCCATATATATTCCTGTTATGAGTCTGTGGCTATGGTCTTAGTATTTTTCAGATCATGCTTAAATTTTAGCCGTGAATCCCATGGCTACACTTATGTATGTAAATGCCAATTCAACTTAATTATTGACAATAATTGCTTGTTGAAAAGCAAATTATTGGTGCTAATTAGCTCGTTATTAAATTAAATTTTGTGTACAAATTAGGCACATACCCAAATTTGAAAATGCAATTTTTGGCGACTTTTATAGAATTAGAGGGATAATGTGTACAGCGCTGCCAATGTCTAGTAGTGCTATAGAAATAAGTAGTAATAAGTAGTAGTAGAATTAAAATAAATTTGAAAGCTTCATACCTGCATTCAATTCATTACATTGCATTGCATTTTTGTAGTGGTATTTTGGAAGGTTTTTTTTAATGCCAATGAGCTGATTGCCTGCTAAACCAGATATTTTAATTGATGTGTTTCTGACAGGGGTTCTGAGGCTTTTTCCTTCCTTCAATAATCAGTAAATAACATATTCAAATAGATTAGTTTGACTATTCTCAGTGGGGAATTTATTTTGGTTATTTTCAAAGGATTTTTCTCCGTATCTCTATATAGTTTTTTGGACCCATCCATATTCTTCCACAGACCCTTGTGTTTCAGCGTCTCATAGCTTTCACCCACCTGGCTAGTAGAGGTAGGCCTCATTGGCCATGACTGGTACTGTTAGGAGGTTGCTCTCTACCTGAGAGAAGTTGTGCTCCCCCCTGGCAGCTATGTTGATGCTATATGTAGAAGTCTAGTAGAGGGCGCTGTGTTGTGTGGGATTGAAAACACATTGGATGTGGCTTCACATAACTCACAGTGCCAGGCTGCAGGACACTGCAGGAAGGCCCATGTATGTAGTGGCCAGTGATCACATAAATGAGCATTTTATACTTATATGGGGTTCAAAAGAGGCTGGGCATGCGTGGACTTCACTGTCTGTTTCCTTTGGAGCTTACATGTACAGATGATGCACAGGCCCAGGATACGCGTGTCTTTCAGGTTTTGCAACAACTTGCACTTGCTTTGCCTGTCTGTTGCTTTATTTTGCAAAAAATATACATGTATCTTCTGCACAGTTTATTTTTAACATGTCTATTCCAGGGGGCAGGGATTTGCTGATTTTACATGTCATCTGATGTGCAGACATGCTCTTTTAAAATAATAGTCCCAATTTGAATGTTTACACATTAACATTTATTTTCCTCCTGCACACCCTATGCAAAATTGTGCTGCCCAAGTCAATCTGGCACTACCTCCAGGATGCCCCCTCACCCTGCCTCCTTTTTGGCCAAATAATGTTTGATATATAACATTTTCTAGATCCCAAATTATATGCTCCACTGCCTTGATTATTTTTAAACACTTGTGCGGTTGGTGCTGGTACCAAATGCATGTGCTTTCTAATATTGACTTTACTGTATTTGAAAAGGTACTGGGGCAGTAAGCATAGTAATTTAATTACAAATCTTTTCATGGCTTTAGATTGTCAGTAAATGTTTTGCAGTACTCAGTTTGATGCCCTATACAGCATTAGATCTACCTATAAAATTGATTTTGCACTGAGTGAGGATTTATATATATTTTATGTTGAAGGGCAATTTTGCAATAGTGAATTAGAAAATCAGCAAAGAAATTGTGAGTAAACCACTTTCCTCTGCATCATTTAGTTTCAGTTTCTTTGCATGGTGGAAAAGATAATTAAGTGAGGGCAAAACCTATGATTAGGCACTAATTAGTACTTGCTTTGTATTTTATAATCCTAAATGGTTACTTCCATTAATCTATATCTTCAAATGGTTGCTTCTTTTAAAACTCTCAATTAACTCATTACTGTCTCAGACTACTGATCAAGCCTCACTTTCATTTGTTGTTCTATCCCACACACCTCTTGCTCACTCAATAAAAATACATGTATTATATAGCATTCTCCCAAGAGTACTTAATAACTGAATTTACACAGAATTTCCCTGTGGTGCTTAATTTTAAACTTTCATACAGAATTTTTCTGCATGGACCTAGGAAGAGCAGCACATCCATGACCCATTGGGACTGGGAGGAGGAGAAGACGGCATCTACAACCAGTGTGAGATTAGGAGAAAGACACAGCAGCCACAACTCATATAGAGCTAGAAGTGTGTGTGGGGGGGGGGGGGGGGGGAGTCCACAATTCTGGGGTGGTATATTAATGTGGTTACCATGTTAGTCCACTTTGAAGGTAATAAATAAAAATAAAACAAACCAACAACAAAAGAAAATAAGATGATTTTATTTATTTTATTTATTAGGATTTATTTACTGCCTTTTTGAAAGAATTCACTCAAGGCGGTGTACAGTAAGAATAGATCAAACATGAGCAATAGGCAATTGCAGCAATAAAAATATTCAACTAACAATAAAAGTATGGCATGGATACTACTTGCAATGTCAACACAATACGTAATAGAACATTATAATTGATAGTGAAGGGTAAGTGAAGGGTGCCTTTTTTATTGGACTAACAATATTTTTTTTGACTAGCTTTCAAATGTAATGCATTCTTCTGGTCAGAAATGAACAAAAGATGACAATATCAGATTATATAAGTGAAACATAAAAGCATGTCAATGACAGTCACATTGGGAAAAGGTGGGTGAGAAACGGGGAGAACTATGGGAGATCAGAAGGTGACAAAGCAGTATAATTTTATGATTTATAGTGTGATAGGAAACCCAGATCTCTGTTAAGAACTCTCTTACTGGTGTCAAAATATTTCAACATCTTAACTTCAAAGGTCTTATATTTCTGGATTGTTAGCATTAAACACCACAAAGGTAACCAAAAACAAAAAGAAATCAACACAAACATGGATTGTGAGCCCACTATAGACAGAGAAAATACCTACAACTACTACTTATTTTATTTATTTATTTATGAAATTTATATCCCGCATTAGCCCGAGTAGAACTCAGGTTCAATGTGGCTTACATAACAAATAGAAAAACATGAGCATGTTCGAAATATATTAACAGAAAGTAAAATGCATCATATAATGTTAGACCAATAAAACTTGAGTTGGGAGCAGATGTAATTAAATACTTATGGGTCTATTTATGAAGCAGCACTAGCGGCTGTCCATGCGCTAGTGCTGACATGACCCATTCATAGCATTAGTGATTTAAGCTAGATAATTGAAATATGGAGGATATCATTTCTATAGGGCTACTAGACATACGCTGTGCTGTACACTAAACATGTAAGAGACAGTCCCTGTATATAATATTAAAACCGCTTTGGTTGTACAATAGAAAGACGATATATCAAATGGGAACAAACTGTAGACCTCAATATATATATACTTTGGAAGAAAGATGAGAGAGAGGAGATATGATAGAGACATTTAAATATCTTTATGGCATAAATGCACAGGAGAAGATTCTCTTTGAACTGAAACAAAACTCTGGAATGAGATGAAGTTAAAAAGTGATAAAGTCAGGAGTTATCTAAGGAAAAACTTTTTTTTTATGGAAGGGATGGTGAATGCATGGAATGAAATCTCAGTGGAGGTGGTGGAGTTGAGGACTATTTCTGAATTCAAGAAAGCATAGGACAAGCATGTAGGATCTCTTAGGGAGAGGAAGAGATAGGAGATGGTATAGATGAGCAGACAAGATAGGCTTTATGGCTGTTATCTACCATTACAAAAAAAAAGAAATAAAAAGAAATATAGGGTGACACCTCTTTGGGTGAGCACTGCATCAATGATTTTATGATCAGCATACTAAGAGAAAAGTTGAAATAATCTAGCAATGTAAGACCTTTGATGTTAGATGATGAAATAGTTTGACATAGCAAAAGAGGTCTTAACAGAAATCTAAGGTTTTCTATCACATTATAAACCATAAAATTATACTGCTGTTACATCTTCTGATTTACTCAGCCAAATCTCCCTGTTTCTAACCCCCCCCCCAACTTTCCCCCCATAAGGCTACCATTGGAATGCTTTTATGTTTCACTTCTATATTCTAATATTACCATCTTTTTGCTCATTTCATATCTGTCACAGTATGAAAAATGGAACCTGGTGGATTCAAAACTGGGGGCTAGGAGGACAGTACAGTGGATCCTGTGTGGGCAAAGGGAAAGAACAGCAGCCAATGGTCAAATCAAGCCTGAGGTATGTGTGTGGGGGTTAGGTGGTTGACTTGGGGAGACAGAGAGGATGCTTAGGGTGATCAAACCTGAGGGGTGAGGGGGAGAAAGAGAGTTATCATTACAAACAAAAACAGTAGAAAGCCCCTGCTTCTTGAAGCTCACAATCTGATAAAATGGGCAGACAGTCAAGAAAGTCTGCAAAACATAGACCAGCCAATGTTCAGCCTTGGCAGGTGGCAACGTTTTAAAACACTGGTTGCCATAGCTGAACTTAATCTACATATTCAGCACCAATACCCATATAGTGACTGGTGCTAAATATCTGTATTTAGCAGCGACTGGTGTTGCTATCCAGATAGAAGCAACAATGAGATTATCTGGATAGAAAACCAGATAAAGTTAGTACAGCCTTTTTGCTACCCTAACTTTATTCAGATAGTTATCCAGTTAGCAGACTGAATATTGCTGCTAACCAGATAACTCCTAATGGTCCAAGCTGTGCCCTTGAATTGCCCCAGCACTATCCACTTTAAGAATATTTAGTGGCACTGTCCAGCTAATTTCATTTCATTTACTTTCTATACCACCTTTAGGGATCCTTTTACTAAGGTGCGCTGAAAAATGGGCTGTGCTAGTATAGGCGCGTGCTTTGGGTGCAGACAGATCCATTTTTCAGCGCGTCTGTAAAAAAGGCCATTTTAAAAGTTTTTGCCAAAATCGGATGTGCGGCAAAATAAAAATTGGCGCACGTCCATTTTGGGTCTGAGACCTTACCGCCATCCATTGATTTAGCGGTAAGGTCTTTCAGTAACTGTTCGGTAATCATCTATGTGCGCAGAATGATGATTACCACCCAGTTTCTGCCATGCACAGGAAAATAAAAATTACTTTCTGGCTCGCGAAGTGGTCACGTGTAAAAAAAACAAATTACCGCCCAGGCCACGCGGTAGCTGGGTGGTAACTCCAAATTGATGCGTACGTGCCTACGTGGCTTAGTAAAAGGGCCCCTTATTGACTAGCAGACCAAGGTGGTGTACAATAAAATTGCAATAGAGAAACAGAATGGAAAGGGACTACAATATCAAATAGGAAAGCAAAGCGAACAAAGGTCCCTGCAGATCAAAGAAAATAAACTCTCAGTCTGGGGACAAAGCACGATTGAACAGCCAGGTTTTGAGATCAATTTTAAACTGCTGTAAGGTAATTCAGCATGAAGGGTTAATGACATAGAATTCCAGAGGGCTAGGGTTGCAAAATAAAAAGCTCGATATCTGGTTGACTCAAGAATTGCCTGTTTGGGATTAGGAAGGACAAGATGATGATCGTTCAAAGAATGGAGGGAGCATGAAAGAGCAGAGGGAATAGTGAGGGACAAGAGATAATTGGGGCAACCCATTCGGAGGGCTGAATGTCCATGGGCAGCTAGGCCAGCATAAATACCCGATATTCCATAAAGTGGGGGGTGCTAGGCAAACTGCATAAAATAACTGCATGTTTTTATACCTGATTTTAAAAACATAGATTTAACTATCTCTCTCAATACATGTGGATAGCTATCCAAATACACAGATGCATGAATAACCTCTAACTGTGTTATGGAATATTGGACTCATCACCTCAGAAACCGGTTATCTTTAAAATTAACCCACTAAGGAAGGATTAGATTCTATATATCTTGCCTAAAAATTTGGTGCCAAAATGAAATTCGCCTAAGTGTATACTATAAAGTACACCTTAATTTAGGCATACTTTATAGAATAAGCCTAAATTTCTGCACAGTATATAGAATATGGCAAGCGGCCATGACTGTACTTCTACTACTACTATTCATTTCTATAGTGCTACTAGACATGCGCAACACTATACACATTATATGCAGGTACTTTCGCTGTCCCCAGAGGGCTCACAATCTAAATTTATTTGTACCTGGGGCAATGGAGGGTTTAATGACTTGCCAAAGGTCACAAGGAGCCTAATTCTAGGCGTGGCCATTTACGCCAAGTAAACTTTGGTATAAATACCGGCACCTCAGTTAGGCGCAGAGCAGGTGTGTTCTATAACCCTGCACGTAGTTTTTCAGAACACCCACGACCCACCTGTTCCATGCCCATAGCCATGCTCCCTTTTCAGCAGCACATTAGAATTTATACGCACCACTATACATAATACGCTTAGTGGGTAGTGTGCATAAATTTTAATTAACACCAGTTAGTACTAATAATTGCTTGTTAACATTCAATCATCTGTACAGATTAGCTTGTTAGCTAATTAAGTTATGTTCATTGTTATGGAATATGCTTCAATTTCCGCATGACATATAGAATCTGATGGTAAACGGCTTTGTCCTGCCTGGTCAAATATTGCTTTGGATATCAATGCTACCTGGCCTCATGTCTCCACAGAAAATATCACTGCCTAACTGGGTTATATAGAGGTGTGATTAGTTATCCTCCAAGCCACTGACCCAACTGTGGATGTTGTTGTTCCCCAGGTACAGACAAACGACACTATAACCAGTTATATAGTGGCATATAGCCAGTCACTATAGGCCAGATATCCGGAGATATCACTCCAAGTACGCAGTTTAATGATACAAGCGGTTTGTCATTTCCCTTGCTAGCACCCCCTGTGGCTGGGAGTCATTGTTCCAAGATGGCACCCAAAAAGAGGCAGCCAAATTTCAGCCCTAAGAAACCAGGGAGCTATGCAGGCTGGTCCTCCAGAATGATGCTCAATTTATATCCAGAACATCGAAGGGCTAGCCTGCAAACTTCAGTGAATCTGTGGAGGCACTTCCAAACCTGTCTTGAAAGGTAAGATTGCCTCCCATAACCTGTCAATTACTGTACATGTAGTCACACAGTGTAGTGGTGGAGTGTGCTGTCCTGATGATGCCATGTATGTTGTTTGGGAACTTTTGAAGCCACATGGCATTTGACAACATCCTCCCTCCCTGCACTGTGGCCCAAACCCTGTCTGTGTCGGCTGCAAATTTGGCTTATGAGTCTATCTGTAGCACATGGCAAGAATCATGCTGTCAGCCAAAACAAGTATCTGAATTGTCACCTTCCCCAGTGTCAGGCAGCAAAATGTGGTACAATTATGCCAAAGCTGTGTGGAACATGAAGTGTGTGAAATCTTGTCATTTATGGGAATCATATTCAAAGGATTTATGCTCCCAGCTCTGAAAGTGATGCTCATAAATTGTCTACTTTGAAAGTGTACTAGGGCTGAGTGTATTAACTTTTTACTCAAAATCTCACAAAACTCCTAAATTTATGAGACTATAAAATGCTTGGTAACAGGGACAGATTTAGCCTGGGGAAAAGAAGTTAGAAGCTTAGTACTGACTCTCAGTACTAGGCTCAGAAATTAGGTCAGAAATCTGGGAAAACAAATGGTGGACTTACATTCAAGAGAATAATCCTTAAGCTTCTACATTAAGATGGATCTTCATTTGAAAACTTTGGATCCTAAGGTTGCCAAAAATATAGGGCACAAATTTAGGAGCTCATCATTTTCTGAATATTAGGCTCTGTGAAATTTGTTTTGTAAGTCCCTTTATGCTCCATGGTTTGGAGACCACATATCCTGCACAGTCCCCCAACTCTTGGGCTGCAGCAGGGCCATATGCTATCTCTGATGCGTCCCTATATCAGTAGGTACAAAACCCCATTTGTCACAGACTGCCGTATGCATGCACAAATGCTGCAAAAGATAACGGCCTAACCAGGAAAGAGTTAGTACAGCACAGGGCTAAACATTCACTTGCACTCTGCCCATGTCTGCTGCTGCTGCTGCTGCCATGTAGTAGGCATGTGATGTTCAGAATGAAATATTTTAGCTGTCCATGTTTTAAAATGGCCCTACCAATGTCCAAACAGGGCAGAGGGGTAGCTTAATGATTAGAGCAGTGGGCTGAGAAATAGTGGACCCAGATTCAAATTCCACTCTCCACTCTCATCTCCCTCTACACTCCTCCCCGGGAACTCCATTCACTGGGTAAATCTCTCTTATCTGCACCCTTCTCCTCCACTGCTAACTCCAGACTCCGTTTCTTTTATCTTGCTGCACCATATGCCTGGATTAGACTTCCTGAGCCAGTACGTCAAGCTCCATCCCTGGCCGTCTTCAAATCTAGGCTAAAAGCCCACCTTTTTGATGCTGCTTTTCCTAACCCTTACTCACTTATTCAGTACCCTTATTTTATCATCCATCCTTAGTAATTCCCTTAGCTCTTATTTTCCCTGTTTGTCTGTCCTAATTAGATTGTAAGCTTTGTTGTGCAGGGACTGTCTCTTCATGTTCAAGTGTACAGTGCTGCGTACCGTTAGTAGCGCTATAGAAATGATAGGTAGTAGTAGTAGTACTAGTAATAAACTCCACTTCAGCTGTTTGTGGGTTTTTTTTAATGTGTGAGCCCCCAGGGACAGAAAAATACTAACCAGCTCATTTTCGAAAGAGAAGGGCGCCCATCTTTCGACAGAAATCGGGAGATGGGCGCCCTTCTCTCAGGGGCGCCAGAATCGGCATAATTGCGCCAGAATCAGCATAATCGAAAGCCGATTTTGGGTGTCCCCAACTGCTTTCCATTGCCGGGATGGCTGCAGTTCCCGGGGGCGTGTCGGAATGGTAGCGAAGGCGGGACAGGGGCGTGCCGGGGCATAGTTAAGAGATGATAATGGAAAAAAAATGGGCGGCCCTGGCGAGAATTTGGTCCACTTTTTTTGGTCCCTATGTTTTTAGGTCCAAGTCACAAAAAAGTGCCCGAACTGCCCAGATGACCACCGGAGGGAATCGGGGATGACCTCCCTTGACTCCCCCAGTGGTCACTCCCCCCCCCCACCCTAAAAAAAACAACTTTAAGAACTTTTTTGCCAGCCTCTATGCCACCCTCAAATGTCATACTCCGGTCCATTGCAGCAGTATGCAGGTCCCTGGAGCAGTTTTAGTGGGTGCAGTACACCTCAGACAGGCGGACCCAGGCCCGTCCACCCCCCCCACCTGTTACACTTGTGGTGGAAAATAGGAGCCCTTCAAAACCCACCAGAAACCCACTGTACCCACATGTGGGTGCCCCCTTTCACCCCTTAGGGCTATGGTAGTGGTGTGTAGTTGTGGGGAGTAGGTTTTTGGGGGCTCAGCACCCAAGGTAAGGGAGTATTCACCTGGGAGCAATTTTTATTTATTTTGTTAATTTGTAGAAGTGCCCCCTAGGGTGCCCGGTTGGTGTCCTGGCATGTGAGGGGGACCAGTGCACTACGAATCCTGGCCCCTCCCACGACCAAATGCCTTGGAGTTGTTCGTTTTTGAGATGGGTGCCCTCGGTTTCCATTATGGCTGAAAACTGAAGGCGCCCATCACTACAGCCGGCAATCTCAGCATTTGAACCAAATGTTGAGATTTGGGCGCCCCCAACCGTATTTTTGAAACGAAATATGGACGCCAATCTCGTTTCGAAAATACGGTTGGCCCTGCCCACTTGCGGAGCCGGCCCCGGAGATGGCTGGCCATGGAGATGGCCGGCGCCGTTCGAAAATGCCCCTCCACATGTACCTGAATATACACCACTTCAATTTGTTCAGGCTTGCAGGTTTCTTATACATTCAGGTACAGTAGGTATATTTATGTCCCTGGAAGGCTCACAAATTAAAGAAAAAAAAGTTGATTTGGGATTTGAACCTGGGTCCCTTAGGCTACTCCTCTGATCTGCATGGAAGATAGTTATGAATGTCCACAGTTCCTGAAGATTTCATAGAGTCTGGTATCTCTTGCAAGTTTCACATTTGAAGGAGTGATGTGTCTTAATCCCTCCAGTGGACAGGTGCTTGATCAGAGCACCTTTCTGAAACATTCAAATGCCAAGTACCAGCCCTCTATTTTTTTGGACTTGAACATCACTTCCTCTTCTGAAATCAGAGCTGGAGGTCCATATTCTGGCCCCTCCCTAGTCCTAGACAGAATACTGTCAGACCACACCCCTCGCCATATGGTCATACTGCAGTTTTAGACAAGCATATTCTGGCTTTAATAAATTGGGATTTGGACATCCATGCAATATAGATGTCTAAATGCCACTTTTCAGACCTCCAGAACAAGAACAGAGCTTCTAAAAATAACTACCTAAGAGGCATATTTTCAAAGCACTTTGGGAGGCTAAGTTCCATAGGTTTCTATGGAACTTTGGGAGGCTAAGTGCTTTGAAAATGAGCCCGTAAGTGTCATTAGCAGTATATGCTGAACTCCCACAGAACTTGTTGCTGAATGACAGCATGTTTATAAAAAGACCAGAATATATCCCCCCAAAAGCATGCTTTCTCAGAATCTGCCATTCAGTTTTACTAACAAAGTAGTTGACATTTCACTTACAGGGTCAGTATCTTATTCAGATTTTTCACGTCACAAACAATAATTTGGTAAATAGATAAAGTAGGGTTTAACGACCTGACTAAGATCATAGGGAGCCTTAGCAGGAATTGAGCCTAGCTCCCCCTGTTTGGTACAGCAGTGCACTCATCATTATGCTACTTCACCACTTGTGTTTAAAGTGCAAGTGTCACATGTTGCAGTTAGCAGGACTTGGGCAAGTTAGAAAGTCATGTAATCTGCTAACTGCCATTCTGACTGAACAAATGAGTCACAATCTTGATACACTGTACCACTCTTATGCCACAGCTCTGTTTACCAACAGATAATAATCTAGGCACAGTTTTGTGCTGCACAGTGCACAGGTGCCCTCCTATAAACTCTTATCAAACACAGATTTCTGAGAAGATGTCTGTTCCTGTGTACCTGACAGAAACAGTGCAGAACAGATGCCTAACAATCCCTAACATTTTTCCTTGGGTTGTAATTAGGGGGCACATAGTGGCCGACTCTTTGGGTGCTGTGGGTGCTTGAGCACCCGCAATATTGAGAAAATTCCTTGTTTGTGGCCAAGGAAGGGTTATTTTCACTGGGCTTAGCACCCCCAATAATTTTGAAAAGTTGGCTCCTATGAGGGGGCATATGATGGAGCAGCATGCATTATAAGAAAAGACATGGAAAGTATGAGTGGTACAACACCACCCATTCTCTCTACTCCATCAACTTGCTCGCTGCCAAAAGAAGTTGTCAATAGATGGGAAGGGGAACACACCATTCTCCAGGCCCATGCCTCATGGTTTGTGGCAGATCCCTTGCAGTTCTGCCCCCTTGTTCTCTGAATACCAGCAAATAATAATCTTACCCCATTTCCCTACATGCTCATGCCCTTCTACCATGATTAAGCCTGTCTAACATGTAAGATGGGGTTTCCAGGGCTCTTACCCTAGTATGGAAATTGCATAACAAGTAGAGGAGTCAGTACATTGTTGACACACCTTTGCTAACCTTATCCTACAGGAGACAGGCACATGTTTGGGTCATCATTCAATATGGGCCACACCTTGAGATATATAATGTGGGACATGGATATGTGTGCTGTGTATTGTTTGTAATGCATTATCCAAGTATTGGCTATAGTTGCTTGCAATGTCAGGAACCAGTTGTAGGTATATATGCCTTTCCCTCATACATCATGCAAGCTCCAACAAGAATAGTTGTGACCTCTGCCACTGCTATCTCTATCTGTTCTGCCCCCAAATTTATGTGAGCAATGGCAATGGTCTGATGATGGCAGTATCCTTCTGTTCACCTCATGGCCCCTCAGAATGGGGTGTCTAGATATGTTTCAGGGCAACTATGTAGAGAGTGCAATAGGGATATTTATAGCTGAAGTAGCCTGAAGTAACTGGGAACATGTTCATCTGCTGTTGTGTCTGACCAATATCAGGTCCCATGAGCCTTCAACTTGTCATCTACAGCATGCATCATAGATTAGAATATCAAGGCTCTGAGTACAGCAAGGATGACATGTGAATGTGCTAAGTTGTCCCAGATCATCAGAACACAGACTCTACATACAACTTACACTTTCTGACACAGCATGTTGCCATTGTTTCAGTACCGAATACTGCTACTCAAAAACATATCCATGTCAGCTCCTAGAATGACCAACAAACACCCACCAGATATGGATACCCTTTCTGCCACACCTATGTGACTGCTGCACCATCTCTGCCATGACCACTCTTTGCTAGGTAGGCAGAACTTTGGCAGATTCACAGTCCATTTTGCCCTATGACCAAAACAGCTTCAAAAAACAGTGCTCTAATTGTCATTGCCTCACCTATATAAGTGCTCACATATGCATTTCTGTATTGCTGGGGGCACCTGTTGCACCCTTTGTAGCTGAAGGCTGCTTATAGTTACTGGGGCATGGACCTAGCTACCTACATAACTGGTGCAAGCAAGTATGCCAGAGAAAGAGGCAGCTCAGTCACTCCATCCACATACCTGAGACCTTTCCAGGCAACTCACATCAGACTGTAACTGCATAGGTGTCTCATTAGAGTATATGAGCAACTATGTAACTGGAGTAAAGCCTAGCTGGCAAGGCTATAATATAGGGTCATATGTAAAGGGCTGTTGGCATAGGAGCCAACTTTTCAAAATTATTGGGGGTGCTGGTGGAAATAACCCCTCCCTGGACACGTACAAGAAAGTTTTTCAATATTGGGGGTGCTCAAGCACCCACAGAGCTGGCTCCTATGGCTATTGGCGAGGCTGATCCTTCATGTGGACCAAATAGCACTAAAATTATCCTTCCCAGCCATGTCCTTGAATTGCAGGGTGGGGCTAACTATATTTTGTTTTCTGATGGTGCTCTGTTGTCCCTGTATATAAAACTCATGCCTCAACGTTGTTACCTTAGCCTATTTGCTCTCATCCACTACAGTGGATCCTGGCTATTGTTCATACAGACAATATACCAGTAGATCCTACAAAATAGAATATGTTCCTCAAAACACACTATAATGACTGAGTTTGTTTTACTCATTCAAAAAGTACAAAGACTAGGGGATACTCAATAAAGTTACATGGAAACACTTTTAAAACAAATAGGAGGAAATATTTTTTCATTCAAAGAATAGTTAAGCTCTGGAATTCTTTGCTGGAGGATATAGTAACACTAGTTAGCATATCTGGGTTTAAAAAAGGTTTGGACAAGTTCCTGGAGGAAAAGTCCATAGTCTGCTATTGAGACAAACATGGGGAAGCCATTACTTGCCCTGGGATTGGTAGCATAGAATGTTGCAACTATTTGGGTTTTTGTCAGGGACTTGTGACCTGGATTGGCCACTGTTGGAAACAGGATACTGTGCTAGATGGACCATTGGTCTGATCTAGTATGGCTATTCTTACGCTCTTATGAGCTCACTGTCTAGGAAGGAAATGCTAATATCCTCCAGGGCCTGGTGGTAACATACCTATAGCCCTGTTCCTTCTCACTATTCCAGCTCTTAAACACCCAAGAATGGTGCCTCCACTTCTCCATTCTGAAATGCCTGTAAGATGGGAAAATGTGAGGTTTCAGCATAATATAGGTGAGGCTTGTTGCACATGCCCCACACCTGTCACAGATACTTTGTAATGGTAGCTTTGCATCAGACCTAGCAGAGTGGCCTAATAACATCATCACACCTGAGAAAGGCAGGTGAGAACTCCTACAGATGAATGTTTCATCCTGAATATACATAATCTTATGTTTGTATGTTCCTGTAGAATGAGGGTCACAAGCTGGACACAGTGCAATAAAGCATTGTATAGACCAGTTAGAGCAATATTCAGTGATAGCCATTTGAGATCTGAGTTCGCCATACTGAATATTATATAAGTACATAAGTAATGCCACACTGGGAAAAGACCAAGGGTCCATCGAGCCCAGCATCCTATCCACGACAGCGACCAATCCAAGCCAAGGGCACCTGGCAAGCTTGCCAAACGTACAAACATTCTATACATGTTATTCCTGGAATTGTGGATTTTTCCCAAGTCCATTTAGTAGCGGTTTATGGACTGGTCCTTTAGGAAACCGTCTAACCCCTTTTTAAACTCTGCCAAGCTAACCGCCTTCACCACGTTCTCCGGAAACGAATTCCAGAGTTTAATTATGCGTTGGGTGAAGAAAAATTTTCTCCGATTTGTTTTAAATTTACTACATTGTAGTTTCATCGCATGCCCCCTAGTCCTAGTATTTTTGGAAAGCGTGAACAGACGCTTCACATCCATCTGTTCCACTCCACTCATTATTTTATATACCTCTATCATGTCTCCCCTCAGCCGTCTCTTCTCCAAGCTGAAAAGCCCTAGCCTCCTTAGTCTTTCTTCATAGGGAAGTTGTCCCATCCCCGCTATCATTTTAGTCGCCCTTCGCTACACCTTTTCCAGTTCCACTATATCTTTCTTGAGATGCGGCGACCAGAATTGAACACAATACTGAAGGTGCGGTCGCACCATGGAGCGATATAACAGCATTATAACATCCTCACACCTGTTTTCCATACCTTTCCTAATAATACCCAACATTCTATTCGCTTTCCGAGCCGCAGCAGCCACATGTATTGCTAGATACATGTGACTGAGGGAATCATGGTTAAACAGTTTCCTATGTAGTAGATTTTCACAAATTAACTGATTAATTAATGTCTGCGTAAATTGGGCCAATTTATGCAGGCATGGGCTCATTTGCAAATGGTATATTTTAAAAAGTCAAACAGACAGAGCTTCTTTTGTCATTGAGGGCTTTTTCATAATGCCAGGATCACATAAGGCACATTTCAGCATTGTTGAGACAGAGAAAGCCATAGGCTTAGTCTTATAGCACTGTGGTAAACTCTTTGGGCCAGTAAATGTGCATGTTAAACAGTACCTCTGGCAAGAAATTGCCACACAGGTTCATGCCATCCTCCACGACAACTGAGACATTAAAAAAAAGTGGAATATCATGCACAAAGATGCAAAAAAGAAACAGGCTGCCAATATGTAGCTCATCTCCTCACAACAGCAGGCACTAAGTGTACTAGAACTGAGAGTGCTGGAAAGTGTGGAGGAGGTGGCCATATCTGGAGTGGCTGGACAAGATAGCTCACAGCCACATGATCCCCATAAACACAGACTTATTGTGGTTATAATGTCCTCCTTCTCACAATGTGTGAATATTGTGCTAGCCTACCTAGTGGCCAGTAATTAATCTTCGCACACTCAAGTATCAGTGTTGGTGCAGATGTTGTGGTTCACCCATGGAGTGGATGCTAAATGTGCCTTGTGCTGTATGTCCTGGTGCTGGGTGACATAGGGGTGATATTTGGGTGATGTGCAATTACAACTCAGATGGTAATGTGTCTTGATCTACATAGTATACATCTGAAAAGCATGTACCTAGGATTCTCCGAGGACAAGCAGGCTGCTTGTTCTCACGACTGGGTGACGTCCGCGGCAGCCCCCACCAACCGGAAAGAAGCTTCGCGGGACGGTCGGCACGCAGGGCACGCCCACCGCGCATGCGCGGCCGTCTTCCCGCCCGTGCGCGACCGCTCCCGCCAGTTCCTTTTTTTTCCGCGTCTGGAGAGAGTCGTGCCTCGCCGCTCTCTCTGTTCAGCCGCCGGATTTCGATCGCGTTTACGCCGATCGTGCTTTTTTCTTGTTTATTTCGGTCTAGTTACCGTCTGGTTTCTTTTTTCAAAAAAAAAAAAAAGAAACCCTGCGCGTGTGGAGCACGCGCTCCCCTTTTTCCCTCGCTTCCAGCGGGGACGCTGCGTTGCGGCCTAGTGGCCGCACGGTCGTTTTTCCTTTTCATGGTGTGATTTCAGCCACCATTGACGACTTTGACTTCGCCGACGCGATTTTTCCGTCGATGTCCTCGAAGGTCCCGAGTGGATTTAAAAAGTGTGGTCGCTGCAGCCGGCCGATCTCGCAGACCGACACCCACGCTTGGTGCCTCCAGTGCCTCGGGCCGGAGCACAACATCAAGTCGTGTTCTCTGTGTCTCGGTCTCCGGAAACGGACTCAGGTTGCGAGGCAAGTTCTGCGGGACCGTCTTTTTGGAACTTGCGCCGGCCCCTCGACGTCGACCTCGAAGGCATCGGTATCGACGCCCGGCCCTTCGGTACCGGTATCGATGCCCGAGACATCGGCACCGATGGCAGCGACCCCAGGAGAACAGGTCCCGTCGGCCCGCCGGTCCTCCGGTGAGAGTGGGGGTGAGAGGCCGCGTGGGCAGTCGGCCCCGGTCACTCCCTCAGCTCGTGGGCCACGGGACCGAACCCTGTCTGACCCGGTACCTCGAGACCGAGGGGGATCGACCTCCTCCTCCTCCATGCCCTCCGGCGCCGGTGACGGGCATCGCAAGAAAGATAAGAAGCGTCGTCACCGGTCGCCCTCGGTGCATCCGGATATCGGAGAGGAGGCGACGCCGAAGCGTCATCGTCGAGAGGAGAGGTCTCCGTCGGTGGTGGAGGTACCGGCGCATCGGGGTTCCGGCACCTCGGTGCCGTCTCCTGGCCCCCAGCAGCTTCTGGCGCCGACACCCCTACCGGCCCCACCGCCTTTCCCGGTAGCGGGCCTGGACGAGTGCCTCAGAGCCATCCTTCCGGGGATCCTGGAAGGGCTGATGCGCCAGGCTGTGCCGGCGCCGGGGGTGCTTGCGCCCTCGGCGCCGATGACTGTGGCGCCGGCGAGCTCTAGCCCGGCGCCGGGGCTGTCGACACCGCCGCCGCTTGCGGTGCCGGTCTCGACCGCCACGCAGGTGGAGTCCCCGTCGACGTCGATGGAGGGAGCTCCGTCCCCGCCGGCGCGGGAGTCCACCGCTCGACGACACCGAGACCTTGGTGCCTCGACGTCGAGCCGGGCCCGGTTCAGGACTCAGCTACATGAGCTTATGTCTGACACCGAGGATGAGGACTCGTGGGGGGAAGAGGAGGACCCTAGATATTTCTCCTCAGAGGAGTCTACGGGCCTTCCCTCGGACCCCACGCCTTCACCGGAGAGGAAACTCTCGCCTCCCGAGAGTCTCTCCTTTGCCTCCTTTGTGCGGGATATGTCTATCAGCATTCCCTTCCCCGTGGTCTCTGTGGAAGAGCCGAGGGCCGAGATGCTCGAGGTCCTCGACTATCCATCACCACCTAGAGAGTCCTCCACGGTGCCGCTGCACAATGTCCTTAAGGAGACGCTGCTTCGGAACTGGGTGCGACCATTAACTAACCCCACCATTCCCAAGAAAGCAGAGTCCCAGTACAGGATCCACTCCGACCCAGAGCTAATGCGGCCACAATTGCCCCATGACTCAGCGGTCGTGGATTCTGCTCTCAAGAGGGCACGGAGTTCGAGGGATACCGCCTCGGCGCCCCCGGGGCGGGAGTCTCGCACTCTGGACTCGTTTGGGAGGAAGGCCTACCAATCCTCCATGCTCGTGACCCGCATCCAATCATACCTGCTCTATATGAGCATTCACATGCGGACCTATGTGCAACAACTGGCGGACCTGGTCGAGAAGCTCCCGCCGGAGCAGTCCAGGCCTTATCAGGAGGTGGTCAGGCAGCTGAAGGCGTGCAGAAAGTTCCTGTCCAGGGGTATCTATGACACCTGTGACGTGGCATCTCGTGCTGCGGCCCAAAGTATAGTGATGCGCAGGCTCTCATGGCTGCGTGCCTCTGACCTGGACAACCGCACCCAGCAGAGACTGGCCGACGTCCCTTGCCGGGGGGATAACATTTTTGGTGAGAAGGTCGAGCAGATGGTGGACCAACTGCATCAGCGGGAAACCGCTCTCGACAAGCTCTCCCACCGGGCGCCTTCAGCATCCACCTCCACAGGTGGACGTTTTTCCCGGGCCCGGCAGGCTGCACCCTATTCTTTTGCGAAGCGTAGGTTCAACCAGCCGGCCCGAAGGCCTCGTCAGGCACAGGGACAGCCCCAGCGTGCTCGTTCTCGTCAACAGCGTGCGCCTAAGCAGCCCCCTGCGCCTCCACAGCAAAAGCCAGGGACGGGCTTTTGACTGGATCCACGGGAACATAGCCGCCCTACAAGTGTCCGTACCGGGCGATCTGCCGGTCGGAGGGAGGTTAAAATTTTTTCACCAAAGGTGGCCTCTCATAACCTCCGACCAGTGGGTTCTCCAAATAGTGCGGTGCGGATACGCCCTGAATTTGGCCTCCCTGCCTCCAAATTGTCCTCCGGGAGCTCAGTCTTTCAGCTCCCATCACAAGCAGGTACTTGCAAAGGAACTCTCCGCCCTTCTCAGCGCCAATGCGGTCGAGCCCGTACCACCCGGGCAGGAAGGGCAGGGATTCTATTCCAGGTACTTCCTTGTGGAAAAGAAAACAGGGGGGATGCGTCCCATCCTAGACCTGAGAGGCCTGAACAAATTCCTGGTCAAAGAAAAGTTCAGGATGCTTTCCTTGGGCACCCTTCTGCCAATGATTCAGAAAAACGATTGGCTATGTTCCCTGGATTTAAAGGACGCATATACTCACATTCCGATACTGCCAACTCATAGACAGTATCTCAGATTCCGCCTGGGAGCACGGCACTTTCAGTATTGTGTGCTGCCCTTTGGGCTCGCCTCTGCCCCACGAGTGTTTACCAAGTGCCTCGTGGTGGTAGCGGCCTACCTACGCAAGCTGGGAGTGCACGTGTTCCCATATCTCGACGATTGGCTGGTCAAGAACACCTCGGAGGCAGGAGCCCTCCGGTCCATGCAGTGCACTATTCAGCTTCTAGAGCTGCTGGGGTTTGTGATAAATTACCCAAAGTCCCATCTCCAGCCAACCCAGTCTCTGGAATTCATAGGAGCTCTGCTGAATACCCAGACGGCTCAGACCTACCTTCCCGAAGCGAGGGCCACCAATCTCCTGGCCCTGGCTTTGAAGACCAGAGCGTCTCAGCAGATCACAGCTCGGCAAATGTTGAGACTTCTGGGTCATATGGCCTCCACAGTTCATGTGACTCCCATGGCTCGTCTTCACATGAGATCTGCTCAATGGGCCCTAGCTTCCCAGTGGTTCCAAGCCACCGGGAATCTAGAAGATGTCATCCGCCTCTCCACCAGTTGCCGCACTTCACTGCTCTGGTGGACCATCCGGTCCAATTTGACACTGGGACGTCCATTTCAAATTCCAAAGCCCACGAAAGTGTTGACGACGGATGCATCTCGCCTGGGGTGGGGAGCTCATGTCGATGGGCTTCACACCCAGGGTCTGTGGTCCCTCCAGGAAAAGGATCTGCAGATCAACCTCCTGGAGCTCCGAGCGATCTGGAACGCACTGAAGGCTTTCAGAGATCGGCTGTCCTGCCAAATTATCCAAATTCGGACAGACAATCAGGTTGCAATGTATTACGTCAACAAGCAGGGGGGCACCGGATCTCGCCCCCTGTGTCAGGAGGCCGCCGGGATGTGGCGTTGGGCGTGTCGGTTCGGCATGCTCCTCCAAGCCACATACCTGGCAGGCGTAAACAACAGTCTGGCCGACAGACTGAGCAGAGTCATGCAACCGCACGAGTGGTCGCTCCATGCCAGAGTGGTACGCAAGATCTTCCGAGAGTGGGGCACCCCCTCGGTGGACCTTTTCGCCTCTCAGACCAACCACAAGCTGCCTCTGTTCTGTTCCAGACTTCAGGCACACGGCAGGCTAGCGTCGGACGCCTTTCTCCTCCATTGGGGGACCGGCCTCCTGTATGCTTATCCTCCCCTACCTTTGGTGGGGAAGACCTTACTGAAGCTCAAGCAAGACCGCGGCACCATGATTCTGATAGCGCCCTTTTGGCCCCGTCAGATCTGGTTCCCTCTTCTTCTGGAGTTGTCCTCCGAGGAACCGTGGAGATTGGAGTGTTTTCCGACTCTCATCTCGCAGAACGACGGAGCGTTGCTGCACCCCAACCTTCAGTCCCTGGCTCTCACGGCCTGGATGTTGAGGGCGTAGACTTCACTGCGTTGGGTCTGTCTGAGGGTGTCTCCCGGGTCTTGCTTGCCTCTAGGAAGGATTCCACTAAAAAGAGTTACTTTTTCAAGTGGAGGAGGTTTGTCGTGTGGTGTGAGAGCAAGGCCCTAGAACCTCGTTCTTGCCCTGCACAGAACCTGCTTGAATACCTTCTGCACTTATCAGAGTCTGGCCTCAAGACCAACTCAGTAAGGAATCACCTTAGTGCGATTAGTGCTTACCATTATCGTGTGGAAGGTAAAGCCATCTCTGGAGAGCCTTTAGTCGTTCGATTCATGAGAGGCTTGCTTTTGTCAAAGCCCCCTATCAAGCCTCCTACTGTGTCATGGGATCTCAACGTCGTCCTCACCCAGCTGATGAAACCTCCTTTTGAGCCACTGAATACCTGCCATCTGAAGTACTTGACCTGGAAGGTCATTTTCTTGGTGGCAGTTACTTCCGCTCGTAGGGTCAGTGAGCTTCAAGCCCTAGTAGCTCATGCTCCATATACCAAATTTCATCACAACAGAGTAGTGCTCCGCACCCACCCAAAGTTCCTGCCGAAGGTGGTGTCGGAGTTCCATCTTAACCAGTCAATTGTCTTGCCAACATTCTTCCCCAGGCCGCATACCCGCCCTGCTGAACGTCAGTTGCACACATTGGACTGCAAGAGAGCATTGGCCTTCTACTTGGAGCGGACACAGCCCAGCAGACAGTCCGCCCAATTGTTTATTTCTTTCGACCCTAACAGGCTAGGGGTCGCTGTCGGGAAACGCACCATCTCCAATTGGCTAGCAGATTGCATTTCCTTCACTTACGCCCAGGCTGGGCTGACTCTTGAGGGTCATGTCACGGCTCATAGTGTCAGAGCCATGGCAGCGTCGGTGGCCCACTTGAAGTCAGCCACTATTGAAGAGATCTGCAAGGCTGCGACGTGGTCATCTGTCCACACATTCACATCTCATTACTGCCTCCAGCAGGATACCCGACGCGACAGTCGGTTCGGGCAGTCGGTGCTGCAGAATCTGTTTGGGGTGTAAATCCAACTCCACCCTCCAGGACCCGAATTTATTCTGGTCAGGCTGCACTCTCAGTTAGTTGTTCTTCGTAGGTCAATTTCTGTTGTACCCTCGCCGTTGCGAGGTTCAATTGACCTGGGTTATTGTTTTGAGTGAGCCTGAGAGCTAGGGATACCCCAGTCGTGAGAACAAGCAGCCTGCTTGTCCTCGGAGAAAGTGAATGATACATACCTGTAGCAGGTGTTCTCCGAGGACAGCAGGCTGATTGTTCTCACCTACCCTCCCTCCTCCCCTTTGGAGTTGTGTGTTTCATCTTTTGCTAGTCATTCAACTGGCGGGAGCGGTCGCGCACGGGCGGGAAGACGGCCGCGCATGCGCGGTGGGCGTGCCCTGCGTGCCGACCGTCCCGCGAAGCTTCTTTCCGGTTGGTGGGGGCTGCCGCGGACGTCACCCAGTCGTGAGAACAATCAGCCTGCTGTCCTCGGAGAACACCTGCTACAGGTATGTATCATTCACTATATATGCCTCAGCACTTGCCAGTGTATAAACACCTGTGATTCATCTGTGGCCAAACAGTAGCTCATCACTGGCAAATAACCCATTTAGAATATGGGGCATATAAAGCAGGGGCGGCCTTGCTTTGTTTCCTGTTATTCAGGAGTCAAGCATCGGATGGGGGGGAGGGGGAGAGAGGTTCGGCTCCGCACTGCACCATTCCGTTCCGTTCTCCATGTCCGCAGCTTGGGTACAGGGGAGACGAAGCCGCCATCCTAAGGTACAGACCCCCTCTTGCAGGATGGGCGAACCCGATCGAGGTGGCAGAGGGAAGGAGCAAGGGAGAGTGTTACTTTCTGACCCCAAATTCCATCCTACTACGAGGAAGCCTGAAGTTGCAAGGGACGTGCTGCCGATGCGCAGGTGAGCGAGCAAGCCAAGGAGGGAGATATTTAAAGCCTTTTGTGTTTTTCTGTAGTTATCGGGTTCGGGTCAATACCCTTCCGCTCGCCTTAAAGCTTTCCTACCGTCCAGTTCTCTCGGTTTACAAATGCGAAGATAACAGGTATGTGTTGCGGTTTAACCACATTAGGCGCGATATTGAAACTTGCAAAAATAAAAACCCTTCTATGTATCCATTAAAAAATAACAATGAAAGTACGTTTGTGAACTGTGTTCTGCTACCAGTGAAGCGAGTGTGAGCTTCAGCTTTTCTCTAAAAATGTGGTTATTTCCCATCTGTTTTGGCTATTGAGTTATTACTGTGGTTTCTAAAGGTATTTATCAGCCATTAAATACATGGGAGCATTTGAAGTCTTTTTATGTTTTTCCTGTGTCTGGGTCAAGTGAGGGGGATGGTTTGTGGGAACTTGCTCCTTTTGTTTTGTGGGGTGCAGTGATATATTATAAAGGTGCACTTAATATTGTTTATTGTTGCTGTTTATGAGAAGTATTGGGTGATGGGGCAGAGCTACTATCATACAGAAGTCAAGGATCAGTCTGAGTGTGTGCCAACATTTTCCAGTTCTGTAAAGTCTGTTTGGTTGTGAAAGGCATATATATATATATATATATATATATATATATATATATATATATATATATTTTTTTTTTTTTTTTTTTTGGGGGGGGGGGGGGGGGGGGGGGGGGGTTAATCTTTGTCTCCCAGCTCTGTGTTTGTATATAGATGAGTCCCAGGAATAATGATGGCTAAGGGAAAGCAGCAGTAAAACAGTTGGAGTTGAATGACACTTATGTTTTCCAAATGATGATTCATAACTTGATGGGATGTCCTTGTTGTAAGACCAGAGTAAATAATTTCTTAGCTTCTTGCCTAAAATTAACCAAGGAGAAACAACTCTATTATTCTGTCTCACTGCATTTCCAGTTTTAGCACAGTATAAGTCATCACAAGGACAAAATATAAGAAAACCAATGGACTGCATTAGGAGCTTATAGCCCATGTAGTTATGTTTAAACAAATGAGAGATCTGCATGAAAGAAAATGTTTTTATTATTTTGACTTATGAAAACTACTTGTCCCTGAAACATGTTCAAAATGGCATAATCCATTTGTACAAAAGAGATGAAGTGAAGTTGTGATTCCATATGCCCCAATGAAAGGAGAGTTTCATTTTAATTTAATTTCAGTATATTCCTTTATTTAAAAATTTCTGTGTTCCATAAAGTATGTATTTGGTTTATGTTGATGCAGGACATCTGTTGGGCAGATAATTTTGTCATCAAGTGCATGCTAAGGCATTATTTAGACTATCCCATGAAACACGACTCATACCTATATACATAGTGCCCACCCATATTAGCTCTAGGCCCATCCAAAATGTCAGGTCTGGCTACGCCACTGATATAAAGATAGATGTCCATCTATCTTTATATGCCCCATATTCTAAATGGGTTATTTGCCAGTGATGAGCTACTGTTTGGCCACAAATAAACCATAGGTGTTTATAGAGAGGACTTATCTGATGTCCTGGTGCGCAGAACACCTGTAAGAGAGCAGAACAGACACTCATGTCCCTATCCAGTGTTAACATTGGCTGCTAGGAGTTTGAGGAGTTTATATGTGCTACATCATGTGACTTGGTACACCTTCAGGCTTATTTTCGAAAGGGATCACCGGCGATCTTCCGACACAAATCGGGAGATCGCCGGCGATCTCCTGATCCCGGCCAAATCAGTATTATCGAAAGCTGATTTTGGCCGGCTTCAACTGCTGTTTCGTTGCGGCGCTGGCCAACCTTCAAGGGGGCGTGTTGGTAGGGTAGCAAAGGCGGGATGGGGGGCGGGGCGGGGGCGTGGGTATGAGATGGCCGACTTCGCCTTATAATGAAAAAAAGAGGCCGGCTCGAACGAGCATTTCGCCGGCCGGACTTGGTCCATTTATTTTTAGGACCAAGTTTGGAAAAAGTGCCACAACTGACCAGATAACCAGCGGAGGGAAGCGGGGATCACCTCCCCTTACTCCCCCAGAGGTCACCAACCCCCTCCTACCCCCAAAAATTTTTTTGCCAGTCTGTATGCCAGCCTGAAATGTCATACTCAGCTCCTATCCATATAAATACAGAACCCAGTTGTTAAATATAAGGTTACTCTTTTCAAAAAAGGAGGAAAAACGCCTCAAGAAAAAGCTTTTCCCACAATTGTAAATGGGATAAAAGCTATCATTTCATCATCATGGGCGACACAAAAAACCTCCTTTAATTAATTATATCTTTTTTAATTTGATTTATACTTTAATTATACTTTTACTGTCCTCTTTGCCAAAAATAGAACAAAGATTTTTCTCTGCCATCAAGATTAAATAGATTCTTTTACTTAACTTAGGCAAGCTTTAAGTTTTATCCTTTTACAACTGAAATAGTTGTAAAAGGAGAAAACTTAAAGCTTGCCTAAGTTAAGTAAAAGAATCTATTTAATCTTGATGGCAGAGAAAAATCTTTGTTCTATTTTTGGCAAAGAGGACAGTAAAAGTATAATTAAAGTATAAATCAAATTAAAAAAGATATAATTAATTAAAGGAGGTTTTTTGTGTCGCCCATGATGATGAAATGATAGCTTTTATCCCATTTACAATTGTGGGAAAAGCTTTTTCTTGAGGCGTTTTTCCTCCTTTTTTGAAAAGAGTAACCTTATATTTAACAACTGGGTTCTGTATTTATATAGATTGATGATTTACTAGATTGAACCAGTTTCCTACTGATATTTTTAGTTTATATCTATATACTCAGCTCCTAGACAGCAGTATGCAGGTCCCTGGAGCAGTTTTTAGTGGGTGCAGTGCGCTTCAGGCAGGTGGACCCAGGCTCATCCCCCCCTACCTGTTCCACTTGTGGTGGTTAATGTAGAGCCCTCCAAAACCTCCCAAAACCCACTGTACCCACATGTAGGTGCCCCCCTTCACCCCTTAGGGCTATGGTAATGGTGTAGAGTTGTGGCAAGTGGGTTTTGGGGGGGGGATTTGGGGGGCTCAGCACACAAGGTAAGGGTGCTATGCACCTGGAAGCTATTTTTTTAAAGTGCCCTCTAGAGTGCCCGGTTGGTGTCCTGGCATGTGAAGAGGGCCAGTACACTACAAATGCTGGCTCCTCCCATGGCCAAATGCCTTGCATTTCGCCGGGTTTAAGAAAGCCGGGCCCGGTTTCCATTATGGCTGAAAAACGAAGCCGGCCATCTCATATAAACCCGTTGATCCTTCTCTAAACTTGGTGAGTGATTTGTCCGGCGCCAAGCATATTTCGAAAATACGCTTGGCTCCGCCCGCTTACGGCGCTGGCCCCGAAGATGGCCGGCTATCGATTTGGCCAGCGCCGTTTGATAATGCTCCTCCTTGTCACCTGTGATCTGCATAGTAAGAATCAGCAGTACACCATGTGAGTTCCAATGGCTCCTAGAAATACACATGTGCATTGTCACAGTGTCTCTGACAATATATCAAGAGGCCTAGATTGTTAGGTGACACAGCCCTGAATACATATGTGCTTTGTTAATGGTGCTGGTAGAGGATTGGTGATGGCTAGCTAAGTATGAGATAGCTGTGTTGGAACCGTAGAAGGCTGAGCAAGAGACAGCCATGAGAACTCATTTTTTTCCAGCGTGTTGTAGCACATGTGATGAGTGCCATGCCCATGTGTCTGAAATCTGTCGCATTTGCTATGCACACAGGAGAGCCACAGGTGAGCACCTTGCAGATGGATCTGCTGCCACCCCCTCAGAGCTAGCAAACATTCCAGCTACCTGAAAGATAGGAGACACAGACCACTGTGCAGCTCCACTGTGGAAACCCAGGCCTCAGAAACCACTGAGCAGCAGCCGCAGCAGGTGCCACTACAGCTGCAAGCTGCACCTGTAGCTAGTGTGGAATCCCACCCTTCACAGGCACCCTGGCTGCCATTCTCCATCCTTGAACAATAGGAAGAGGAAAAGGAGGATGCAGGGCAAATCTGGAGGGAACAGATTGAAAGGCTGAGCCTGACCTCTGAAACAATCCATTTTTGAACTCAAGGTATCTTTAAATCATACTATTTCAAGCTGGTTTTTGGTCACCAGTCCTGATGACTCATAAGCATTGCTGCATTCCTAGACTTTAGTAAGGTGTGTGTGTGTGTGTGTGTGTGGTTGTCTTCTGTCGTGTGTGTGCGGTTGTCTTCTGTCCTGTTTATTAATGGCATTCTTTCTGTTCTATTTTTATTAATGTGTAGTTCTGTAAGCCACCTTGACCTGTCAATTTAGCTAAGGTAGCCTTATTGAAAATGCAGTTTTAAAAAATACTTCATCCTCTGTGAAGTGTAGGAAATTTACTCTGGGCCTATACACCCTATGAGTCCCTGTATCTGCATGCTCAAGCTTATCCCTGGGCAAGATGACATCTCCATTACATTTTGTATTGCTGTACCCTTGCCCTCTGCTGTAGCTGATTGTACTGCCACCAGGGAAAGGCATATCTTGGTATAAAAGCCTGTGTTTTCTCAAAGAATCAATGAATTCGTGGCCAGATATCTTAGGCCTGGATATTCTAAACAGATTGTATTACATCACCACTTAAGCTATGACTGTCTATTCAAAGCTACAAAAGGGGAACCATGAAAAACACTGTCCTAAATGTAACTGGACATGTGTCATTACTGAGTATTGGCATTATTCACTAAACTTGTAAACACATCCCTGGCATGCCCCAACACACCTCCACGTTTAGCTGGCCTTCTGATGACAGTCTTCGCTATTATCTGGTTATCCGTCATGAACTGAATATTACTTGTGTCTGGCTATGCCATTTTTGACCACTTATTTGCCGGATAAGTTTTTGAATATCAAGCGGTTTGTGCCCAACATCAAAAACAAATTCAAAAGAACACAGAATTAGACAATTGCCTGCTTGAGATCAGAACACACAATCAGTAGTTTTCTTATTATACAGACATTTCTTTTTATAACAGACAGGAAATTATTGGGTTACCCAAGGCCTTATGCAAACAACTTTCCATAGTGATTGATGCTTTTCATTAAATATGTGACATTTAGACAAATTCTGTAAATGATGCAAAAAATACATGGTTTCAAGGCCATGGACTTGCTATTAATAATATGGAGACAGCAAGGTAAATTGGGAAGCTTATGCAGACTACAAGAGATCTTGTATTCCTTGCAGAAACTTGCAAAGCATTTGCACCTCACAGCATTAGCACCCCCACCACAACCTTATGCAGGTACATTCTCTCTCCCTTCTCTTGCACAGTCTCTGTCTTCTCTTCACCTCCCCCATACTCTTTCTCACTCCCTTTTCTCTTCCTTTCCCTAAGCAATCTCTCTCTCTCCCTTCCAGTGGCGTTCCAACCCTAGCTGACACCCGGGGCGGATCACCGATGCGCCCCCCCCCCCCCCGGGTGCAGCGTGACCCCTCCCCCCCCCGGCGAAATGACACCCCCCCGGGTGCACACCGCTGGGGGGGCAGGGGGTGCCGCGGCACACGCCTGTTGCCCTGTCTCCGAGAAAGTTCGCAATTTGCATGTGTTCACTGCTCCCTCTGAGTCTGCCCTGGAACAGGTTACTTCCTGTTCCGGGGCAGACTCAGAGGGAGCAGTGAACACATGTGAATTGCAAACTTTCTCTGACTGAGACAGGGCAACAGGCGCGTGCCGCGGCACCCCCCCAGCGGCGTGCACCCGGGGCGGACCGCCCCCACTGTTCCCCCCCTTGGTACGCCACTGCTCCCTTCCATCTTTCCTCAAGACAGACACATTCAGGGCTTAATTTTTGCCGGAACAGGGTGGAACTCCGGCACTTTTTTACAGCCAGAAGTGACATCACTTGCCTATCCCATCTTCCAACTTCTCTCCTTCCTGTCCCTTCCCTAGCAGGCAATCCAGCATATCCCCTTGCCTCTTAAATCCCTCCCCCTCCAGGTGTACATTTAAAAAGTGGTTTTCGTTGCTGGAGGCAGCCGGCAGTGAACAAGCGATTCAGATGCATTGTTCATGCCAACCTCAGATCCTCCTCTTTGATGCACTTCTTGTTTCCGCTGAGGTGAGAAGCATCAGAGAGAATGCTCTGTGGTAGGTGCGAGCTGAGCATCTGAATCGCTGTTCACTGCTGGCTGCCTTCGGCTGTGAAGACCACTTTTAATAGGTTCATGGTAGGAGGCTAAGAGACAAGGGGAGATGCCTGACTGGAAGCTGGGGAGGGGGAAGGAAAAATGTTGGTCCATGGGGGAGGGGGAGATAAAATAATGGCCCATGGAGGGGAGAGGAGGCTAAATACTCATCTATGAAGTGGGAAGGAGAAATGCTGAACCATTTTGAGGAGGGAGAGGGAAAGAGAGATGCTGGATCACTAGGGAGGATGAGGGAAGGAGAAATGCTGGACCACTGAGTGAGGGAGAGGAAAGGAGAAATACTGCACCTGGGGGAGAGAGAGGGAAAAAGTGCTGGACCAGTGGGGGAGTGAGAGGGAATACGCAATTTGACCACTGAGTGATGGAGAGGGAAGGAGAAATGCTGGACCTGGTGGAGGGGTGTGGAGGGAAGGAGAAATGCTAGGCCAGTGGGGGAGAGAGAGGGAAAAGGAAATGCTGGTCCATTGGGGGAAGCAGAGTGAAGGAAAAGTGCTGGACTATTGTTGGGGTGGGGATAAGGAGAAATGCTGAGCTATGTGGGGTAGAGAAGGAGAAATGCTGGACGGGGGGGGGGGGGGGGGGGATGGGGAAATGGGAGACAAGGGAAAGGAAGAGACAGCGGGATTTTAGATATGTAGTAATGAGGAGTTGCTGAATATGGGGGAAAGAGAAGAATGGGAGGGAGAGATTCTGACTGGAGGAAGGAGAAAGGGATAGAGAGGAGGATGCTGTTTATGGGGAGAAAAGAGAGAGAGAAAGGGAGAATATGCACTGTTGGGAGTGAAAGGGTGAAGCTGCATTGTTGGGAAAGGAAGGAAGAGGGGACAGGGAAATGTTAGACTACGAATGTGGGGGGGGAGGGGAGAAGGAAGGTGTTTGGTTACAACAGTGGGAACTGGAGAGAGAGGGAAGATGTTGGACTATAAGGGTGGGGGTAGAGGGAAGAAGAGAGAGATAAGATACTGGGTAGTCAGAGAAAGAGAGAAGAGATGCTGAGCTACAAAATTGGAGGGAGGGGTGGTGCTGAACATATAGAACTATATGGGAAAGGCCATAGAGGGTTGTCAAGGAGATTAGGATGGGAGAGCTAGTCACTGATGGAGGTGGAGAATTGGAGGATGAGAAAGAGGGTGAAATCTGAGTGGACAAAGTCAAAAAAGAAAGGGAGGAAAGAGCTAAAAGGAAAAGGTCAATATGTCAGAGACAGATGTGAGGAAACTGAAGAAGACAGACAAGAAAGCAGAAGAGAGAAACTCACTGGGACCAACATGACTGTAAAAATAAAATGCCTAAACAAAAAAGATAGAAAAGCATGTTTTTATTCTGAATTTATGAACTGGAATATGTTAGTTTTGGATAATACCTGTAGTGCTAGCTATTCATAGGTAGGTCTCTTGCTATATGAATCATAGTAATTAGTGCTACGGTTGTATGTGTACTTTGAGTTGGGATTTTATTTTTCCAGGTTATGAATTTCAAATTGTGCCTGGTAGTGGAGAGATTTATATTGCAATTGCTCAGATGACATGAGAATCAGAATATTTTTTGTATGGTAAATTCCAAGGAGAAATGTTCTGCCCAGTGGCGTAGGAAGGGGGGGGAGGGGGCGGGGGGGGGGGGGGGCGGTCCGCCCCGGGTGCACGCCGCTGGGGGGGTGTCGTCTCCTTTGGTTCCTTGCTCCCTCTGCCCCGGAACAGGTTACTTCCTGTTCCGGGGCAGAGAGAGCAAGGAACCAATGGAGCCGACGCAGCTCCCAGCGACGTGGGCTCGGGGGCGGATCGGTCCTCCCCTCGCTGCCAAAGTAAGGTACAATGTGCTGGGGGGGGGGCGGTATGCGGCGGCGACCCACCCCGGGTGCTAGCCGCCCCCGCTACGGCACTGGTTCTGCCTATTGTTGAGGGAGGGGGGGATTTTGTGAATGCAAAGCATGTTTACACTTAGCTCATAAGAACTGCTGTACTATGTCAGACCAAAGGTTTCTTTGCACATTGATTTAATTGATTTGAGAATGAAGTGAAGTGTTACATCTTATACTATTTTTTGATACTTGGGGATTTTTTCATTGTTATAAAGATGTTAAGGCAGCCATCCTATAGCGGACAGGGCATACCCCAGAATCCTGTAGGCAACAGTTCAGGAAAAGCACTCTCCATGCAAAAGAAACTCCCCACAGATTTTTCTACAGGCTGAAAGAGATTGTGTGGAAGTGGCTGTAACTGGATCAAAAATCCAGTGTGGAAATAACAAATATGGCTGTCCTAGAGCAGTCGTTGGATGGGCTACCTCAGTCTACAAAACAATGGGTGAGGCAACACCCCAAGCTGACATTGGAGACTGCCTTAGAAGTGGCGGAAGTATTCCACCAAGTGCAACCAGTCTCTGAACCAGGGACGGAGAGAAGATTGTGTGGGAGCCCTGGAAGGCAAAAACGAAAGGCAGGGGTCGAACACTCCAAAAAAAGAAAGCCACCATGAAGCCCAGGAATTCAGAAGGGATGGTTAAAGTGAAGGAAGCCATCCTCACCAAGAATGCAGCACTCCATGTGGACCTGGGGACAAGAACCAGGTTCTTTAACTTGCTTTAAGCATGGAGACAAGGAACATTTAGCAAGAGACTGCCTGAGAATGAATGAAGAGGCTATGGATGTGAATGTCATATAACCACACTTCCGTAATTTTGTGGAAGCCTTCCAGTCAGGAGGTAGGAACTTTGTGCTGCAGGTTGAACTGGAGGGGAGCCCATATCAGATGTTGGTGGACTCCGGTGGTGTGAAAACTCTTGTCCAAAGAGGAATCCTCACCTAGCCTCAAGTGAATTATGAGTGGACAGTGACTTTGTTTTGCATATATGGGGATCAGAGGGAATACTCGACCGTTCAGGTTTCCATCAAAGCCACAGTGAGAAGCCCAGTTGGAGATTGGGGTTTTTGCCTTGGCTAACTTACAATGAGGGGCATAATCAAAAGGGGCACCCAAGTTTTCCTGAGGACGTCCTCGCAGGACTTCCCGGCGAAGGGGTGGGGAAACCCGTATTATCTAAACAAGATGGGCGTCCATCTTTCGTTTCGATAATACAGTTGGGGACGCCCAAATCATGAAATTTAGGTCGACCTTAGAGATGGTCATCCTTAGAGATGGTCGATCCCCGATTTTCGCCAATAATGGAAACCGAGGACGCCCATCTCAGAAACGACCAAATCCAAGCCAATTGGTCGTGGGAGGAGCCAGCATTCATAGTGCACTGGTCCCCCTGACATGCCAAGACACCAACCGGGCACCCTAGGGGGCACTGAGGTGGACTTCACAAATTGCTCCCAGGTGCATAGCTCCCTTACCTTCGGTGCTGAGCCCCCCAAAACCCACTCCCCACAACTGTACACCACTACCATAGCCCTTAGGGGTGAAGGGGGCACCTACATGTGGGTACAGTGGGTTTTGAAGGGCTCACATTTACCACCACAAGTGTAATAGGTAGGGGGGGATAGGCCTGGGTCTGCCTGACTGAAGTGCACTGCACCCACTAAAACTGCTCCAGGGACCTGCATACTGCTGTCATGGAGCTGGGTATGATATTTGAGGCTGGCATAGCGGCTGGAAAAAATATTTAAAAATTTTTTTTGAAGTTGGGAGGGGGTTAGTGACCACTGGGGGAGTAAGGGGAGGTCATCCCCAATTCCCTACAGTGATCATCTGGTCATTTTGAGCACAGTTTTGTGGCTTGGTCGTAAGAAAAAGAGGACCAGGTAAAGTCGTCCAAGTGTTCGTCAGGGACGCCCTTCTTCTTTCCATTATCGGTTGAGGACGCCCATATGTTAGGCATGCCCCAGTCCCGCTTTCGCTACGCCTCTGACACGCCCCCGTGAACTTGGTCATCCCCGCGACGGAAAGCAGTTGAGGATGCCCAAAATTGGCTTTCGGTTATGCCGATTTGGGCGACCCTGTGAGAAGGTCGCCCATCTTGCGATTTGTGTCGAAAGATGGGCTCCCTTCTCTTTTGAAAATAAGCCTGATAGTCTTTTTTTTACTAATCCAGGGGAAGGAATAGCTGCCTAATGGTTAGATAGAAGGCTGGAAACCAGAGGGCCAAGCATCAAATTTCATGGCAGGTGCTTGTTGCCTTGGGCAAAGCACCTAACCTTCCATTACTTTGGGATGGCTGTGGACCCAAGGCCTGCCATAGAACTTGTCACACTTGTGGTAGTCCCATAAATTGCTCACGGCTTGGTGCTCATGTGTAGGAGGACCTACAACATCATACCATTTCTACTAATCCAAAACTTCAGAGAGAGATCCAAGACACCAATCACGAGGAAAAGAAACATCAGTAAATAACAATGGTTAAATGCATGTCAGAATTAACTAGTGCCCTTTCTTAAAACAGGAGAGCTGGGCACATGTTCAGACACTACAGGAGT
The DNA here is from genome assembly GCF_901765095.1 of Microcaecilia unicolor. Taxonomy (NCBI): domain Eukaryota; kingdom Metazoa; phylum Chordata; class Amphibia; order Gymnophiona; family Siphonopidae; genus Microcaecilia; species Microcaecilia unicolor. The sequence continues at coordinate 234,235,370 of NC_044034.1, forward strand.
CTGAAGGCAGTCAATTGAAAATTTTATGAACTGAGGAAAAAAAGACGAGGTTAAAAGAAACTATTACTAATCCCCTGATTATTTAATTAAACATTTGCATGGAAAACACAGAAAGAATAATTGACTAAATTTCAAAACTCTCAAGTGAAAGGAAATGAAATTATTTCCTCTTCTGTGTGGTCTTTAATAAAACTAGATATATCCTAACATAGCAATCCATAAACATAGTGGGGCCAATATTCAGACCGCGGGAGGTAGCTGGACTGCCTCCCACGGTCTGTGCTGTGCCCGGATATTCAATGCTGGGTCATTTCCGATGACCAGCAATGAATATTCGGTTTATTTGTGGCCAGTTCCAACTTAACCGGCCAAGCCAATATTCAGTTCTTGCCAACTGAGTTGTAACTGACCAAAGATATACCACCTATGTGGCCGCTAAACTTGCGCCTGTGTTTACAAAGGCACGCTATAGGTGCGTTAGTGTTTTAATGCGCATTAAACGCTAACGCACGTCAAATGCTAATGCACCTGTAGGAATGTACTGGCGTGTTAGCGTTTAACGTGCCTGAACTTTACAGGTGCATTAAAAATGCTAACGTGCCTTAGTAAACATACCCCTTAGCCACCAACATGCTGAAAATTGGTGGATAGCCAGTTATATCGCTCAATCGCTCACACTGCCTTGAGTGAATTCCTTCAAAAAGGCGGTAAATAAATCCTAATAAATAAATAAATATAACCGGCTATCTGCTAGGCGCTAATCAGCAATATTCAACAGGAGTATCCTTAGCTCTATACAACATTTTATGTAGTCAGTCTCTGTTAGGATCAAGTGCACAGGTTATTAACAGGATTGATGCCAAAATTGAATCCATTCCTGAGTAATCCAAAAACTTTATTAAACCGCACTAGTGATTCCCGGCGTGGCAAATGTGCCTGAATCCATTCATTTTCAATGGGTTGTGTTGCATTTGCCGCACAGGAATCACTAGTGCGATTTAATAAAAGAGACCCTTAATTAACTCCACTCTTTCTGATTGCTGAAACTTGGAGTGGAGGAGTGGCCTAGTGGTTAGGGTGGTGGACTTTGGTCCTGAGGAACTGAATTCAATTCCCACTTCAGGCACAGGCAGTTCCTTGTGACTCTGGGCAAGTCACTTAACCCTCCATTGCCCCATGTAAGCCACATTGAGCCTGCCATGAGTGGGAAAGCGCATGATACAAATGTAACAAAAAAGAAATTTATTCCCCACTTTCCTTTTTCTTAGCATGTGGGAAGTAATAAGCTCAGGATAGAGGGGTTACAGATTTTAATGGAATTTTTAAATCCCAAACCACAAATATCTTTTACATCCCCATTCAGGGCCGGTCTTAGGGCGAGGCAACCGAGGCGGCTGCATAGGGCCCCGCGCTCAAGGGGGCCCCGCGCGGCGCGCCTCGGGTCGCCCTGCCCGCCGCTCCCCCCCGACGATCGATCGCTGTTCCGTAAAAAATTTGAGAAGCGCCGAGTAGCAGGCAGCGCCTCGCGTCTGCCTTGCTAGTAAAAATCTCCTGCACGTCGTCGGGCTGGCCTTCCCGCATTAAGTCCCGCCCTCCTCTGAGGTAATAGGCTCTTCCCGCATTAAGTCCCACCCTCCTCTGAGGTAATAGGCTATTACCTCAGAGGAGGGTGGGACTTAATGCGGGAAGAGCCTATTACCTCAGAGGAGGGCGGGACTTAATGCGGGAAGGCCGGCCCGACGACGTGCAGGAGATTTTTACTAGCAGGGCAGACGCGAGGCGCTGCCTGCTACTCAGCAATTCTCTTTTTTTTTTTTAAAGTTAGGTGGTGCAGCAGGAGTTGGTAGGTGGGTCGGGTCGGGGGGGGGGGGACTCAGATGGGAGAAGGGTGTGGGATGGGGGTTCTCAGTTGGGGGGAGGGGGTAAGGGGGACTCAGATGGGAGAAGGTTGCAGGGTGGGGGTTCTCAGATGGGGGGAGGGGTAAGGGGGACTCAGATGGGAGAAGGTTGCAGGGTGGGGGTTCTCAGATGGGGGGAGGGGGTAAGGGGGACTCAGATGGGAGAAGGGTGTGGGATGGGGGTTCTCAGATGGGAGAAGGGGGCTGGAACTGGGGTTTGAGAAGGGGCCATATGGGAAATGGGGGCCATGCATGAGGCTGGTGGGAAAATAGGGCATGCGTGGGTCAGGTGGGAGAATGGTTCTGGGGCTGAAAAGGGGGGCTCTAATACAAGGCATGTGGATGAAGGGGGCTGGAACTGGGGGCTGAAAAGGAGGGTAGGTGGGATAAGGGGCCTAGTACTGGGACTGGAGGCTGAAAAGGGGCAGGGGCTGAAACTGTGGGTACTGGGGGCTGAAAAGAAGATAGGGAGAAGTGGCTGGGGCTGAAGCTTGGGACTGGTGAGAGAAAAGGGCTGGGGACTGGGGTTGAAACTGGGGGCTGAAGCTCGGGACTGGTGGGAGAAAAGGGCTGGGGCTGAAACGGGGGACTGGTGGGATAGTGGGGCTGGAACTGGGGGCTGAAAAAAAGGGGCAGAGAGAGGGGCAGATCCTGGATGGAAGGGGGAGCGAGAGGGAGGGCAGACCCGGATGGATGGGAGAGGGAGGGCAAATGGTGGATTGAAGGGGCAGAGAGAAAGGGCAGACAGTGGATGGAAGGGGCAGAGATAGAGGGCAGATGTGCATGAAAGGGGCAGGGAGAGAGGGCAGACATTGGATGGAGGGGACAGCAGAGAGGGCAGACACTGGATGGCAGAGAGAGAGCGAAGACAGATGCTGGATGGAAGGAAGACAGTGAAAAGAAGATGAGGAAAGCAGAAACCAGAGACGACAAACTGTAAATAAAATATATATTTTTATTTTTTTGCTTTAGGATATAGTATTGTAGCTGTGTTAATAAATGTTTATAATAGAACATGTAAATAAGGTAATCTTTTTATTGGACTAATTTTAATACATTTTGACAAACTTTCGGAGAACAAAGCCCCCTTCCTCAGGCCAGGATAGGATACTGTAACAGCTCTATACTGTATTGACCTGAGGACAGAGGTTTTGGCCTCTGAAAGCTAAATGTATTAGTCCAATAAAATGGTATTATTTTATTTTCTATATTTGCTTTATTTCTATTTGTTAATTTGTAAAGTGGTGATTGGTATTTGTTAGGTTTTTTTCAAATTTACATCTGTTGTCTTTATATTTTGCACTAGTACTAGGGGACATTTTCTGTTTCTGTGGAGTTGTATTGTATGCAGAGTCTGGCATCTTGGGGGTTCAGTTTAATTTTTGTCTAAATAGAAAGTTTAAATATTACTACTTATTCTATAGTGGATTAGGGTGTATCTGTGTTTGTGAAAAAGACATGGTTTTCAGTTGGCATTGACTGTGCAGGATCGACAAGCCCTGGAGCTTGGGGGCCTTGGAGCTCGGAGGGAGGGGTGGCCGGCTCTGGAGCTAGGGTGGGGGCGGAGTTAGGGTGGGGCGGGGCTAGGGTGGGCGGGGCTAGGGTGGGGCCCCGTCAAATTGGTCTGCATAGGGCCCCGCACTTGCTAAGACCGGCCCTGTCCCCATTGCTAAGAAAATTTAACGAATGCAAATTTTGCCACTTAACACTTTTCATCAGAGATTCAATCTTCCTATGAAGTACTATTGAATCCTTCATGAAGGCTTCTTCCCATTATCATTTTCTTCCAACACAGATACACTCCACTTTATCTCAACTATTTCTTGCTGGAGAATACCCTGCTGTTGTAGTGCTCATGTCTCTGCTTAATCTCTTTCATTTGACCCAATAGCGACCATTCCAAGAAGCCAACTTTCCCAAAACATCTCGAAATTAAGGGGGAGGGGGTGGTATTTATTAAGGTCTGATAAAAGTCAGGCATTTACAATACCTTTATTTCCCATGGGTGTGACTAACCTGCGGTATCTCAAAGCTGCAGTTTAGTCACTCCTATGATATTTGAATAATGTAACTTGCGATTAACTTTAGAAGCTGTTCTGTTTATAGTGCCCAATTACATCAGGTACTAAGCCGCAGCCAATTGCTCCCGGGCTGCATCTTAAAGGGGCCGAACACATTAAGTATATATGTATTGCCATACTGAGACAGACCGAAGGTCCATCAAGCCCAACATCCTGTTTCCAACAGTAGCCAATTCAGGTTACAAGTACCTAACAAGATCCCAGAACAGTACAATACATTTTATAATGCTTAAGCAGTGGATTTCCCACAAGTCCATTTTCAAAATAGCTTATGGACTTTTCTTTTAAGAAGCTATCTAAACCTATTTTAAACCCCACTAAGCTAATTGCTTTTACTACATTCTCTGGCAAAGAATTCCAGAGTTTAATTACATGTTGATGAAGAAATATTTTCTCTGGTTCGTTTTAAAGTTACTACTTTGTAGCTTCATTGCATGCCCCCTAGTCCTAGTATTTTTGGAAAGAATAAGCAAGCGATTCACGTCTACCCGTTCCACTCCACTCATTATTTTATAGACCTCTATCATATCTCCCCTCAGCCATCTTTTCTCCAAGCTGAAGAGCCCTAGCCACGTTAGCCTTTCCTCATAGGAAAGTCGGCCCATCCCTTTTATCATTTTCGTCGCCCTTCTCTTTACCTTTTCTAATTCCACTATATCTTTTTTGAGATGCGGTAACCAGAATTGCACACAATATTTGAGGTGCGGTTGCACCATGGAGCGATACAAAGGCATTATAATGTCCTCATTTTTGTTTTTAATTCCTTTCCTAATAATACCTAACATTCTATTTGCTCTCTTAGCCACTGCCGCACACTGAGCATAGGGTTTCAAATGTATCATCAATGATGACACCTAGATCCCTTTCCTAGTCGGTGATTCCTAATGTGGAACCTTGCATTACATAGCTATAATTCGGGTTACTCCTTCTCACATGCATCACTTTGCACTTGCTCACATTAAATGTCATCTGCCATTTGGATGTCCAGTCTCCCAGTCTCAATTTGGATGCCCAGTCTCCTAGTCTCGTAAGGTCCTCTTGTAATTTTTCACAATCCTCTAGCGATTTAACATCTTTGAATAACTTTGCGTCATCTGCAAATTTATGGGTCCTTTTACTAATGTGCGCTGAAAAATGGGCTGCGCTAGTGTAGGCCCGTGTTTTGGGCACACGCAAATCCATTTTTCAGCATGCCTGTAAAAAAAGGCCTTTTTAAAAATTTTTGCCGAAAATGGACGTGCAGCAAAATAAAAATTGGCGTGTGTTCATTTTGGGTCTGAGACCTTACTGCCAGCCATTGACTTAGCGGTAAGGTCTCTCATGTTAACCATGTGGTAATCACCTACACACGTCAAGTCAGAGTTACCACCCGAGTTTCATCGCTCGCCAGAAAAGAAACATACGTGGTAGCCAGGCGGTAACCCCAAATTGATGCACATTGGGTGCACGTAGGTGCCTACACGGCTTAGTGAAAGGGTTCCTTAATTACCTCACTAATTACTCCCATCTCTCGATCATTTATAAATATGTTAAAAAGCAGCGGTCCCAGCACAGACCTCTGGGGAACTCCACTATCTACCCTTCTCCATTGAGAATACTGACCATTGAACCCTACTCTCTGTTTTCTATCTTTTAACCAGTTTTTAATCCACAATAGAACATTGCCTCCTATCCCATGACTCTCCAATTTCCTGTGGATCATCATTATAGTATAATACATTTTAACCGCCCATAAATATGTGAATACCCTCTAACCCAGCAAGGAATATCCTCCTTTTCACCCCAGGCATTGGTAAGCACTCTACCTCCCTTCCAAGAATCTAGTTAGTTCTCTGCACCCTTCTTTCCCATCTCTCCTCTTCCCCAAACCTTAGCAAGAATTCTTCCCAGTCTCTATTCTATTTACACATCTGTAATAATTCAGCTTCTTTAGTTTCCCAATAGACATATTGATGTTCAGCTCCCACTGTAGTATTTACTGGGTTGCATTTAATGAGATTCCACCAAAATCAATTTTTTTTTGTATGGTGAGTTCCTGGGGAAATGCCTTTCTTCTGCTTTGCATTCATTCTTAGAGGAGGAGCTATGAGGTGTTTCTGTGGATGAAAAAAAATGTTTAAATTAACAGCTTGATAGTCCAGTCTGCAGTGTTAGAGGTTGGTATTTTTTATATTAGATTTCTTAGGCTATATGTTGAAACTGATACTTCAAAGGGTTTTTATTAATACAGCTTAATAAAGTGTTTATATTTGTTATAAAGCAAGTTGAAGGATATGTACCAAATTATTTTGCAGGATTCTGTGGTGTATAGAGATTTATTTATTTATTTATTTGCTGCATTTGTACCCCACATTTTCCCACCTATTTGCAGGCTCAATGTGGCTTACACTATGTTGCAAAAGGTATAAAGTCTACTATAATGGCAGAGTTTAAGTTATGGGTTAATGTGACAATATTTCAAAATATCAGCAATTCCAAAGTTTCCATAAATGTGTGTAGGGTTTATGTTGAAGTAGGACAGCTGTTGGGCAGTGTGTTTACTTAGAAATCCATCACCAAGTGCACTCTAAGGCATTATTTAAGAGTATACCAAGCACTACTCACACCTATATGCCTAGTGTCCCCCCCCCCCCCCCCCCCCACCATGTTAAGTCTGGGTACCACCCCCAAAATGTCAGATCTATCAATGCCACTGAGACTTGGCATCCAAATGTCAGATGACAACAATGTGCCCACATGTGGTTTATACACTAAAGCTAAAGATGGTGATGGTGATACTACAAAGACTATAACAGAAAATAACATCCTTGATGTAGCAATAGGTTATGGTGAATGTATTTATGGACCCACTGCAGCAGGAGAAACTAATGAAAATGTTAAGAAGGCTTAAAATAGTTAGGTGGACTCATGAAGATAAAAAGGGAGATAATGTACTGCTCCTATCATGCCACTAACCCAGTTACAGAGAGCACACAAAGAGAGCTCATGAAAAAAAACCCAGAAGAAAAAAATATCAAAGGAAAAGCTGCAAATGGCAACTAATTCAAATTAAGAAAAAAACTGGGAAGGGGCTCACACAGGAGTATTTGAGTAATGAGGGACAAGAAGAAGATCTGAGTCAGAAAAAAGATTTAAAAAACCTGAGGAGCTTGCAGTGGAGATTGATTGATGTACTGGGGTTGAGGAGAGGGAAAGACTGCCTAAGCTATACCTCACACCTAAGGTAAAAACAATGATAAGCAAAATAAATAAGGCTATAATTCTTATCAACGAACCATCTATCAACATTACAAAGATAAATTGAATCCTGTACTGTGCAGCAAAAATTGTTACTGAGAGAGACCTATTTAAAGGGTGCAGGGCCATAAGAAAAGGAGAAAGTACAGTCTCATTGGAAAAAGCACATATTGAAGGAAAAATAAAATTACTGTGTGCAGAGGTGTCCTTGATAACTGCATATCTCAAATGATCACCAAAATAGGGACCCTTTTACAAAGCCATGGGTGGGCAAATGCAGGGGTAGCATGTGCCAAATCGGCACTACCGCCGGGGTAGTATGTGCATCCGGCGGTAATTCAGAGTTTCGCATGCACCAAATCCTGCGGTAGAAAACATTTTGCTATTTTCTACCATGGGGGGTGTTCCCGGTGATAATCGGCAGTGCGGCCACGTTGGCACACACTGCATGGTTACAGCACGGGTAGCGCATGAGCCCTTACTACTAAGTCAATGGCTGGCGGTAAGGACTCAGGGGTCTGTTTACTAAGGTGCGCTGAAAAATGGCCTGCGGAAGTGTAGATGCGTGTTTTGGGCGCATGCAGAATCATTTTTCAGTGCATCTGCAAAAAAATGCCTTTTTAAAATTTTTGCCGAAATTGGACCTGTGTCAAAATGAAAATCACCGCACGTCCATTTTGGGTCTGAGACCTTACCACCAGCCAGTGACCTAGTGGTAAAGTGGCATGCGGTAACCGGGTAGTAATGACCTACACGTGCCATATGCTACTTGGCGCGCCCCCAACATGTGCATCTGAAAATAAAAGTTATTTTTCGGACACGCGTATCTGACGCGCGCCAAAAATGAAATTACCACAAGAGCCACGCGGTAGACCTACAGGAACTCCATTTTGACGTGCGCGCATGTAGATGCTTACGCAGCTTAGTAAAAGGGCCCCTCAAGCCATAAGTAGGCGCATGCTAGTTTTAATTTTTGCACATGCCTACTTCCAGGCCCATTAAAAATGTCATTTTTCCCAGCCATGATAAAAAGTGGCCCAGTGAGCGCCCAGAAGATGCGAACACACTAACGCAGGCCACGGTTTACTATGGTTTTGTAAAAGAACCCCATAATGAGAAAGACCCAAAAGTAGCAGCCAAAGTATAAAAAACTGCAGGGATGTGAAGAGAACAGAAAAGAGAGAGAGAGAGAGAGATCAAAATCAACTATTTATAAAGACTTCAAAACAGTTCTAGAAGAAACCATGAAAGGGTATTGGCGCAGCAAAAAGCCTACCAACTAAAATGGAAAGAGAAACATTTTGGAGAAATTTATAAGAAGATCTTAAAAAGCACAACAGAGGTGCAGAATGGCTGCCAGGTATGCCAAAGAACTTGGAAAAGACAAATATAAAAGCTATGAAACAGTGGCATAGCCACAGGTGGACTTGGGTGGGCCAGGGCCCACCCATTTATGGCTCAGGTCCACCCAACAGTAGCACATGTTTAGTGGTAACTGGTGGGAATCCCAAGCTCCTCCAGCTGAAGATTTCCCCCTGATGGTAACAAAAACGCTACTCTCCATGACACCGGCACCTGCGCGTGCTCAGTTTTCAGTGCATGCCTGCTGCCAAGGTGGAAAGAAGCGTTTTCCCACCAGCTGAGAAAATTCTTGCCTAGGCCCACCCAAAATCTGTTGCCTGGCTATGCCCCTGTATAGTGAAATAGCCTGAATTAACAACAAAAAATTGGAAAGCAGCTTAAAAAAAGCCCCAGACTGGAAGAGCAGTGGCCTAGGTAGAGTGCCCAATATTTTTTTTTGATGCATTTACATATATCTCCAAGCATACACTTGAAACAGCAATTGATCACGTGAAGTGCAATTCTATAACTAGGAACCCACATTAATATGCCCCTTGCGAACATAAAAGTATAGTATAAAAGCACTTACATGCATAAGTGTACACTTATCTGGAAAAGTGCCGGCAGGACACCTAAGCACTATTCTGTAATGGTGTTTGTAAGTGGCATGGCTAGTAAATGCAAGGCTGTGTGTACGTAAATATGAATGGAGATCTCACTTATGTGTGTAACATAGAAAATACTATCAGTTGCACGTGTTCCTGCTGCATTTACGTGTATAGCTGGTGTACCTGCGACAGATATATGTGACCTGCTGAGCGAAAAGGTACCAAAAGTGGTGTATGTGACTTATATATACCACAAGCTACATGAATATCAATTGCATAATCCTGTAAAATTTCAGCCTCAAGTATGGACTAATTACATCTTTAAAACAGTAAGAAACATTTATCAATAAAAAAAAGTATGTTTTTTTGAAAAACCCTGAAAAATAGCAAAATTAAAACATATATATCTGTAATCTATAGGAAGTTGCGGATAAATTTTGACCATGTTTTGTATAGACTGTGGTCAAATTTCTTACAAATTTTCATCTGTAATAATTACCCCTCCAAATTTTTATAGCCTTTATCTCTATTATTTGCAACCCTGCTTTTGGTACCTTTTAGCTCAGCAGGTCACATATGTAAGATGCATTGATATTTTTTATTTATTTCAGCATTTGTACATCACATTTTCCAAACAGGTTGTCAGTTCAATGTGGCTTACAGTTTGAACAGTTAGGCTAACATTTCTATTAGGAGTTAATGAGTGTCATTGATACAATTTCTTTTAGCATTTTAGTTTCATGGTGTGTTTTAATGTTGATTAGTTTGTGCAGAACATTTTTGTTAAAAGTTAGCACGTGTCATTGACACAATTTCTGTTAGTGATCTAGTTTTGTGGTGTGTTTTAATGTTGGTTGGTTAGTTTGTTCGGGATCTTCGAAGAAGGATTATCTGAAGAGGTGGGTTATCAGGTGCTTTCGGAAAGTTAGGTAGTTGGTCGTGCATTTGAGGACTTTCGGTGTTGTGTTCTAGATTTTGGGACAAATGTATGTGAAGTTGGTCGAGTATGAGGATTTGTATTTTAGGCCTTGGTATTTGGAAGTGTAGGGTGAGGTAAGACCTTGCACCTTCTATTGCATTGCGTATAGATAGTTCTATTAGGTTTGTCATATATTCAGGGGCAAGGCCAAAGATTATTCTGTGTGCCAGGGAGCAAATCTTGAAGGATATACGTGCTTTGATGGGTAGCCAGTGAAGTTTGAGGAGCAGTGGTTTTGCACTCTCAAATCGATTTATACCGAATATTAGTCTAGCAACTGTATTTTGTGCTGATTGCAGTTTCTTTATTAGTTCTCTGCATCTGGCATAGATTTCATGCAATAGTCTGCATGGGCGAGGACCATTGATAGGATTAGTGTGCGGAATATGTCTCTTGGGACGTAGTTTTTTATGTGTTTCAGTCCATATGGTTTGAAACATTCTGTTCACTGTGTTTGAGATTTGTTTGTCAAAGGATAGACTGCGGTCAGTGAAAACTCTTAGGACTTTTAAGTTATCAGATATTGGGAGGGGTATACCTATGGTGTTGATATTTGGGAAGCATTCGGTATTGTGTGGTGATGTGAGTATCAGGTATTGTGTTTTTTCTTTGTTCAGTTTCAGCTTGGATGCCCAGGATTCCATTATATTAATGCCGTCCTCAATCCTAGTCGGTATCTTGTGCAGATATTTTTGGAAGAGGATGTAGATGGATGTCGTCGGCGTATATCAGGAGGTTGAAGCCTTGTTTGGATAGTGTTCGGCCAAGGGGGGGCATCATTAAGTTGAATAGCATCTGTGAAAGTGGCAAGCCCTGGGGGACCCCACATTCCTCTTTCCATGGAGGGGGAGAGAGAGGACTTTGTTTTGACTTGATAGGTTCTTGTAGTCAGGAAGCCTAGGAGCCAATTAAGCACCTTCCCTAGGATGCCAGTTTTATCGAGTAGCCTTTTGAGGATTAGATGATCCACCATGTCTAGCGCGCTTGACATATTGAATTTTAGTAGGAGTATGTTTTTTTCCGTTTGAGATTTCCTTTTTAAAGTTAGCCAATAGTGTAATCAGTACTGTTTCGGCGCTGTGATGTGGTCTGAAGCCTGACTGGGAGTCATGTAGTATGGAGAATTTGTTAATGTAGTCAGTTAATTGGTTGACCACTATTCCTTCCATTAATGTAGTTGTTAAAGTTATGGATGACACTGGCATGTAGTTCGACGTATCACTGATCACTGATCTTTTTCTTAGTGTCTTTCGGGATTGTATGTTGACTTTTTTCTGTGGGAAATAGCCTTCCTGGAACATGTAAATCACGTGGGAGGTGAGTTGGTCTATAAATCAGTATGGGGCAACGTTTAGTACATGGTTGGGACATGTATCTACCATGCAGTAGGCGGAGGAGAATTTCCTTAACACTTGTGCTACTGTCTCAGTTGTGGGTTGAGTGAAGGTGGTCCATGTTCTGTCTGCTGGGACTTCCTCTGGAGGGTGATCTAATTCATCTATTAGAGATTTGAGGTTTGTGTTGTCTTGTATAAGGTTTCTTCTTAGATTGAGATCTTCTCTTTGAAGAATCTGGTGAGATTGTTTACTGCCATGGGGTCTATGTCCACCGTCGTCAGAGGTTTGATATTTATTAGTTTATTTACAATTATGTATAATTTATTTGTGTTTTTGTAGGCTGGACCTGTTTGTTCTTTATAGAATTTCATTTTTGCCTGTCCGGTTTTTATCTTATACTTGTTTCATGCTTCTCGCCACATGATTTTGTTTCATTTTTGTTTTTCGCCCATGCTCGTTCTAGTCTTCTGCAGAGGGTTTTATCTGCTTTTAGTTCTTCTTCAAACCATGGGATTGATTTGCACCTCTGTCCAGTTTTTGTTTTCAAGGGGGCTATTGTCCAGTATGTGAGTGCATCTTTCGTCCAATTCTGATAGGAATTCCTCTGTGTTAGTTTTTGGTGACCATTGGTCTTTGTATATGGCTATCTAGAATTTGTTTGTCTCAGTCTTTCCCCATGATTTATATGGTATTCGTGTTTGCATTGGGTGGGTTCTATGTTCTTTCCATTACACGATTATGTTTATTTTAAAGTGATCAGACCAGGGGGATGCCATCTATCTCAGGTTCTGTATATTGAAGTTATTATCCTTTGAGAATCTATAGGCTAGGAGACCTAGTGCATGATCTTTGATATGGGTTGTGGTCACTGGTGGGCGCTGGAAGTCCTATAGTTGGAGGAATTTGAGGCATTCTTTGGAGCAGTCAATTTTGTGGTCATTTAGATGTAGATTAACATCTCCTAATAACAAGGTATTGTGGTTGGCAACACATGTGCTAGAAATAAAGTCCATGAATTTCATTTGGGTCTCTTTCCAGTTTCCTGGGGGTCTGTAGAATAGGATTCAGCACAGTTGATTGTGTAGAGTTTGGTTCTTGATTATAAGCAAGGCGATTTCTAGTTGCGGTGTTACAGATTCTGCTATATCTTCGACTGTTAGGAAGGCTCTGTAGATCAGTGTGATTCCTCTGCCTCTTTTCCCTTTTCTGGTCCAGTGTAAGATTTTATAGCCTGGTGGGCATAGGTCCAGGGTAATGGGGTTTTCTTTTTATTATGGATCCATGTCTCGTTGATAAAGATCAGACCAAGGTCTTCATCAATTATCCAGTCCTTTATAGTTTCTGTTTTATTTACCACTGATCTTGCATTGATAAATCACATGAAGTTGTGGTCAGTTTGTTTATTTTCTATTTAGGTTCTATTTTGAGGGGTTCTGAAGTAGGTGGAGGAGTTAAAACTATTCCTGTGGTGGTCTCAGAAAGAAAGCCAAAAAATTATTTTATTACTAACTATAGATATGTGGTTGATTGTTTTAAAGTACATAAGCACCGCCATACTAGGAAAAGACCAAGGGTCCATCGAGCCCAGAATCTTGTCTCCGACAGTGGCCAATCCAGGCTTCAAGAACCCGGCAAACACCCCTCCCCCCCAAAGCTGAGGAGCCCTAACCGTCTTAGCCTTTCCTCATAGGGAAGTCGTTCCATCCCTTTTATCATTTTCGTTGCCCTTCTCTGCACCATCTCCAATTCTTTTATATCTTTTTTGAGATGCAGCGACCAGAATTGGACACAATATTCGAGTATCAAGATCTATTCCAGTTAATATTGGACACAGGTCTTGAAAAAGGTTAAATATGGATTTAAGCAAAATTGATCATGTCTTAGACCAATGCAAAAAAATTATGTTTATAGTAATTATTAGATATAGTGCACATTCCCTGTTTTTATATAAATGCAAGTTCTGTTTGCAATAAGGTGGAGATACTTAGGGATTGGCTGGAGATTGCTCAACCTGGATTTGTATTTCTAACTGAAACGTGGCTTAGATAGAAAATGATCCACTTCTTTTGGATTTGTGCCTGTTAGGTTACAAGATTATTCATAGACCTCATTTAGATAAAAGAGGAGGAGGCTTAGCACTACTGTATAAATCCTTCTTTAAAATCTCTTTAGAAGACTGCTTTCAAACACAAGGGTTAGAGATAATGTCCTGTGAAATCTTGAATACTTTCTTACAACAGAAGGTAGGCATTATACTAATTTATCAAGTTCCAGGTGCATGGCCCACTATTAGAGATACTTTTTATGACATTTTAACCATTATAGTGGTAAAGTATGGTGTTTTGTTAGTATTGGGGGATATTAATTTACCTTTAGAATCTCAGGGAGATAGCAGTGTTCAGGATTTTATGGAAGTTTTGGAAACATGGGGACTTACATTTTATAATGCATCACAATCACATGTAAAGGGTCATCAACTAGAGTTTTTAGCCTTTATAGGTAATAATTCTACTATGATAACCATAAGTGATTCTAGTTGGACACCAAAGGTTTGGTCAGATCACTTTTTTTTTCATTTTAATTATTTTATTTATTCATTTTATATTACATTTATGTCCAATACATAAATGGGAAAGAAAAGAGAAAATATCAATTAAAACAAACATTAAGGAAAAATATCATCATTGTTACTCCACATTATTGTCCACAATTGGGGGATCCAAGATCAGGAAAACAATCTCAAAGAAAATAAGAAAAACACGGAATGGATAATCTTACAATTCATATTTTCTGAGGGAGGAAGGTTAATCGGTAATTGCAGCCGGATCACCCAGGAAAACACACTAGTGGTCAGATCACTTTTTATTAGAATTTATATTAAACTGGAATAGTACTAATAATGTGAAACACATAGGTAGACCTAACAAAATTTTTAAGACTAGAGGAAAATTAGATTCTAAGCATTTTTTTGAATCTTTTTACTCCAAGTTTGGAAGGTAGATTAGATGGTTACCTAACGTTTGATGAATGGAATAATTTGGTAAAAACAACTTTATATTAAATCTCATCCTTATCTGAAAAAAATTATGTGCCACGGGTTAATGCTTCTTGGTTTAATTTGGACTTACTAGATTTGAAGCAGTCCTGCCGACACTTAGAACAAAAATAGTTAAAGACTCAAGAACCTATGAATAGGTCCGAGTGGAAAAGAGTAGTTCATAATTATAAAATCAAGAGTAGGCAGGCCAGATGTGAATACAATGATTCGTTGATATTATCAGCAAATTCTAATACTAAACAACTCTTTCAAATAGTTCATTCTTTATGTAAACAAAAATTATCTTTAGTATTACAACCCTACGCCATCTTCAATTCCCTCTACATGGGATCTGGCAAATTATTTTCAGGAGAAAGTTTTATTAAGAATGCAGCAGATATCTCTTTCTTCTCAGCCTTTGGCTTTAGTTGATTTAGAAACTTTGGGGGAATTAGCTATTCCAGTAGATCACTTTTGGACAGATTTCTCTTTGCCAAATATGAAAGATTTTATGTCCTTATATAACATGTTTTCCAAATCATGTTGTCAACTATATATTTGTTCACAGTTTATATTGTCAACCACTCCTTCAGTATTTAAGGTGTGGCTTTACACAGTAATAACACACTACTTAAAAGAAGGGTTATATGCTAAAATTCTGGGAGATATTATATTCTTTATTCTTAAAAATCCTTCTTTGAACCCCATGTTACCAAGTGGTTATAGACCTACTGCAAATATTCCAATGTTTGCAAAAATTATGGAAGGCCTGATAGTGAAGCAGTTAGAAAATTATTTGGATGAACACATTGTTCTTTTACCTACACAATTTAGATTTAGACGCAGTTTCAGCACAGAAACATTGCTGAATTTATTATTGGCACAGGCTGTCCCAAGGCTATCAAGTTATTGTATTGCAGTTTGACTTGGCATCTGTATTAGATTTAGTGAATCATGATGTTTTATTGGATCTTTTGGGAGACCTGGAAATTATGGGAAACGTGATTCAGTGGTTTAAGGGCTTCTTGAAAAATAGAATTTATAGGGTTTCCAAAGAACAAATGATGTCACATTCATGAAGGTCTCTAGAGGGGTCTACAGGGTTCTCCCCGGTCCCCCATTTTGTTTAATGTTTTGAACGTTGGACACATTTTTTGATTTTTCAAAAAATACAATCTATTTGTATGCAGATGACATATCAATTCTAATTCCATTTTAAAAAGCGATTGAAGGTAGTACTAAAGAAATTTCTATCTATTTGGATTCTATGGAACTATGGGCCTTAAAGTTATAAGCTTAAATATAACTACGACCAAAATTTTATGTTTATCAACTTCAATTTTCAAATATCTGAGGTTCAAACTTTTCTCTGGAAACTTTGTTAAGGATATTAAGAATTTATTTACATTCCAATTTGACTATGGAGTATCAGATTTTGCAACTTGTTAAGAAAGTGTTTTTTAGGTTGAGACTGCTCCAACGTATTAAGGGGCCCTTTTACTAAGCCGCGTAAGCATCTACTTGCACCCAATGTGTGCCAAAATGGAGTTACCGCCTGGCTACCACGTGGCTCTTGTAGTAATTTCATTTTTGGCACGCGTCCAATACGCGTGGCTGAAAAATAATTTTTATTTTCGGACGCGCATATCAGACGTGCGGCAAGTGGCATTTGATGCGCACAGGTCATTATCGCCGGTTACCGCGTGAGACTTTACCACTAGGTCAATGACTGGCGGTAAGGTCGCAGACCCAAAATGGATGTTCAGCAATTTTGATTTTGCTGCACGTCCATTTTCAGCAAAAATTTTAAAAAGGCCTTTTTTACAGGCGCGCTGAAAAATGTATTGACACACGCCCATAACCCACGCTTACACTACTGCAAGCCATTTTCAGCGCACCTTAGTGAAAGGACCCCTAAATATCTGATGAATACATCAAATTTTCAGGTAGTAGTTCAGGCATTGGTTCTCTCTCAACTAGATTATTGTAATGTACTTTACATTGGGTGTTTTCATTTATCTTTGAGACATTTATAGATTTTGCAGAATGCAGCTGCAAAACCGATTTGTGGACCACATAAGTTTGATCATGCCACTCCTTTGTTGCGAGCTTTGAATTGGCTTCCCATTGAGGCATGATGCAAATTTAACCTCTGTATCTTTATCCACAAACTATTTTATGGCTCTATTCCAGATTATTTAATTGAACTATTTACATTAGGAACACCAACTCGCTCATTAAGATTGAAGGATTGTTGTTTATTACAATTTCCATCTGTAAAAATATGAAGTATAAACAGTGGTGTGCTGGTAAATATTTAACACCTCTCCGCCCCCCCCCCCAAAAAAAAAAATTGCAGCGCTGGCTATAGCCGGTCGGGGGGAGGGGGGGGCAATGCATTACTCTCTCCAGGAAAAAAAGAAATTAAATGCTCCCAGGTTCCAATCTAATTCATGTTTAATGTGGGATAAAATGCCATAAATAAGTAAATAAATATAAACTTTTAACGCTGAGCACCTGATTCTCAAAGTCGACATATTCCAAACACTATAATGAAAATAAAATGATTTTTTCTACTTTGTTTTTCTGATCATGCTGGCCCAGTATTTGATTCTGCTGTTATCTGTCCTCTTAACTCTGTTTCCAGGGCTTCCTTTCCATTTATTTCTTTACTTTCCTCCTTTCTTCTTCATTTCTTGCCCTTCATCCATAAGTAAAAGCTGGGTCCTCCGCAGACTTGACTGTCCAGTGGATCCAGCTTCTGCCTATTTTCGCCATCCAGGTGCAGTTTTTCTCCTCTCTTCCTTTTCCCTCATCTCATCTCCCTCTCCTCCATCCATGTCCAGCATTTCTTCTCTCTCCCTTCCCTCTCCTCCATCCATGTCCAGCGTTTTTCCTCTCCCCCCTCCATCCATGTCCAGCATTTCTCCTCTCCATTCATGTTCATCTCACTTCCGCTCTCTTCCCTCCCCTTCATCCATGTCCAGAATTTCTCCTGCCCTCCCCTCCATCCATGTCCTGAAACTCTCCTCTCTCCCCTGCCCTTCCCTCCATCCACCCATGTCCAACAACCCTCCTCTCCCCTCCCGTCCATCCATCCATGTCCAGCAACTCTCCTCTCCCCTCCCCTCCATCCACCTATATCCAGCAACTCTTCTCTCCCCTGCCCTCCCCTCCACTTATGTCCAACAACTCTCCTCTCCCCTCCCCTCCATCCATGTCCAGCAACCCACTTCCGCTCTCTTCCCTCCCCTTCATCCATGTCCATAATTTCTCTTGCCCTCCCCTCCATCCATGTCCTGAAACTCTCCTCTCTCCCCTGCCCTTCCCTCCATCCACCCATGTCCAACAACCCTCCTCTCCCCTCCCCTCCATCCAACTATGTCCAGCAACTCTCCTTTCCCCTGCCCTCCCCTCCATCCACCCATGTCCAGCAACTCTCTTCTCCCTGCCCTCCATCCATCTATCCATCCATATCCAGCAATTCTCCTCTCTCCCCCTCCATATCCAGCAATTCTCTTCTCTCCCCTGCCCCCCTCCATCCATCCATACCCAGCAATACTCTCTCCCCTGCCCTCCCCTCCAGCTCCCATCCATGTCCAGTGATTCTCCTTTGCTCCCATCCTCCCCTCCCATTCATGGCCACCTGCCTGCCCTCTTCTCCCCCCAACATCCCCCTTTTTGTTCCTCCCACCCTGCGTGGTTTAAATCTTTTTTATTTACCTCCATCGCAGCAGCCGCATCATTGAAAGCCCTGCCCATCTCTAGCCTTCCCTTCGTGAGTTCGTTCCCTCAGAGTCCCGCCCTCGCGGAAAGAGGAAATGACGTCAGAAGAAGGCAGGACTCTGAGGGAACGAACTCACGAAGGGAAGGCTAGAGACAGGCAGGGCTTCCACTGATGCAGCTGCTGCAACGGAGGTAAATAAAAGATTTAAACCCCACAGGGCAGTGCGGGGTGGGCGCAGGCAAACGAGGGCTGTTGGAGGTGAGGTAAGCGGGGTAAGCATGGCTTGTGGCGCCCTCCTGCCATGCTTACCTCATTTACCAGAGCCAGCTCACCATGCCAGAACAACCGTCTCGCAAGATGTTAAAAAATTTAACAACCAGCTCTTGCGAGCCGGTACGAGCCGGCTCCAGCATACCACTGGGTATAAATCTTATCATCGTTCCAGTCTTGTATACTGTTCAGTACAGTATTGGAATTCTCTTCCTTGGGAGTTAAGAGTGATGTCCTCTTATTTTAGATTTCGTAAATTGTTGAAAGTTCATTTATTTTCTACATATTTGATTTAGTTTTTGACCAATTTATTGATATGGTTCGGGTTAATAAGATATTTGTATGATTGTTGTACTTTTCATAGTACAACAATGGCCTAGTTATTTTTTACTTACATTTTAATCCGCATTGATCATTTGTGGGTAGATAGCGGAATGTAAGTTTTTATTGTATTGTATTATATTGTGTTGTATATTCATCCTCTATTATTGTGACTGTGGCAATTTTCATTAGTTGATGTTTGGGTTTCTGTCTTTCTTGTTCTCCTTTCTGGACTTTTGTTGTGGTTGGGCATCTATTGAGTGATTTTCACTTTTTCAGGTGCCTCATCCAGTTATTCAGACTCTCTCTGGGAAGGGAGTGGCTTTTCTAGTTGTGTGGTGCAGATTGCAAAGTATTGGTATGTTGTTGTTCTCGCCTTGAGGTAGGGCTTCCGTGTGTGTTATTAGTGTTAGGGCTGATAACCCTATTAGTATTCTTGTGATGATCATTTTGCCTCTCTGAAATACGGGGGAAGTTGTTATGTTCCTGGAACCCTGGTGATTTTTTAAATTTTTAATTAGGTGTTTGTGTGTGTAGGTGTGTGTGTTAAGGTATTTAGATGGGTCTTCTCTTGTTAGTATGTATGTGTGTGTGTGAGTTTGTGTAGGTTTATGATAGAGGCCTATTTGTTTAAAGTGTGTATGTGTGTGTGTCTCTGAGTGTAGTAGGTAGGCCTTTGGTTATTTCAGTGCCTGGTATGAACATCCCTTCATGTGTGTATGTGTGTAAGTGTAGTAGGTAGGTCTGTGGTTATTTCTGTGCCTGGTATGAACGTTCCTTCATGCGCAGTGGGTAAGAGAAAGGCGTGCCATAATAGGGTCCTTGTTTCAGTAGAAGAAAACAATTTACATATACTATCCTTTGCCTTATATACTGTTAGCTGAAAATCACATAAGAGAAAGGCATACCATATTATGCTAGTATTCTATAATGGAATCTGGGTACCCAAATGGAGGCATCCACTAACAGAATTGTCCCCTATTGAGGCGATTCTACAACTGGATACCTTCATTTAGGTATCTGAGGCCATGCAGTAGGAGCCTATTCTATCATGGAATATGAACACCCAGGTTCCATTATAGAATACTAGCATAACCTGTTATTGGTGTGTCTAACATTTAGGCCCCCACAGATAGACCAGCCTTATTGAGGTATAAGTGCATGTGCCTAAATGTCACAGGGACACGCACAACTAACAATATTCTGTAGGTTACCCACATAAGTGCAAGCCCTGCCCATACTCCACCCATGTGTTTGCTTCCTTGTAAATATATGCTATGCAAGTTAAGACGGTTTTTGCAGAACAGCACATAGGGATCCTGCTAATACTAGAATAGAGAAACACTCTATTTCAAGAAACACTCTATTTCAAGAAGAGAAGAAAAAGTAAAGTAGCTGCTTACTTCTGTAAACTGACCTGGATGCTCTGACTCAGCTCTCTTACCTGGTTCAGCATTAGCCTAGGTACAGAGTGGAAGCAATTATGTAGAAAGGTTCCATTTTGTACCAATCTGGCCTAAATGCTGGACTACCTAAGCTAGTGGGGTCTCCAAGCTGGCTCTGCATTAAAGAAAAAGACAGAAGGAGGTGCATTAAGTTCCTCTTGTAGCTATGTGGAGGGGAGGAAGGACTGAAACCATACTTCAGGTGGACTCCATTAACCAGAAAGAAAATCCAGTAAATGCTAAATCAGCAAGGGTCCCAGGAAGTTACCTTCTGCTCCTGCAAAGTAGTGAGTGAGAGGAGTGCAAGTGGAAAGGAGGGAGGGGGATTCTGAATGAGCTACAACTGAAAAAGGTGTGAGCTACAAGGCTAGTTACATTCAAGTACAGTAGCCAAATCATCATGTCAATAGAGGGAAGAGGGTAAAGCTGTTGTAAATACTACTGTGTGTCCATCAAAGAAACCTTATCCACCTCAAGTGTTTTTTTTTTTTTTTACATTTGTACCCTGCACTTTCCCACTCATGGCAGGCTCAATGCGGTAGGCAATGGAGGGTTAAGTGACTTGCCCAGAGTCACAAGGAGCTGCCTGTGCCGGGAATCGAACTCAGTTCCTCAGGACCAAAGTCCACCACCCTAACCACTAGGCCACTCTTTTGCTACCATTAGCCTTGATTAATGTCTGTTCCTATTGTTTAACTCTTTTGTGTTTTCAGAAATTTGGAGTTCAAGTTACCTGCCCGTGTGTGGAGTGGACTATTT
This sequence comes from Microcaecilia unicolor, assembly GCF_901765095.1. Lineage (NCBI taxonomy): Eukaryota > Metazoa > Chordata > Amphibia > Gymnophiona > Siphonopidae > Microcaecilia > Microcaecilia unicolor. Next base: position 234,256,410 of record NC_044034.1, read on the forward strand.
TTATATCAACACTCCCTGGGTATGGTAACCAGAAAATAGGTCATATGTATAGAGTGAGAGCTTTGAAGAAATGTTTTCCCCTCATCCCACAGAACCTACCATCTTGTCTTGTTTATGTAGCCCTAGAGACTTCCCTCCCAACAGTTATACACCTAGGGCTCCCTACATATGCAAAACTACATATTTTTAGTTCTTATAAAGGTAACAAAAACAAACAGAAACTCACTCAATAACCTCTGTTAATCTGGCACCATAGAGGAATGATGGGGGAAAAGACCACAGATGACTGTGGTACCCTTATGGATTGCAATAAAAATCAATGCATCCAAACCACAGTTCACAGCTTCAATCATTGGTCATAAAACCCCCCACCATACCCTTGAACCATTGTTTAATAAACAATTTAAGTGAAAACAATTTTTTATGGTGCAATTAGTTTAAGTTTAGTTCTACGGCTTAAATTAATTGTTATCAAGGCTCAGCAGTTGAACGGGCAGCAACACAGAAGATTATAAGGCAGTATTTAGTCCCCTGAGGAAGCCGCTCAGTGAAATGGGTCCCTGTTGAGACCAGGATTTTACTGCCTGAGACTGCCATTTAAGCTATGTTCAATTTTCAGTCCCCCTTTGAATGGGATCACTTTATTGTTATTACATTTTCTAGATGAAATTTGTTTGCACTATAAAAAATTGTTTTCACTTAAATTGTTTATTAAAAATGGTTCATGGGTATTGTTGGGGGTTTTTATGACCAATGATTGAAGCTGTGAACTGTGGTTTGGGTGCTTTGATTTTTATTTGCATCCATAAGGGTACCACAGTCATCTGAGGTCTTTTCCCCCATCATTCCTCTATGGTGCCAGATTAACAGAGGTTTTTCCTCACCCTTCAGTCTAAATTGAGTTTGTTACTCATATAGAATAAATAACAGTATAGAACTTGGTTATGAATAAATGTATGTAATTTTGCAACAATTATGAGATTATATTGCTGGATTAAGATGCTTTACTAGCTGTGTGATTGCATGTGAAGAGTGATCTAGTGCAGTGTGTTAGGTGGGAAAGTAGGTCAAGTGTGATTGTGAGTATGTGACTGCGTGGGTGGTGAATGACTGCAGTGTGTATGAGATATTCTTAGTGACTACTAAGCATGATGTATTTGAGTGCATTCAGTAAGTGCATCTAGTAAGCAACTGGATTTGGTATGTCTGAGTAAATGGAGGATTACTGTAGAGGACTATCAGGCTTATTTTTGAAAGAGAAGGGTGCCCATCTTCCGACACAAATCGGGAGATGGGCGTCCTTCTCTCAGGGTCGCCCAAATCGGCATAATCGAAAGCCAATTTTGGGCATCCTCAATTGCTTCCTATCGTGGGGACGACCAAAGTTCACGAGGGCGTGTCGGCACCATAGCGAAGGCGGGACTGGGGCATGATTAAGAAATGGGCGTCCTCGGCCGATAATGAAAAAAGAAGGGCGTCCCTGATGAGCACTTGGCCGACTTTACTTGGTCCATTTTTTCTTGCGATGAAGCCATGAAAAGGTGCCCGAACTGACCAGATGACCACTGGAGGGAATCAGGGATGACCTCCCCTTACTCCCCCAGTGGTCACCAACCCCCTCTCACCCTAAAAATAACTTAATTTTTTTTTGCCAGCCTCTATGCCAGCCTCAAATGTCATACCCAGCTCCATGACAGCAGCAGGCAGGTCCCTGGAGCAGTTTTAGTGGTGCAGTGCACTTCAGACAGGCGGACCCAGGCCCATCCCCCCTACCTGTTACACTTGTGGTGGTAAATGTGAGCCCTCCAAAGCCCACCCGAAACCCACTGTACCCAAATGTAGGTGCCCCCTTCACCCCTTAGGGCTATGGTAATGGTGTACAGTTGTGGGTAGTGGGGTTTGGGGGGCTCAGCACACAAGGTAAGGGAGCTATGCACCTGGGAGCAATTTGTGAAGTCCACTGCAGTGCCCCCTAGGGTGTCAAGTTGGTGTCCTGGCATGTCAGGGGGACCAGTGCACTACAAATTCTGGCTCCTCCCATGACCAAAGGGCTTGTATTTGGTCATTTTTAAGGGCGTCCTTGGTTTCCATTATAGCTGAAAACCGGGGACAACCATCTCTATGGTCGACCATCTCAACATTTAGGTCGACCATCTCTAAGGTCAACCTAAATGTTGAGATTTGGACGTCCCCGACCGTATTATCGAAACAAAAGATGGCCGCCCATCTTGTTTCGATAATACGGGTTTCCCCGTCCATTCGCGGGGCCGTCCTGTGAGGACGCTTTCATGAAAACTTGGGCGCCCTGTTCGATTATGCCCCTCCATGTGTGTTTGTCTTTGGATGAGGGGAAATGCATAAACTGAGGATTATGCTGCAGATGGAGATTACAGATAGTTGGGTATCTACAAGTATATATAGTTCAGGTCTCTGTGTGCATGCTTTAAAGTCTGTGATTGAGACAAAGTGGATGGATGTACTCTTGTGATATAGTGTGTTTATTTGGCTATGTGTATGTGTGTGTGAGAGAGAGAGACTGACGACTAGTACCTATATATAATGTGCAAACTGCTATGGTTGTACACAGAAAGGTGTCCACCCCCACTTTGAATGCTCCTTCATTCTTTCTACTACTTTAGGCTATCTGTCCTACCCTGAGATCTTGATCTCGATCTCCTACAACTTCCAAGGTCATTCTCCCATTTTCCCATGCTTCCCATCATCTCGGCACACTTCCTCTCCCTTTTTATCAGGAAACCCTATTCTCCTCCCTTCTTCATCAAGCATCTCTCTCTTCCTCCTCCTCCCTTCCACATAAGGACCCCCCGCCTTCCTGAGTCCTTCCCATCAAGCATTCCTTTCTCCCCCCCCCCCCCCCTTTCAGACACATCTACTGGTTTTGAAACCCCCTCTCCAGTTAGGGTCTTTAACAGACCCATTTATACAGATAAAATAACTACAGCTCAAGAGATATCCAAAGGGCATCATAACTCTGATCACCCATGACTAAAACATCATCACAGACAACAAAAGGGATTCTGTGTTATGTTGAGGTCTATAGAATAATTGGTTCTTTTGTAAAATTTGTCTTTTCTCAACAAAATCAGATAACTGCTCCAGTAGTATATTTTCTAACAATTTAGTTAGTAATGACAGGTTTGAAATGGGACGAAAGCTGGAATATACATTTCAACTTTTTCCCCCCCTTTTAAAAATGGGAGTAATGACTGCTTCTTTTAATCTAGCAGGAACATCTCCAGTATGGAGTGAAAGATGTGTTGCCACTGCTGTGCAAGTGACCAATGAAAAAGGAGACCAAAACCCTTTGAACTGACTTAAAAGAAGAATCTTGAGTCAACTCTGCATCTAAACAGAAGCACTCTTCATCTGGTGGATGAATAGAAACAAGAAAGTTTTCCACCTTATTAAAGGAAAATTAGAAAAACCAGAGGAAGTCAGATGTTCATTTTAAACAAATGTACAGGAAGAAGATATCAAATCATTAACAATTTTGAAAAGACAATCAGATTGTTGTCAGCCTCTTCCAATTTTTTATTAATAATATTTTTTATAACGTAGCACTTTTTGAATAATAAAACTTAGTCATAACTATACACCTATCCATTATTTCTTGTGATGGTTTTTCTGCCTTTTACATTCAACTTGCCACAATTGTTGCCTCAGTAGAAACAAACCTGGATGGTACCATTTATTTCTAACTTCCAAAGAACATCTGACTTCCTTTGTTATCAATAAATCATCATCAGCTTTTAAAAAAACTTTTTTTAGAAAGTCAAATTACTTATCAATGTCTTCATCTAATGCAAAGTCCAATGTTGTAGGTAAATAATAAACAGCCACAGTATTTAAATCAATATCTACCAATTGTTAATGCAGCTCTACTTTCCTAATTTGTTGCATATCACCCTTCCTACTCATAGTTAAACTAGTTTCCAATTTAAAGGAGCAGTGAATAAAAAATGATTAGACCAAGTCAGAGGATGTGTCTTTTAAGAAACCCAACCAGAGCTTAAGACTTGTGATAGAAAAACCAAATCTAAAATGTTTCATAACTGATGAGGTGGACCAACTGCTTAAAAGCAAAATTCTTGAACGATTCTAAAAACACTTTGCATATTAAATTTCTTAACCCTTATAGGCATATTAAAATGACCCAAGGGAGATCCAAGATGGCCGCACTCTGCTAGGACGCCCTCGATCCTGCTCCTGTGGAGATACCTAAACGCCGAGGGAGAATAGCGAGTAGAGCTTCCCCGCTTCCTCCCCGCTTACCTGGTCCTATAGATCGATTCGCAAGACCGAGGGCAGTTGTACAAGAAGGCGGAACACCTCCAAATGGGAATGCCAGCGACTGGGAGATTTTGGCTTCCTTCGGACCCGAAACAACCTTGAGCCCCGCCGAGCGTACTCCGCCTCCTCAGCCGCTTGCCGTAAGTTCTCCCCTCTATGACCCGACGGGGTCTCTTTTGGAAGGCGTAGGGGACCCGGAAAAACAACGGGGTGAAGTGACTCTTCCATCTGAGGAGAGAATGGAGGGCAGATTGCCCATATCGGCACAACAGGACGAGGAGAGGGGAAACTGGGCGACGAAGTGAGGCAGATGCACAGACGTCAGAAAGGTTTGAATTGCCTAAAGAGCTAATGACCAAGCCAAAGAATGTTACTTTAGATGCGCTGTGGGATTTGATGTCAAATATGGGACAAGTTTTTCTTAAACAGATGGAAGTGGTTTTACCTAAAGTAAAATCTGTTGAATCTGACTTGCAAAAAAAAAGGGAAGAGATTAAAGTCTTGAATGAAAAAATGGAAAAGATTGATCAAACTGTTATGAAATTGGAAACGTTACAGACTGTGATGGTAAAAGATATAACAAATCTCAGAAAAAAGGTGGCGGTTTTTGATAATTTCACTAAAAACCATAACTTGAGATTTGTTAACTTTCCAAGGATACAGAATGTTCTTCCGCTTGAGATGTTGAAACAATATTTTTCAGAAACTTTGAATATCTTGGAAAAGGACATTCCACCTTTCTCTCAAGTGTATTATGTCCCAGAAAAGAACTTGAATCAAGAGACTGAAAGACCTATTGATGTTTCGCTTTTGCTTGAGACATCGGACTCTGAATTAGCGACGGCCGCCACCTTGATGGCGACCGTCGCTTTATTGCCTGACAAGAATTGGATTTTCCGTCTTTTTTTCCGTAATAAGGAAAAACCCTTTTTGGGTTTTAAAATTTCCTTATTTCCTGATGTCTCGAAAAAGACTCGACGGCGGAGGAAACAATTTTTGCTACTCAAGCCCGAAATAATACACTTGGGGGGGGGGGGGGTGACTTTTTTTTAAGGTACCCCTGCAAGTGTATAGTAAGGCTGGGGGGCAAAAAATATGTATTTACTGAACCTGAACACCTGTCATCATTAGTTACCTCAGTTAACACTGAGAAGCATTAGAAAATGTATAACTTCCTAGCAGAAAATGTTATACTTTATAACTAAATTCCTTTGATATATTTTCTCTCTTTAATTACCTTAATCTTGGATCTCCAATTATGGACTTGAGTGTCTTATAATTTTGAAACCGTAAAGAATTATTTGCCCTTTCTATGTATTTTCCTTGTAACAGTTCCTAGTTTACTGACACTTTCTTAAACAAGAGGTTTCTTGTTCATATTGACTAAATGAATAAGTAATAAAATTTAAAAAAATGACCCAAAATTAAAACCATAAGATTCAAGGAAAACTCAAAAGTAAATTGTATCAACGCCGTTAACGGTAATATGTAAACCACATTGAGCCTGCAAAAATGTGGGAAATGTGGGATACAAATGTAACAAACAAACAAACAAATACATAAATAAATAAATAAATAAATAAAATATACATTCTTAGCTGGAGTATCTGAAGGACAGCAAACTATAAGAACATATAATCCTAAAATTGTTTTTAGACTTTACAAGTAATTTATTATTTATTTATTTATTTTCCGCATTTAAGTTATTTTGGTTCAATGCGGCTTACAAATACATAAATAAAATTCTAACAAAGTTAATCACTATAGCAGCATATAAAGCAAAAAAAAGCAAAGAACAAATTTTAGTTCAGAAATTATTAAAAGCAATTATTCATGCCTCTTAAATCTTTGGGCAAAGAATTCCACCACTTTGTACATTGATCAGGAAACCCTGCAGAATAGATTTACTTGTATAACAAATTCTGGCAACTAGGATAATGTGAAGTAAGATAATTCCTTGTTCCCTGTACTTCATTCCGTAAAGGTAACTAAATCAATTATGACATGTATGCTGGGGCTAGACCGAAAATTATTCAATAAACCAAGGTACATAGCTTAAAGGCAATACGCGCCTTGATTGGAAGTCAGTGTAAATATTGTAAAAGTGGCCTAGCCCTATCAAAGCGCAACTTTTCATAGATCAGCCTTGCATCTGTATTCTGTGCCATTTGCAATTTCTTCTCAAAACTTGCTCTCTACAACCTGCATATACTCCATTGCAATAATCAGCAGGAGCTAATGCGTAAACCTATGTTTACTAAGCGGTGCTATGGATGTGTTGGCATTTTTAACGCGCTTAAGTGGTTTATGTGTGTTAAATGCTAACGCGCTCATAGAAATATATAGGTATGTTAGCGTTTAACGCGCCTTAAATTTACAGGCAAGTTAAAAATGCTAACGCACCTTAGTAAACATACCCCATAGTTTGAACCAACATACAAAAAACCTTCTCTGGGGAAATAACCTTGTTTTCTCTTCAATTTTTACATCATTCGAAACATTTTTGTTGTAACATTTGTGACCTGTTTTTCAAAATTTCATTTTCAGTCTAAAATGATCCCTAAAATCTTAAAATTATCCACCAGAGGATGCATAATCCCATCTATGTTGATACTGGTATAATTTTCATAACAATAAGGAGAAGTTAATACTAAAAACTGCATTTTATTCTCTATTTATTTTCAATTTAAATGCTGTAGCTCAGAATTCCATGATATTCACTCCTAGTCTAACCTGATCCATTATTTCATTCTGGCCTTTATCAAATGGGAGAAAAATAGACACATCATCAGTGTATATAAAGGGGTTAATACCTTTTTTTTGCCAAAATCCTCACTAAAGGTTTCATCATTATATTACGCAGTATGGGCAAAATGGGCGATCCCTGTGGAACTCCACAGACTGCTTTTCAAGAAGAGACAGATAATTATTCATTATAATTTGATGGAATGGTAAATAAAAGCTAACCCACCCCCTCTTTTAATCCTGCACTGTTTGTTAATATATGTTTACCCTTTAGGACACAATTGAGTGGATGATAAACTATTTCCTTCAAGCGTCCAAGTTTCAGTGATGCATGAAAATCCAAGTTATTTTGAACTATCCAATCCTTATATATATATATTTTGTTTGTTTGTTTGTGACATTTTATCCCACATTATCCCAAACAAGTTTGAGTTCAATGTGGCTTACAATAAACAGTATAAGATACATAACAAAGAATAATGCATACAGCATCATAAACATACTGGGATAACTATGGATGTTTAACATTTAGAAAATCTTTTATGAATGAGAAATTGTACATGAAGCAAAGAGAAGGTTAAACGCTAACGCACTCATAGAAATATATAGGTGTGTTAGTGTTTAACACGCCTTAAATTTACAGGCAAGTTTAAAATGCTAACGCACCTTAGTAAACATACCACATAGTTTGAACCAACTAAATTGTAAATTGTATCAACACCGTTAATGGTAATATGTAAGGCACATTGAGCCTGCAAAAAGGTGGGAAAATGTGGGATACAAATGCAACAAATAAATAAATAAATAAATAATAAATACCTAGAATTTTCAGATTATTGTCAGTGGGGAATGAGGTGTTGTCAATTGTGAAACTATTGTAGTTGTTTTGGTCAAATATGTTGGTAATGACCATGAATTTAGTTTTTTCTTTATTTTGCTTTAGTTTAGATTCTGAGGCCCAGGTTTACATCAAATTTACACCAAGTTTTGCCTTTTGTAAGATGTCTTGAATGTTCCTTTTGAAGATTATGTATATGGTAACATCGTCAGCATATATGAATGTTTTGAATCCTGCTGTTTCTAATCTGTTACCTAGTGGTGACATCATTACATTAAACAGTATGGATGATAGTGGAGAGCCCTGAGGGATGCCACAGTCCAGTGAGCAAGGAGAGGATAAGGTTCCTTTTATTTTCACTTTGTAGGATCATGATTTCAGGAATCCTTGAAACCATTTGTGGATTGTGCCACATATGCCAATGTTGTCTAGTATGTTTAGTAGGATATTATGATCATCTACTACATCAATGCGCTAGAAATATCGAACTGCATTATTAAGGTCTTAGACCCTGTTCTAATTTCTTTTCTGAGATTTGATTCTAGGGTAGTAAGGACAGTCTTGGTGCTATAGCATGGTCTGAAACCTGATTGCGATTTGTGTAGTAGGGAGAAATGTGAAAGGTAGTCCATAGTTTGTGCTTCTACTATTCCTTCCATCACCTTTATTATCAAAGGAATGGAGGCTACTGGTCTGTAGTTTGTTACATCAGTTATGGTGATTGAATTGCTTTTTGATATTGGTGTTAGGATAATAGAGCCTTTATTATCAGGGAAAGTGCCGTGGAATAGTAGGAAGGAGATATGTTGCTGAAGCAGATTATTGAATATATTAGGAACTTCGTTAATAAGGTAACGAGGACAAGGGTCTAGTATGCATTGTGAGGTTGAGTATTGTAGGAGGTAATGTTTTACTGTGTCATGGGTTGGTAGTTGGAAAGAAGACCAGATTCTGTTGGTGACCATTCCTGTGACTGTTTTTTGTGAATATCTTGATGGTTAATTTTTAATTACAGTACTCTTTCTTTGATTTTAACTATTTTTTGGTTCAAAAAAAGTAGCCAGTTATGCTGCTGTTGGTGGAGACTCAGTGGTTGTGGTTATTTCTTTTGTGGATAATAGGCTTTTTATCACATTGAAAAGTTTATTGATATTAAGGAAAATACCACCAATTATTTTGTTATAGTATTGAGTTTTTGCAATTTTGATCTCATTTTTATATGCTTTGATGGTAAGTTTCCAAGTTAATTTGTTTCCGTTTAATTTGTCTTTCCAGTTTTCTACATTTCCTTTTCAAAAGAAGGATATTTTTGAAAGGGCAACTATAATAAAATGAGGAAAATGGTTAAAAAGAAACTAAAAGGATCAGCTGCAAAGGTTAGGACACTGAATCAGGTGTGGATGTTATTCAAAAATACCATTTTGGAAGCCCAATCCAGATGCATTCCACATATTTGCAAAGGTGGAAAGAAGAGAAAACATCAGCCAGCATGGTTAAAAGGCGAAATAAAAGAGGCAATTACAACCAAAAGATTGTCCTTCAAAGAATGGAAAAAGGACAAAAATGAAGAAATGAAGAAGCAACATAAGCATTGGCAAGTCAGATGTAAAGCCTTAATAAAGAAGGCTTAAAGAGAATATGAAAAGAAAACTCACATTAACAACTTTTTTAGATACATCAGAAGCAAAAAGCCTGTGAGGAAATCCATGGGACCATTAGAACACGAAGGAGCAAGAGTGGCACTCAGGGAGGACAAGGCCATAGCAGAGAAACTGAATGAATTCTTTGTTTCGGTCTTTTTGGAGGAAGATGTAAGAGATCTGCCTGTACCGGAAATGGTTTTCAAAGGTGGAATGCGGAGGAATTGGATGGCATACATCCAAGGGTACTCAAAGAACTCAAACATGATCTGATCTGCTGTTAGTAATATGTAACCTGTCATTAAAATCGTCCATAGTACCTGAAGATTGGAGGGTGGCTAATGTGACGCCAATTTTTAAAAAGGCTTCTAGGGCAAAATAGTGGAAACTATTATAAAAAATAAAATTATAGAACATGTAGACAAACATGGTTTAATGGGACAGAGTCAGCATGGGTTCAGCTGAGGGGAGTCTTGCCTCACCAACTTGCTTTATTTATTTTATTTCTTTGATTGTACACTTGTCTTTAGATTGTACACCTGTCGTTTAGATTGTAAGCTCCTTGAGCAGGGACTGTCCTTCTATGTTAAATTGTACAGCGCTGCGTAACCCTAGTAGTGCTTTAGAAATGTTAAGTAGTAGTAATAAACATGTGGATAAAGGTGAGCTGGTTGATGTAGTGTATCTAGACTTTCAGAAAGTTTTGGTAAAGTTCCTCATGAGAGACTGCTGAGGAAAAATAGAGTCTTGGGATAGGAGGCAAGGTTCTGGTGTGGATTAGTAATTGGTTATTGGACAGAAAACAGAGGGTAGAGTTAAATGGTCAATTCTCTCATTGGAGGAGAGTGAACAGTGGAGTGCCACAGGGATCAGTAGTGGGACTGGTGCTATTTAACATATTTATAAATGATATGGAAATTGGAACGACGAGTGAGGTGATCAAATTTGCAGATGATACAAAACTATTCAAGGTTGTTAAATCACGAGCGGACTGTGAAATATATCAGGAAGATTTAGGAAATTGGAAGACCCAAATGGCAGATGAAATTTAATGTGGACAAATGCAAGGTGATGCACATTGGAAAGAATAATCCGAATTACAGTTACCTGTTGCTAGGGTCCATCTTGGGAGGTCAGTGCTCAAGAAAAAGATCTGGGTGTCGTTGTAGATAATAAGCTGAAATCTTCAGTGTGCGGTGGCGGCCAGGAAAGCAAACAAGATGCTAGGAATTATTAGGAAAGGGATGGTGAATAAGACTGAAAATACTGTAATGCCCTTGTATCGCTGTGTGGTGCATTCACCCCTTGAGTATTGCGTTCAGTTCTGGTCACCGTATCTCAAAAAAGATATAGTGGAGTTAGAGAAGGTTCAAAGAAGAGCGACAAAAATGATAAAGGCTCCTCTCTTATGAGGAAAGGCTAAAGTTTAGAACTCTTCAGTTTGGAAAAGAGTCGGATGAGGGGAGATATTATTGAGGTCTACAAAATCCTGAGTGGTGTAGAATGAGTAGAAGTAAATCGATTTTTTACTCATTCCAAAGTACAAAAACTAGGGGACACTTGAGGAAGTTACATGGAAATACTTTTAAAACAAATAGGAGGAAATATTTTTTCACTCAATGAATAGTTAAGGTCTGGAACTCTTTGCCGGAGGAGGTGGTAACAGCGATTAGCATATCTGAGTTTAAAAAAGGTTTGGACAAATTCCTGGAGGAAAAGTCGATAGTCTGCTATTGAGACAGACATGGGAAGCAACTGCTTGCCTTGGGATTTGTAGTATGAAGTGTTGCCATGATTTGGGTTTCTGCCAGGTACTTGTGACCTGGCTTGGCCACTGTTTAGAAAACAGGATAGTGGGCTAGATGGACCATTGGTCTGATCCAGTATGGCTACTCTTATGTTCTCTTATGTTCTTATTCTATAGGTAGTGAGGGGTGTATCTGTATTTGGTTTGTGTGAGAAAGGTATTGATTGTCCTTGTAGGTTCAATTTGTACTAATCTGGATTCTTTAGTTTTCCTAATGGTGTATTGATGTTCTACTGCCCACTGCAATATTTATTGTGCTGCCTTTTCTTACTCAGGCTTTTGTTGTGTAATTCCTGTAAGTTAGTGTATTACGGTGTGGTAGAATGTCTTATAGGTCATGAGTGATTTTTGAAGGGTTTTGTATTGATTCACAATCCAGCTTATTTTCGAAAGAGAAAGACGCCCATATTTCGAACCAAATCGGGAGATAGGCGTCTTTCTCCTGTGGGTGCCCAAATCGGTATAATCGAAAGCCGATTTTGGGCGGCTTCAACTACAATCTGTCGTGGAAATGACCAAAGTTGACTGGGGCGTGTTGGAGGCGTGGTGAAGGCGGGACTGGGGCGTGGTTATATGCCGACGAGAGATGGGCATCCTCGGCCGATAATTGAAAAAAGAAAGGCGTTTTTAGCGCGAATTTGGGTCACTTTTTTTGGCCCCTGTTTTTTCACGAACAAGTCCCCTAAAAGTGGCCCAATTGCCCAGATGACCACTGGAGGGAATCAGGGATGACCTCCCCGGACTCCCCCAGTGGTCACTAACTCCCTCCCACCAAAAAGAACCCACTTGAAAAACCTTTTTTGCCAGCCTCTATGCCAGCCTCAAATGCCGTACCCACCTCCATGACAGCAGAATGTGTTCCATCCTGTGACAGCCTTTCCCTGGTTCTGATGTGGCTCTCTGGTGAGTGTGACACCTTTTCTGTTATGTGCACTGCAGAGTCACATCAGCAATGCATTGTGGTGGGGTATTGGGCTCTATGATTCCACTAGCTTGTGTTAAATGCTCACGATGTTGGTAGGTGGTAGGCTCTACTCCCATGGTGCTTTTTCCCCTGCCTACTGGGTCAGAGTGTGCCCTGTTTTGTTTCCGGTAGTCCATGAGGTAGTGGCCATTTTTGTAAGCCAGTTTTAGATCCCTTTCATGTGTTATCCACGTTACAGAACCTAGTTCTTACCTTGAATGTTGCTGAAAGAGGGCATTGTACAGCATTCTGCCAGCTCTGGCCTACTGCTAATCTCAGTACCAGGGAGACTCGTTGCCAGCGGGGCACAACCTCTGATCTGCAGTTAACTGTGAGTAAACGTGCTTATTCCAATAAAGGACGTTTTCAGAGCGATTAGTTTTCAGGTGTCAACTGGTGTGCCAAGGTTATACAGCAGCAACAAGTCCTAGAGGCCTGCATGTATGCAGGTCCCTGGAGCACTTTTAGTGGGTACCGCAGTGAACTTCAGGCAGGCGGACCCAGGCCCATCCCCCTCCCACCTGTAACATTTGTGCTGGTAAATGAGAGCCCTCCAAAACCCACTGTACCCACATGTAGGTGCCCCCTTAACCCCTAAGAGCTATGGTAGTGTTGTACATTTGTGGTTAGTAGGTTTTGGGGGAGGGGGTTTGGGGGCTCTGCACCCGTGGTAAGGGAGCTATGCATGTGGGAGCAGTTTCTGAAGTCCACCGCCCTGACCTCTAGGGTGCCCAGTTGGTGTCCTAGCATGTCAGTGGGGGCAGTGTACTATGAATCCTGGCCCCTCCCACAACCAAATGGCTTGGATTAGGACGTTTGTGAGCTGGGCATTTTTAGTTTCCATTATCACTGAAAAACAAACAAACGCCCAGCTCACAAATGACTAAATCCATGGCACATTTGGTCCATACAAACCGTATTTTCGAACCGAAAGATGGACGCCCATTTTTTTCGAAAATACGGTCTGGTCCGCACCTTCACGTACCCGTTTTCGGAAATAGTCGCCCATGGAGATGGGCGTTTGCGTTCACTTATGCCCCTCAATATGTCTTATAATGGATTTTGGATCTGGATTTAGCCAGTGGTGTGCTGGTGCCAGCTCACACTGGCTTGCAAGAGCTGATTGTTAGATTTTTTGATCATCCTACCCTCTTGCTATACAATCTCCATTCTCTGACCATACTGAAAGTGACTGCTGTAAGTTTCAGTGGCAGTCTCGTGAGATTGCCATGGGAACTCGCTGCAGTCTCACGAGATTGCCACGGAACTCACAGCAGCCATTTTCTGTATGGAGAGTGTGTGGAAACTGCATGGGCAGAACTTTAGGAGATTTGCTCCTGCCCCAGCTGACCACTGGACCACCAGGGCTGTGTAAGATAGGACCAGGGAGTGGGCGCATGAGAGGACAAGCTGTGTGGAAGGGAAGGCAAGAAGGGGAGAAGCTGCGTGGATGGGAGGGTGAGAAGAGGACGTGCTGCATGGATGGGAGGGAGAGAAAAAGATGCTCTGCATGTGGATGAGAGGGAGAGAAAAGGACAAGCTGTGTGGATGGGAGAGCAAGAAGGGGACAAGCTGAGTGGATGAGAGGGACAGAAGGGGACAAGCTGCATGTAGATGAAAGAGAGAGAAGAGCACAAGCAGCATGAATGAGTGAGATAGAAGGGGACAAGCTGCATGGATGGGAGGGAGAGAAGAGGACAAGATGTGTGTGGATGAGACAGAGAAGGGGACAAGCTGTGTGGATGGGAGGGTGAGAAGAGGACAAGCTGAACGTAGATGAGAAGGAGAGAACGGGACAACTGTATGTGAATGAGAGAGAAAGACGGGAGAGGAGAGGGAGACATGTCGTACATGGAGGGAAGACAAAAGGGAGAAATGCAGCACATAGAAGGGGATGGAGAGGAGAGAGGGACATGCTGCTCATGGATGGAAGGGAAAGGAAAGAGGAATACGCTGCTCATGATGGTTTGCATTTTTGGAAATATATTGCTCATGGATGTTTGCTTTTTTGGAAATATATCTTTTCTAAATTTGTGTTTGTGGAGTGTGGAAGAAAATGCATTTCTGTTACTTTTACCAATATTTTCATTGCATATGGAATTTGGCTTTCTTGGGGGGTCTGCATGATTTTTATGGCCCCCCCTATTTTGTATCAGTTGAGGGTCTGTCCATGTTCTGCATGTGAGACCGAGGTGAAGGATTCTGCTGGCATGTAGTGTCTGTGTAGGAATCTATAAAAGTTCAGCTTGTTCCAGTTTTCCAGTAGTGGGTATATTGGTACGTAGGATGAGAAATAGTCTGACAGTAAATCATATGTCAGATTTAATCTCAATAAATTTATTGTGAAAAGAATTCTTGGATGAATAGCAAACATAGGTTGGCTACAGATACGAGTGCAGCAAAAATCAACCAAAACATTTTGTGAAAATCAACTGGCCATTTGGGAATTTACATTAAAGAATATTGTATGTTTTAATATAGTTGTAAATTGATTGCTGCCTGCGCTTATCATTTGTACCAGTAGAATGTATAATACAGTTATGTACATATCTACGGGTGATTTTTATGTATGTATGTATTTATTTATTTTAGAGAGAGCCTGTTGTTAAACATTTACCAGCACACTACTGAATTTAGCTGGTGCCTTTCTTAGTAGTGGGTCAAGGAGAGTTACATTCAGGTTCTGGAGAGCTTACAGTCTGTTTGTACCTTCCCAAGCAACATTAATAGTTGAACCCTGACTTCCCTGGTCCTCACCCTGTTGCTCTAACCATTAGATACAGCTAATACAGATAATGCATATTCTAAACATGTTTAGTAGTTCAACAACAAACTAAAAGCCAGCAGATCTGAAGCCTGGTAGTCTTTTGGCAATCTACCAAAACCTTTGATAGGTAATTCATGTTATCTTTGCCAGTAACCACAGGATTTCTGTTACAGTGCTGCTGAACATCACAGTTAACATAGCCAACAGGAAGATGCTGGCCTGGGGGGCTAGGGTCAACTGGGAGCTAAGTGTTAAAGTACCTGCATATGTTTCCAGAATACTGCAGATTGCTCCCCATAAGCACAGCTCCAGACCTGCCATAAAATTTTGTATGTTAAAGGGAGGTGGTCAGAAAACAGAAATGTCTGTGCATTGCTCGGAATTCTCATTTTATTATTCTCCTAAGTCCATTAGGGCGTCTTTTACTAAAGCTTAGCTCGAGTTATCTGCAGCAGGGCCCATAGGAATAAAATGGACCCCGCTGCAAGTAACTCGAGTTAATCTTTAGTAAAAGATCCCCTTAGTTACTCTCTTTCAGTCCTTTAATATTAAATTTTACATCTACAGAGATGATATTTTACTGGTTTATCATGTGTCTCCTTTAAAGTTTGATTTGCAGCCTCTGCAAGTTTGCCTTTCAGCAGTGGCAGATTGGCTGTTGCAAAGTAATTTGAAGCTAAATCCTGAAAAAACAACGACATGTTGAATAACTGGTTCGCTACCTATCCCTGATACTGTTCCCATTCTTTTTGGCTGACCACTTAAATTATTCTTTATTTTTGCTATCTTGGCATTTTGTTTGATTCTCAGCTTTCTTTTGTAAAACATATTTCACAAGTAATTAGATTAGGTTTTATCACATTGCGTTCTTTACTTACTATTCATTCTCTGGATTTTCAATCACTACATACACATGCACTGTTGGTGTCTTGCTTAGATTACTGTAACATGATCTACGCAGGATTACCACAATCTCAAATAAAAAGACTTCAAACACTTCAGAATTGCGCTGCTTGTTTTCTTTGTAAGACTTATACTATGGGAACCCTTTACTATATCAGTTACACTGGCTTTCTTTCAAATTTTGTTCTTTCTTTAAAAGTCTCACCTTGGCCCATAAAATGTATAATTCTAGTGTTCCTTAGTATTTATCTAATCTGGTCATTCCTTATACTCCTGCTCATCAATTTAGATCTCTTGATTCACATTGATTGGTCATATCTAATCCAAAGATTATTAATTATGAGGTTTCTAGACATTCTCCCCTCAATATTCAGCTGGTGGCGGTCAGTATTTTTTAAACGCTGATCATCAGCATCTAAATTGTCCCCTGATATTCAGTGCTGGACCATGTCTGTGCACCGGCACTGAACATCGGGGGATAATTTGGGGTGGACAGGCTGCTGGAGGTTGTGTGGGCCTGACCGATATTCAGGTCACAGCAGCCATTTTCCCAAGGTGTCATAATGGGCAGGAGTGAGGGAGCTGCGCTCCTGCCCCCAACGACCCCGCTGGACCACCAGGGATGTAGGTAAGCCCAGGAGACTTACCTTCACTGTTGGGGGGAGGCAGGGGTGGAGGGTCTTGCAGGGAGGGAGGGTCTTAATGCACAGGGGAAGGAATGAAAGAGGGGACATTGGGACGGAATGGGGCTCAGCTTTGTTTTTTAACAACAAACAAAAAATTATGTGGGTGCTGGCCCGATATTCAGTGCCAGTACCTGCATAGCTAAGCGGCCTTATTTAGGACAGCTCTAGAGCTATCCTAAATGAAGCCTCTTAGCTACACAGGTGGTGGCACTGAATACTGCCGGCACCCGCATAACCTGTGGCACCTCCCTACTTCTGCCCCTGACCTGCCCGCTTTTTTTTTGGGCAGTCTCGGGATATTCAACGGCAATGTCTGGTTAAGTGCTGTTGAATATCCCTGTTTAGGCACCAGGAAGCTATTTTTAAGCATTAAATCGCTTTGAATATTGACCTATTTGCTTTTCCCTGTTGGCTTCTTCTTTATGGAACTGTTTACCAGGTACTCTATGATCTGAAATGTTGTTTCAAAAGTTTAAAGTTCTTTTAAAAGCTCATTATTTTAAAGAAGTCTTTGATTAATTTCGTTTCAATTTTCAGTCAACAATAAGATCCTTAGAGTGTAGTTTTTAGGTTTGAAGTGAGTAATGTTTTTTTTTTATGAATGGTCTTGCTTGAATGGTTGTTTTCTGTCCTATCAAAAATGGAGTTCTTTCATTTTCATTTTATTTTATTATAATTTTTTATTGTAAACCGCTTAGCTCTTCTTTTTGGCATTAGGTGGTATATCAAGTAATAAACATAATCAAAAACATTGTAATACATTTGCATAGGGTTGTCGGTAGCAGTTACTGTATGGGTAATGGTAAAAGGGATGCAGAGCTCATTTATTTATTTATTTTGTTTGTTGCATTTGTATCCCACATTTTCACACCTTTTTGCAGGCTCAATGTGGCTTACATATTACCGTTAACAGCGTTAGCCAATTCCGGTCTGAACAAATACATGGTATGAATGAATACAAGGTGATATTGTAGTAGATAAGTTAACATGTATGGTAGGTAAAATTGGGGGGAACGTAGAGAGGGAGGGGGGAGGAAGAGTCAAGTAATGTCCTTTATGTTCTTTGGTTGCATTGTGTCGCAGGTGTCCATGTATTTTTATGTTGGGTCGGTGGGGTATTCTCTTTTGAATAGGTCTGTTTTTAGTGCTTTCCGGAAGTTAAGGTGGTCTGGCATAGTTTTTACTATTTTTGGCAGTACGTTCCATAGTTGTGCGCTTAGGTAGGAAAAGCTGGATGCATAGGTGGATTTATATTTGAGTCCTTTGTTGCTTGGGTAGTGCATTAGACGCTAAATAACATTTGCTTTAGACAGCCTACAACCTGTCTAAAGCAAACGTTGCAAGCACAGTGAGCTTTGTGCATCGATCCCTGAATGGGCTTCTCATTCAGTGCACCGCAAATTGGTAGCATCGTTTTGTAGAAGGATCCCTAAGTGATAATTAGATTTTAAAGGTCTGTTTACATGTCCTAATGACCCATTCACTTATTTTTCTTGTTCACTGCCTTGATGGCTTCCGAATAGCGATATATCAAGTTGCCTAACTAAATAAAATTTATGCTTGATGTTCTCAATACCAGATAAAATGTTTACAATTAATATGAAACAGAGCCATTATACTTCTTTACAGTGTTAGGTCTAATGAACATGTTAATGCAACTATTGCAAGAACATCACTGTTTACCTTTCTGGGAACGTATTAACCCATATTGGACCAAAACTTGCCCATAGCCAAGTTATTCACCATATCAGAGAATAATGACATACAAGCAACGTGTTTCAACTATAAAGTTTTATTTTTACAGAAATTTTCTTTTAACAGAGAAAATAGGTTTGTTCATTTTCAGGATGCTGGGCTCATAAGGTGCTGTCTCTATGTTTACGAAATAAGAGGTTATGCAGTTTTAAAACTGGAAAGTTGAAATATTGTTCTACATAATATCAAGTGCATGTGCACTTTTATTACACATTACATCATATGATAATCAGCAAAACACTTGTTGCATTTGACATACATGTATTTAATGTTCTTTCCATACCCCACTTTTCTGCAATATCCTTCTGATGGACCTTTCTCCAGTTGATGGTTATGACCATCATAATGTACGTCAGAAATAGGTTTGTTCATTTTCAGGATGCTGGGCTCATAAGGTGCTGTCTCTATGTTTACGAAATAAGAGGTTATGCAGTTTTAAAACTGGAAAGTTGAAATATTGTTCTACATAATATCAAGTGCATGTGCACTTTTATTACACATTACATCATATGATAATCAGCAAAACACTTGTTGCATTTGACATACATGTATTTAATGTTCTTTCCATACCCCACTTTTCTGCAATATCCTTCTGATGGACCTTTCTCCAGTTGATGGTTATGACCATCATAATGTACGTCAGATAATACTTGTCTAGGCATCACTCACTGCTGGTGGAATGCACCTTTTAGCAAACTGTAGATAGTGTAGCAAAGGAACTGGAAGAGGTTGCACTGGAATGTGGACTTTCCATGCCGCAACAAGGCAGAGGTTAAGACAGTCTAAGCCACCCATTGTCTTATTGTAGATGTCAATCATTTGAGAACATGGCACCATGATATGCTTCTTATGTGCACTGGAGGACCTTTGTTTTGACACAGCAGGTGTAACAGCCACATAGTTTGAAGCAACATAGACAGTTTAGCTGTCCTTCCATAGGATTTTGACTACATTGCCATTACCTTGATATCTGTATTGTCCTCAAGGTTCTTTCTGTAGTTGCATAGGCGTAGTTTGACTGTTTCATTTGGGGGGGGGGGGGGGGCAAAGGATGGGGTGGAGCATATTAGCATATTCATTTGCATATATACATATGCAAATGAATATGCTAATATGGAGGAAGGAATTGAAATTTACAGGCAAAATATCACAGATGCACATTTCAAAAAGCTGACATATTTCAATTAATAAATTCTGAATAAAATACTTTTTTCTACCTTTGTTGTCTGATCATTTAGTTTTTCTATTCGCTTTGGTCCCAGTGTCTTCTGTTTTATGCAGTGTCTTCTTTCCAGTAGGCTTCCCTCTGCTCCCCACCCTCCCAGTCCCATCCATCTCCTGCTCCTTCCCTCTGCTCCCCACCTCTCCCAGTCCCATCCATCTCTTGCTCCTTCCCTCTGCTCCCCACCCCTCCCAGTCCCATCCATCTTCCCTCTGCTCCCCACCCCTCCCAGTCCCATCCATCTCTTGCTCCATCCCTCTGCTCCCCACCCCTCCCAGTCCCATCCATCTTCCCTCTGCTCCCCACCCCTCCCAGTTCCATCCATCTTCCCTCTGCTGCCCCCCCCCCCCCGCGAGGTCCAGGATCGTGACTCCGTTTACCCCCCTCTCTTCCTCCCTCCCTCCGGTGCAGGCAGCAGTCTTCTTCAACCTTTATGTGCTCCTGGCAGCGGTAGCGACGTATACACGCTGCCTTCGGTCTGCCCCGGAAGCCTTCTCTTCAAGTTCCTGTTCCCACCTATGCGGGAACAGGAACTTGAAGAGAAGGCTTTGGGGCAGAGCCAAAGGCAGCGTGTACGTCGCTACCACTGCCAGGAACACAGAAAAGCTGAAGAAGACTGCTGCCTGCGTCGGAGGGAGGGAGGAAGAGAGGGGGTAGACAGACACGCTCGTCTCCATCCGCTTCACTTCCCTGCCCTCTCTGTCTGCGTCCCGCCTTCCTCTGATGTCATTTCCTTTCGGGCGGGATGCAGACAGAGAGGGCAGGAAAGCGAAGCGGATGGAGATGAGCGCGTGCCTGCTTGCTTTTTTTTTTACTACTAGCGCCAGTCGTCACATCGTCGTTGTTTGGGGGGGGCATTGCCCCCCCTCGCCCCCCCCAGTCTACGCCCATGCTGTAGTTGTGATGCATTTCTCAGAGGACAATCACAGAGTTGTTGTTTGCGAATTGTGCCATTTGCTTGGAAGCCTCGTCTCCTGTGTCTCCAGTAAATTGAGTGATGTGAAGAAATTGTTAAAAGTCACCGAGTGACTGTTTGGATGTTCAACGGCACTTGGTAACTGTTCAACAACTTGGCTTCCTAATGTATATAATTTGCGTGTTCCCACCACCTATTCTGATCTCATACACCCCCAGACTGCTCTTACACAGTCCAGGAACTAACGAACTCCATAATCAGAAGGACTCGCTGGGATATAAGAAGATAGTTTATTACAATCTTACCAATAGCAGTACAGGCAAAACAGGTATTCGTATGGTTTGAACAGCAGTCCACGACATGTCCTCTCTCTCTCTCGCTGATCTTCTGGAGTCTTCTGAATCTAATACCCTTCTGACTCCCATTTTTATACTATTTTCACCGTATTCATTTCAATGGACCCCAGCTTTGTCACCAGTCTGGGGGTGTATGAGATCAGAATAGGTGGTGGGAACACGCAAATTATATACACTAATGAGTCGCCCACAGGTTTGGAAGAATCTTTCTCTGTTTATTTCATTACATGGTGAGGATATCCAGTGGAAGATGCAAGTACCCAGAACGTAGCCAAACTTCACTGGCTTGTTTCACATGAACATCTTAGTGGAATGCTTTCCAAAATATGGCAACATTTGCTAAGCAATACTGAGATGTGTCTGAAAGACACCAAACTGGATGAGGTTCTTATTCAGCAAATTAAACTTTACCAGCTTTGTCCCTTGGTTGAATTTTGCTATTATCAGCAAGTTGAAGGTAATATTTAATCATTTCAAACTTGCTTTGTGTCAATGCATTACTTACAATTGGAACAGAAGTGTCCCCATCAGCTGACCAGCATTGGAATTGTTGTGGCAAGTTATAGTAGTTACTCTATAGATGAATGCCTACAAATTGGGCAATCTCAGACTGAGTAACATCCTGAGTAGCCCTGCACGCTACTAAGTACAAGATCCAAAATAGCTCTCCCTCTTGTCAGTTCCTGGACTAGTTGCTCCAAGAAGCAGCCATTTATTACATCTAGAAATTTTTATCTTCCTGGCACACCCTGATGTAACATTTACCCAGTCAATATTGGGGTAATTGAAATCACTCATCATTATAGTGTTGCCCAATTTGCCAGCTTTCCTAATTTCTATAAACATTTCTTCATTTGTTCTGTCCTGGCAGACAGTAGTACTGTCCTACAAGAATACGCCTTCCCTTCACACATGGAATTTCTATCCATAATGATTCCACACTGCTATCTGTTTCATGTGAAATGTGTATTTTTTTCACTCAGTTCCCTCTTTAACATACATCGCAACCCCCCTTCCAATGTTTTGCCCATTGCGATACAATTTGTACCCTAACACAGTGTCCCATTGATTGTCCTCTTTCCACCAATCCACCAAGTCTCTGAGATGCTTATTATATCAACCTCATCATTTAATGCTATATACTCTAACTCTTTTATATATATATATATATATATATAATTTTACTTTTTAGGTTTATAGCATTTGTGTACAGGCACTTCAAAGTTTCCTTGGATCTACAAGTTGATAAGGTTATGTATTGTTCTTTCTATTTCTCTGTATGTAAATGTGTAGGTTTATAGGAGTTCAGAGTTCTGTTTTGATCTTATATCACTTTGATATGGCAAATGAAGGGCAATAAATGGTAAATATCCAAACAGACCCCCCCCCCCCTTCCCCTCCCCCTGCCCCCATTGGGTGAAAAATATTTATATGCATTAAAAATGTAATATTCGTTTAACTAGAAATGCTGCCATTGAATCAATTGGGTATCTGACACTTGCAGGTGTTCCTGGGAGAGCAGGTGAAGGAGCTGGGCTCGCCACTGGCTTAGTGTCAGCCAATCAAAAGATACCCATTGTAACAGGATACATTTGTGAGTCATAAGCAAAGCTTTATGCACAAACTGTGTTGCCTCCCTGGATAATTTATGCTTATCATTTCAATGATCGAGGAACAATTTGGCTGTTGGTAAAATGTGAATACTTAATAAAATGAACTAAACACAGGTCTCCTCACTTAATCAATCCTACTTCATATAACTCTAGAAAACCAGTTTAGGTAAGCAAAAGAAAATTAATTCTAAGGAGGAAAACGCCTCAAGAAGCACCTCTTCCGCTCACTTGCAAAAGGAGGGCTAGACTTCTTCATCATCGGTTAAAAACCTCCTAGTCTGTATGATTTGTTTAGATTCTTATACTCAACTCTTCCATCTTGAATTTACATTAGCTTTCTGTAAATGTCTCCTCAGCTCGAAACCTTGGGGTCATCTTTGACTCTTCTCTCTCCTTCTCTGCTCATATCCAGCAGATTGCCAAGACCTGTCGTTTCTTTCTTTACAACATCCGTAAAATCCGCCCCTTTCTTTCCGAGCACTCTACCATGTGTATAGTGTCTGATGTGGCCTGCCAAATTCAACAAGTGATTTTGCTGGCCTCCCACTTAGTCACCTCACCCCTCTCCAGTCGGTTCAAAACTCTGCTGCCCGTCTTATCTTCCGCCAGGGTCGCTTTACTCAAGACCCTTCACCTCTCCTCAAGACCCTTCACTGGCTCCCTATCCGTTTTCGCATCCTGTTCAAACTTCTTCTACTAACCTATAAATGTACTCACTCTGCTGCTCCCCAGTATCTCTCCACACTCATCCTTCCCTACACCCCTTCCCGTGCACTTCGCTCCATGGATAAATCCTTCTTATCTGTTCCCTTCTCCACTACTGCCAACTCCAGACTTCGCGCCTTCTGTCTCGCTGCACCCTACGCCTGGAATAAACTTCCTGAGCCCCTACGTCTTGCCCCATCCTTGGCCACCTTTAAATCTAGACTGAAAGCCCACCTCTTTAACATTGCTTTTGACTCGAAACCACTTGTAACCACTCGCCTCCACCTACCCTCCTCTCTTCCATCCCGTTCACATTAATTGATTTGATTTGCTTACTTTATTTATTTTTTTGTCTATAAGATTGTAAGCTCTTTGAGCAGGGACTGTCTTTCTTCTATGTTTGTGCAGTGCTGCGTACGCCTTGTAGCGCTATAGAAATGCTAAATAGTAGTAGTAGTAGTAGTAGTCCTTCCTTCTTTCACTGTTTCTATAAGTACATAAGTAATGCCATCGAGCCCAGCATCTTGTCCACGACAACGGCCAATCCAGGCCAAGGGCACCTGGCAAGCTTCCCAAACGTACAAACATTCTATACATGTTATTCCTGGGATTTTGGATTTTTCCAAGTCCGTTTAGTAGCGGTTTATGGACTTGTCCTTTAGGAAACCGTCCAACCCCTTTTTAAACTCTGCTAAGCTAACCGCCTTCACCACATTTTCCGGCAATGAATTCCAGAGTTTAATTACACGTTGGGTGAAGAAAAATTTTCTCCGATTTGTTTTAAATTTACTACACTGTAGTTTCATCGCATGCCCCCTAGTCCTAGTATTTTTGGAAAGCGTGAACAGACGCTTCACATCCACCTGTTCCATTCCACTCATTATTTTATATACCTCTATCATGTCTCCCCTCAGCCGTCTCTTCTCCAAGCTGAATAGCCCTAGCCTCCTTAGTCTTTCTTCATAGGGAAGTCGTCCCATCCCCGCTATCATTTTATGACCATGGAATACTTAATAAAATTCCAGGATAGAACAACAGTGCCAAGCCATATGGCCCAGGCCAGCCCCAGCTATTTTACATTTGGGGCATTCATCTGTGATGACCAGTACAACATGAAATGCTCTATGAGGGGAAATATGTGTTCACATTAGCATCTTATACTGTAGTTTGCAATGGCCCACATTCCCAGTAACACAATCATCTTTGAGTCAACAGGTTTTCACCATGTCAGCAGTTATTTCCACTTGGAAGTCTTCCCCCAGACTTCAGCTAATTTGTCAAAACCCACCTCTTTCCACTACAAGCAGCCATTGTGATTGGCCATTTGGATCTTGTCCTGACCTCTAAGTAGAGAGCATCACACAAAGATTCACATTGTTCATCAGTAAAATGCACTGCTGGGAAACCACTAACCTAATGGGCTAGCTGCAAAAATTGAAACTGTAAAGAGGGACCAAGATTTAATTCAGTGGGTAACATCTGATAACTTTTCATTTTGCCATGTGCATCCATAGAATGAAAAAAAGTACCTTAGACCCTTGTCATGCCATGATAGAAACACTTGTGAGGTAACTCCAGAAATAAAAATCCAAGTTCCCAGAAATTGGCAGTAGTGATGTAGCTCAAGGCGAACAATTAAAGAACTTTCAAAATTGCTGCCAAAGCACCCTCATCAGACCAAACAAATCACGTCTGTTACTTGTCCATATTTTACTTAGGTGGGCCAGCAGTCTACTGGGTCTGTTCCCATACCAAACAATTTAAATTTGTAGTATAAAATAAAGACTTTTGAGTATGATTACGAATGAGGATTTTCAGCGCTTTCTGGATGGCTAAGTAGCTGTCTTTCTGCTCTTGGATAGGCTCAGCAACACATCTCTTTTTATCTTTACAGAGCTGAGCTTCCAGACGCAAGGTTTCCTGGGCCATGGGCTTTTTCCTGTTGCTGTGTGAGCAATTATTTTTTTACCATGCATCATGGTCTTGGCCATTTCCCAGAATGAAATAGGATCATCCAGATGGACTGAATTAAACTCACAATCACTTCATGTTTCAGTGAAAATTTTTTGAAACCTATCCTTGTAAATGCATTGTTAGATATCAATCTGTGAAGTATGAGGGTTTTTTAAAAACCTTTTCATCTCTCTGCCTTTTTAGTGGCTAAGCGTGTAGTAGGTAACCAAGGTGTTATTTTAATAGTTAACTCTTCATGAAAATAGCTGTATACTCTTGCACTTCAGGCTATTTAGTGATTTTTTTTCTTTATCCTCTATTTTCTATCATCTTGGATTATTGCTTGTGGACTTGAATGATATTTCTTTATATTTAGATTATTGATGATTTACTTTTGTTTTTTATTGTCTTGATTCTATCACTTTGCTGTATTTGCTTGGTTGATATTTGGAAATTTCATAAAGAAATAAAGAAAAATTTTTGAAACCTATGATTGAATATACATATGCTGGGAACCACCAACACCCACAACCTGGCATCCCAAATCTAGGTCAACCCACAGCATAGTGTGATCAGCAATTTCTATTGGCTCTATTTTATCACCCAGTATCCAAACAAAAGAGGACTTGTCAAGTAAGATGTAATCTATACAGGACCAAGTTCAATGCATTTCATGATAGCTAGATATTATCGTGCTCTAAGGATGCAACACCCACCAAGGGTCAAATAAATCTGCTGCCTCACATAGATATGGTAAGCCCTTTGACCTTTGCATTCCAGGAATGGTCCCCAGAGTTGATCTGACCAATTCCAGATTGTAGACCTGATTAAAGTCTTCCAACAGCAACACTTGGGTACCAATGTATTGGGACCAAATGTGAGCCAGGGAGACAAACAGTGAATGATCATATCTTGGGCGCATAAACACCAACTAGTGTTAGCTCTCTGCCTATAATTTGCACCTGCAAAGAAACATATTGGTTTCTTATCTGTGTGGAAACTATGAATTCTATATGGCAAAGATTTGTTTATTTATTTAGATTTTGCTCACACCTTTTTCAGTAGTAGCGCAAGGTGTTACATGCAGGTACTTTGGATATTTCTCTGTCCTAGGAGAGCTCACAATCTGAGTTTGTACTTGAAGCAATGGAGGGTTAAGTGACTTTCCCAAGATCAGAAGGAGCAGCAGTGGGATTTGAACCAGCCACCTCTGGATTGCAAGCTCCTCCACTCCACACCATTTGTAAAATAAGAAGGCAATGCCCTTCTTCCTTTTAGATATACTAAACACCTCCTCCACCCAATCACATTTAAGTGTCCCATATTCTTCAGGGGTTAATCTGTTTTCCTGTAAACAAGCAATACCTGCTCCATGATACTTTAATGAATGTGGAATTTTATAATGCTTAATTGGTGAGGAAATACCAGCAACATTACAGGTTAGTATTTACCATTTCCACTTATCCATATAAGCAATATAGGTGACAACGTAAGAACAAAGAATAGCCATCTAGCCAAGTATCCTGCTTTCAACAATGGCCAATTTAGGTCACAAGCACTGTTCCCTCCAAGCTGAGCGGGAGTCTTTCAGCTACATTGCTGCCTCTGTGTGTGTGTGTTGGGGTGGGGGGTGCTTCATTATTGGGTTTTCAGTCACTAGGAACAGGCAGGTTCCCTGGGGTCCTGCAGAGCTTGCCTGTCCAAATGTGATAGCAAAACAGTACCCCCCATTGGTAGGACTGTAGGTGGAGGACTCTTGCTTAGATTAGAGGGAACAGTGGTCACAAGTATCTGACACAATCCCAGATAGTAGCAAGATTCATGCTACTGATCCCAGGGACAAGCAGTGTCTTTCCCCATGTCTATCATAATAACAGACTATGGACTTTTCCACCAGAAACTTTCCAAACCTTTTTTTTTAACCCAAATACACTTATTACTGATGCCATATCCTCTGGCAATGAGTTCCAGAACTTAACTATTCGTTCAGTGAAAAAATATTTCCTCTTGTTTGTTTTAAAAGTAATACCATGTAAATTCCTTGAGTGTCGATTTACATTTATCTGTTCTATACCACTCAGTATTTTGTAGATTTCTATGAACTGTCTCTTTTCCAAACTGAATAGTCCTAACCCCTTAACCTTTTCCTTATATGAGAGGAGTTCCATCCTCAATCATTTTTGGGATCACGCTGGAATTTGTTGCCAGAGAAATGGTAAAAGCAGGTAGCTTAGCAGGGTTTAAAAAAAGGTTTGGATAATTTCCTAAAAGAAAAGTCCATAAGCCATTAATAAGATGGATTTGGGAAAATCCACTGCTTATTTCTAGAATAAGCAGCATAAAATCTGTTTTACAGTTTTGAGATCTTGCCAGGATACTGGGCTTGATGGACCTTGATGGATACAGTCCCTGTATGGCAACACATCTGTTCTTATGTGTACCACCTGTTTCACTTTCATCAACATATAATTACACTCCTCCAACTGAAGGTTCTGGAGACCCTCTCTCAGCTTTTTCATCTAAGAATTCCCTCTCTCCAGCCTCCATTTTGTGCCTGTGTGCCATCCATACAGTTTGATCCCATAGTTCCTTCCTTATCCTTCTTGCTCTCTGTCTCCAGGGCAATACATTTTTTCCCTAACTGCCTTTAGGTATTCCTCCATTGCCTTGGCGCCGTTCTCTGTGTTGTTAAGACTCAGATACTCCTCTATAGCTTTCCTAATGTGATCTTAGTGCTCCTTGCTATTCAGCAGGCTGTGACTGAGTCTTCAGTATTGGAACCCTTTCATCCCCTCCCCAAACCCTAACTCTATTCACAGTGGATCATGGTCTGACCAGGAAATATCAGTCTTATTGCCAGTGACCCTGTAGGCTAGGACTGCTTCCACATATAGTATATCTATTTGAGAATCTGATTTGTGGGTCTTTAAGAAGTAACAATAGTCCCACTCTTCCAGATGTTGCTCTTTTTCAACTTCACACGATGACTGTTGTGATCAATCCCCCCCCCCCCCCCCCCCCCCCCACACACACACCCAGAGGTGTCCTTTCTGGGATCCAGCATGAGATTAAGGTTGCCTTTGAATATCACTTTTCTTTCCTCAAGCCTCATAAAAATTTCTATGATCTCCTCAATGAATACCCCCAGTTCGTGTTAGGTACATATAGATTCACTATTGTATACCTGCCCATTATAATTTTCACTCTCAGAAATA
Source organism: Microcaecilia unicolor (assembly GCF_901765095.1). Taxonomy (NCBI): domain Eukaryota; kingdom Metazoa; phylum Chordata; class Amphibia; order Gymnophiona; family Siphonopidae; genus Microcaecilia; species Microcaecilia unicolor. The sequence goes on from NC_044034.1 coordinate 234,284,806, forward strand.
ATAACTTTCCCTCAAAATCACTTGTTGAATTTGGCAGGCCATATCAGACACTATACACATGCCCTCATTCTTTTGTTCCTTTTGGTTTGAACCTGGATATCTGGGTGCTTGTACAGGCCCTCATATTTCCTAAGTATATTTCCTGGATCAACCCAATTCCCACCCCACTCTTACCACCTCCCAGTGACATTTCCATTTCCTTCCTCCTTACTCTAAACAAACCAACCCCCATTCACCAGTTTTACTCTCCATCTCCATCACATATTCATACCCTCAGTGCCTTTGCTCCACTCCTGCTCACCTCCCATTCCCCCATCCCTCCACCCCTCCAGCCCTAGTAACTGTTCTATAATTGCCTATACCTGTCACCACACTCCCCCCCCCACCAGATATGTCACCAGTGTCCAGTTCAAGTGGTATACCCTGCCCCACCCTCTTGGCCCCCCACTTCTTCCCTGAGATAAAAACTGAATAGTTCATCTCTGTCCCTTCACTGCATTCCTTCCTGCTGCTCCATGTCTTCAGTCACTGTATCATGCTCTTGCTGCTCCTCAGGTGATCCAGTAGCATTTTCTAGGTCTCTTATTCTAGCTCCCCACCCACTGCTAGTGTAAGGTTGCCAATCTCTGCTTCACAACCTGCACCAATACACTGCTCCCTGGGATAATCTCCTCCTTCTCCAGAAGCTTCTTGGCCTGCTCAAGCAAAGTTGCCTTCTTATGTACCTTTTTAATAGTAGCTAACATCCCAAAGGGGAAGAACTATTTGCACTGTAAGTTCTCCCTCTTCAGCACAACCGTCACTACACAAAATGATCTCCTCCTCTGCAATGTCACTGCCAACAAATCCTTATAGATCTGATAATATGGATATTCTAACACAATGGACCCATCAGTCTGGCTTACTGCAGTAGGTACTCTTTATCTCTGAAGTTATTAGATTGTAAGCTCTTTTGAGCAGGGACTGTCTTTCTTCTATGTTTGTGCAGTGCTGCGTACACCTTGTAGCGCTATAGAAATGCTAAATAGTAATAGTAGTAGTAGAAGTTATGTGTACATGGTACAATGTCTCGCATCCTCAAGTGGTGTGCTGGAGCAGGCTCTCACAGGCTCGCAAGAGCCGGTTGTTAAGTTTTTAAGAATTTTGGGAGCCGGTTGTTAAAGTAGAGCCCTCCATGGCTACTTTAACAACTGGCTTCCAAAATGTGGGCTTGGGCCCCCTGCTGAATTTTCTTTTATTTTGCTGGTGGATGCTGAGCCCCGCCAGCCAAGTAAATAGACTACTGCTGCTCCCCGCTCCTTGTTTCCAGCTCTGGGCAGCAGGCTGGGACTTCTCGAGCATGTGAGAGAAGTTCCAGCATGCTGCTCAGAGCAAGACGTTGAGAGTGGTGGCAGTCCATTTATTGGCTGCCAGCAAAGGTATGCCTAGCGTGCCCGCATGAAGGGATGGCTCCCCCAACCCCCCTGGCCCTTCCAACTGCAGAGCTGGCTACGTCTGGAGAAAGAGCCTGATGTTAAAAATTTACCAGCACACCCCTGCGCATCCTCCCCTCTCTGTGGGGTCCAAGCACCCTATGGGCCCAGTGCACCTTTAGTTTAGTGGACCTGTGGTCATCCTCACCATCTGCCACCCCAATGAGGTTATGATATATTTTCTGCTCCACTATTTTGCATCTTTATATTCCTCTGCTTCCAGAACCCCATGAATGCACTTTGTCTCTGTACAACCGGTTTTCCAGGTCTTCAGTCTTACTAAGGAAGTCTGTTGACTTCCTGCAGCTTATGTGTATTCTTTTTTGCATTGTCACCTTGCTCACCTCATAATTCTTTATCCTCTTTTTCCACAGTGTTATTGGGGCTCCAAACTCTGCCATATCAACCTTAAGTTCTCTCACTGCTTCCTTGATTTTGCCTTTTACTAGCATAAAATTGAGTTCATCCATCCAGCCCCGCATGTAAGCTGTTGTGACACCCTGTGGCACTGCCCTCTGAAATTTGGGCCACTCCTTCTTTAACTCCACCTCAGAAAGCTCTACAATCACAGCAGCAGTCTCACCACATGGTGTCCTGCTGGCTCATTTTCTGTCTCTCATGTGCGTCTCTTCGGGTCCTCTGCTCAGCACTGGACTGCCAACCACTTTAGGACTAGCTTCATGTAAATTACAGCCCCTGCACTCTTATCCACTCATTGTGGGGTTTGCATTTGCTTTCCCAGCGTAGAGCTCCCATTTCAGGCAGCCATGCTCCGTGGTGATATCACTGAAAGTCCTCTGTTTAGAGTTTGATTATTAAAACATTTGGAGCACAGCTTAGAATTACAAATGTCTCCATTTAGAGTTACTTGTAGAAGCAGTTAGAGCATAGCTTCGCAGATTTAAAAAAAAGCATATGGGGTCAGACTTACAGATCTAAATGTGTATACTTTGGAAGAAAAGCAAGAGATGGGAAGGATGATACAGATATTTAAATACTTGCATGGTATAAATGCATAGAAGGGAGACCTCTTTGAAAGGAAAGGAAACTCTTGCATGAAGGTTCTTAGGATGTAAGTTCTTAGGTTGTAAGTGAAATGGGATAGAACCCCAAGACTCTTCACTTAGGCTACTGAGTGTATTAATTGACAGTCATCTCAAGTTCGAGCCTCAGGTTTCCTTAGTAGTGAAAAAGTCCTTCAGGTCTCTTTGGAAGCTGAGGAGAATCAGATCATATTTCTCACCAGACATCTTTAGACTACTATTTCAATCCTTGGTTTTAATTCAGTTTGATTACTGCAATTCCATCTATGCTGGATGTAAGGAGGGTGTCCTAAAAAGGCTACAAATGGCCCAAATACTGCAGCTAGTCTTGTCCTGAAGGTATCGCGTTTTGATAGAGCCACTCCATTATTTTGCAAGCTGCACTGGTTGCCCATTAAAGATAGGATTATTTTTAAATTATGTGTTTTTGTCTTTCAAATATTATATGGCATGACACCGGAATATATGCAGCCCTTAATAACTGTTCCCCTGCATAATATAACCTCTGGTTCTAGGGACTACCTTTGACTTCATCTTCCAGATTGCAAGAGAGTGCATTATAAGTCAGTTCACTCTGCTGACTTTAGATACCATGGTGCTAAATTGTGGAATTCATTGCCAATGGCAATCAAGGGTCAGCCTGATTATTTGGTATTTCGTAAAAGACTAAAAACTCTCCTCGTTGAGTGGTTTCTATCCATTGATGGAGTCTTAGATGGCAGCTGGCCATCAATGGTCTTTATTTGATATTTTGTTTATGGCTTTGTAAACCCTGTCTGTTTGTTTACTGTTAGCCACCTTGAACTCGAATATGTTCAGGATAATGTGGGGTATAAATGTAAAAATAAATAAATAAATAATCTAGGTAAATATTTTTTCATGGAAATGTTGGTAGATGTGTTGAACAGCCTTCCAGTGGAGGTGGTGTAGATAAGGATATGATCTGAATTAAAGAATGCATGGGATAAATGCAGAGGATCTCTGATGGAGAGGAAAGAATTGTAGAGTTCAGTAGTTGGTAGAAATGATTTACCTGCTAACCTCAGCGGTAACACTCACCATTTCTTATCTTAATATGGTGAGAATTACATACCCACTTCTTCATTGGGAAACGGTAAACTCTAAATGTCCAATTGAGAACATTCAAATTATCCTTTCACATACTTTTATCGACATAGTTGCTAGTAATATCAAACAAATAGGACTCAAAAACTTAGTACTCATCTTATAAGAGTTTGTTTCAGCTGGGGGGACTTTCGTCAACATAGGCTACGTTTTGCTCTACAGTTGCATCAAGGCATACCCCTTGCTATGAATGATGCCACCATTTGTCACACCTTACATCTTCCCAGAAGGTGTGACAAATGGTGGCATCGTTCATAGCAGGGGGTATACCTTGATGCAGCTGGAGAGCGAAATATATACCAAAATAATAGGCATGTGTTTCACCTGTCAAGTTAGTATTCTAAAAATGTAAGTAAGCACCTACTTTCCATTATAGAATAGGTGCTTAAATGTAGGCACACTGTTACAGAATTGCTCCCTTAATGTGCAATAATGAACTTTACTCAGTTTCAAGTGTACGTCTGCCCTCCCAAAAATGATGGAAACCATCCCAGCAGTTAACGTTGAGGTTTTGTAATTGCCACACTTTAGTTTTGGCTGTCACTGAGCAAAAACTGTAAAACCTTAGTGCATCTTAGTACATAGGCCCTAGTTTTAATGCAATGGCCTTGTTAATTTTCATGCCTCCTTTATTCCTTAATGTATCAAATCAAAACCCATATGGATAACAATGGGGAATATTTAATAAAAAAAAGAATGTTAAACAAAAAGGTTGTGTCTTGTCTGAAGAGAAGGTGAGCCCTTAGGTCCCACAAGGCCCCGAAGGACCTCAGAGGACAGCTGTGCAACCCCAAGTCTTCACCCGCGGCGACCGCCGTTCACCAAGGGTTGAGCCCCCAGCTGCAGGCGGTCAATGGGACTTCCGTAACCGCGGGGTTGACGAACTGACCCAGAACTGGAACCAGGAGTGAAGAGGGCAGGTGGAAAACAGAGGAGTCCGACACCGGCAACAGGTCAGGGCAGGCAGCTCGCAGTGTAGTCTGAAACAGGCAAAAGGTCAAGGCAGGCGGCTAGCAGAGAAATCCAGAAACAGTCCAAGGGTCAAAACCAGGAAAGCTAGGAAACCAACTGAGAACTGGAACACACGAAGACTGGCCTCGGGCAACAGAACCTGAAGCAAAGTCTTATCTCAGGCCTGTTCCTTATATACCATCAGCATTCAACTGCCCAGCCTCAGCCAACATGGCTGGCCAATCAGAACCTGGTTACTGACAAACTCCTTCTGATTGGTTCCGTCCGACCTCCCAGGCGGGACTACAGCACCGACCTCCCAATCTAACTCCTCCGAGGCGGAGCTTTGGGTTCCCGCGCCTGAAAGTGTAGGAGACGCCGGCCATCGCGTCTCGGCGCCATTCTCCCTACTGGCGCAAGCACGGACCCCATAGCCGGCGATCGAGAGCCCGGCAGCCGCGATCGCCGTCCCCTGGCCTTGGCCCCGGACTGGGCGGCTATCGCCGTGGTGAGCCCCGGCTCTCCGCCGCGGCCTCGAGAAGGCCGGCCCTCACTGCGATGGACACCGGTTCCTGCTTTCCGCAGAGGAGCAGCCGGAGGGAGCGACGGATGTGACAGGTTGTGTGTTCGGGGACAACTTTCACTTAAAGCGCTAGTCTACAGTATTGCCAAACTGCCCTCTTGTAAGAAATAAGGTCAGGCTAAGCATTGAGTTCTAATCTCAAATGTGCCAAGTGTTACAAAAGTGTCCAGAACTCAAAGATAATAATGCACTATTCTTTGTCAAAGACTTAAAATTGTATTCAATCTTTTATCTGCAAAATCAGAAAGTGTCTTTAGGTTAATCGAATGGAGCATGATTGCTCCGTTCCAGCACCTGACTCCGTGCTGTTTTGTTTATGCTTTGGGAGATTTGGAAACCAAGAATTCATTTCTTCTGCAACTCAATCCTAAGAAATGAAGTGCTCTTGAGCAATATAAATTTGGCATCTCGGCGTTCTCCAGATCCCAGCAGTGGTCAATGTATACTCCTCCCATGAAGAGTTGTATATGCTGCTGCTGAGGTTTTTTTATGTTTATTATTCTCATAATGACCAGTATTTTTGATGTTTCAAAAATGTTTTTTTTTATTTTAGTGATGTCACTCTTCGTGGAAGGAGTCCATATTTGATCACTGTAGAACACTGAAGTGCCATATTTATGCTGCTCAGGAGCAGTTCATTTCTTAGGAGCTAGTTGCAGAAGTGACTTCTTGGTTTCCAAATCTTCTGAAGCAGGAAACACAACTCAGTGCGAAGTCGGGTGCTAAAACCATGCAATCATGCTACATTCAATGACTTAAAGGCAATTTTGATTTTGCAGATAAGTGATTGTGGCAGCGTGGCTCGTGGTTGGATGCAGGACCTCACACAAATGTTGTAGACTCACACATAGGTTGCAGATAAAAGTCAAAAGTACTTTATGTATACAAAAGGATTGTAATCAGCTCTGTTACTTCACAGGCATAGTTCCTTTTAAGTAGAATTAGAAAAGGTGCAGAGAAGGGCGACGAAAATGATAAAGGGGATGGGACGACTTCCCTATGAGGAAAGGCTAAAGCGGCTAGGGCTCTTCAGCTTAGAGAAAAGGTGGCTGAGAGGAGATATGATACAGGTCTATAAAATAATGAGTGGAGTTGAATGGGTAGATGTGAAGCATCTGTTCATGCTTTCTAAAAATACCAGGACTAGGGGGCATGCGATGAAGCTACAATGTAGTAAATTTAAAATGAATCAGAGAAAATTTTCTTCACTCAAAGTGTAATTAAACTCTGGAATTCGTTGCCAGAGAATGTGGTAAAGGCGGTTAGCTTAGTGGAGTTCAAAAAAGGTTTGGACAGCTTCCTAAAGGAAGAGTCCATAGACCGTTATTAAATGAACTTGGGGAAAATCCACTATTTCTGGGATAAGCAGTATAAAATGTTTTGTACATTTTTGGGATCTTGCCAGGTATTTGTGACCTGGATTGGCCACTGTTGGAAACAGGATGCTGGGCTCGATGGACCTTTGGTCTTTCCCAGTATGGCAATACTTATGTACTTATGTACTCTCTCAGTATATTCCCAGTCAATACTTTTCATGGAGCTGGCTCTTAGCCAGGCCCAAACACTCTGACAACTAATGTCACCTCAGGTCCATTCTGGATAAACATAAAATTCATATACTTTAGGAATACACTGCAAGGTTTTCTCCTACCTTGGTAGTTTTCTGTCCATGTACCATTAACTCCTGGATGCTGACTTGACTGCTTACAGATTCCCACCACAGGGAAAAACTTAGCTCTGGCTACTTCTCTTCCCTGGCACTCTCCTCGGGTATTGCACCTTAAGTTGCCACTCTCTTAGAGACCTACTCTAAGGCGGCTCAGTCTCAGTGAGGGAGTGATCCTATGGAAACCTGGCCATATACCACCCACTCCCTCACAGTGATGGAACACAATTTTTAAAGTATTTGACAAAGGATTGTACGTTATTATCTTTGAGTTATGGACACTCTTGTAACCCTTGTAAAATTTGGGGTTAGAACTCAATTATTATATCAGGGCTTAGCCCGACTTTATTTACTAAAAGACGGCAGTTTGACAATACCATAGCCTAGCAGTGGCATACCAAGGGGGGGGGGGGGGCGGTGGGGATGGTCCGCCCCGGGTGCCCGCTGCTGGGGGGGTGCCGCACGCTGGTCAGCTTCGTTCATTTCCATGCTCCCTCTGCCCCAGAACAGAAAGTAACCTGTTCCGGGGCAGAGGGAGCATGGAAACGAACGAAGCTGACCGGCACGCGGCACCCCCCCAGCGGCATGCACCCGGGGGGTTCTTTCGCCGAGGGGGTCACGTTGCACTGGGGGGCGGGGCGCTGCACCCGGGGGGGCGGGACGCATCGGCGATCTGCCCCGGGTGTTAGCCCCCGTAGGAACGCCACTGTAGCCTAGCACTGTAACTGCGAGTTCTCTCCATACACACGTTTTTGTTTAATGATCTTTTATTCCTTAGCCATCTAGAGGGGCATTTTCGAAAGGGACGTCCAAGTTGTGATTTGGATGTCCTTGCAAAACGGCGAAATCCAGGGGCGGGGAAACCCATATTTTCAAAACAAGATGGATGTCCATTTTACGTTTAGAAAATACTGTCAGGGACATCCAAATCCTTAAATTTCGCTGTCCCTAGATTTGGATGTCCCTAGACATGGACGTTTCTGACTTTCGGCGATTTTCGAAACTAAAGACGTCCATGTCAAAAACGGCCAAATGCAAGCCATTTGATCATGGGAGGAGCCAGCATTTGTACTGCACTCCTGCCATGCCAGGACACCAACTGGGCACCCTAGGGGGCACTGCATTGGACTTCATTAATTGCTCCCAGGTACATAGTTGCCTTGCTTTGTGTGCTCAGCCCCCCAAAACCCACTACCCCCAACTGTACACCACTACCTAGCCATTACAGGTGAAGGGGGCACCTAGATGTGGGTACAGTGGGATTGTGGTAGGTTTTGGAGAGCTCGCTGTTTCCTCCACAAATGTAACAGGTAGGGGGGGTATGGGCCTGGGTCTGCCTGTCTGAAGTGCACTGCAGTACCCAATAAAACCTGCATGCGCTGTCATGGACCTGAGTATGACATCTGAGGTTGCAAGAGATATTTTGAAAGATGTTTTTTGAGGGTGGGAGGGGGGGGTTAGTGACCACTGGGGGAGTAATGGGAGATCATCCCCGATTCCCTTCGGTGGTCATCTGGTCATTTCAGGCACCTTTTCGTGCCTAAGTCGTAAGAAAAACAGGTCTGGGTGAAAACGTCCAAGTGTTCGTCAGGGACGTCCTTGTTTTTTTCGATTATGGGTCAAGGACGTCCAAGTGATAGGCACGCCCAAGTCCCGCCTTCGCTATGCCCCCTTGAACTTTGGCCATCCTTGCGACGGAGTGTAGTTGGAGACGTCCTAAATCAAGCTTCGGTTATACCAATTTGGATATCCCTGGGAGGATGTCCATCTCCCGATTTATGTAGAAAGATGGACGTCCTTCTCTTTCAAAAATGAGCCCACTAGTCATCTAACTGACTCCCTCATGCTTTTCTAACCTTGAATGTATTTGTAAAAGGTTTTATTATTGACTTTTGCAGCTATGTCGATCTTTTTTTCCAATTCTTCTTTGACCTGCCTTTATAAAGCTTTATATCTAACTTGACAGAGTAAGCCTTAGAATGTTGACCCCCCATAGGTTTTATGCTATTGTAGCAAGTTTCCAAAATGCTCTTTCCTATGCATTAACAGGACAAACATTCTGGATCTCTGCTCCAGAGAAGGTGCCATTCAAACCTAAATAGTAGGAGGCCTGTTCTGAAAAATGGCCAAATTACATTTGAGGTGGAGATTTTGGAGAGAAGTTTAAAGCACTTTGGGGATGTTTTACTAAGCTGCAATAGGGTTTTTTGCTTGTGGTAGACATCAGCTGGCGATAAACACCAAGATGCCAGCTGATGTCTACCACAAGCTAAAAATGCTACTGCGGCTTAGTAAAAGATCCCCTAAGTTAAGGGAGGAGCCTTGCCACCCACATTTCATCTAAGCTGAGTGCATGTGGCCATATGCATGTCGTGATATCACTGAGCATATGCCATTTTTCAGCAGTTCACAGATCAGGCCAGATGCATTACACCACTGTCCTGCTTATAATCGAAGGAGAAAAACGCCCAAGTTCCGATCTAAATCGGGAGATGGACGTTTATCTCACAAAAACGAATAACGCGGTATAATCGAAAGCCGAACTTGGACGTTTTCAACTGCACTCCATTGCGGAAGCGTACAAAGTTGATGGGGGCGTGTCGGAGGCGTGGTGAAGGCGGGACTGGGGCATGGTTATCACCCGAACAGAGATGGGCGCCTTTCGCCGATAATGGAAAAAAATTATGCGTTTGTAGCTAGAATTTAGGGCACTTTTCCTGGACCCTGTTTTTTCACGAATAAGGCCCCAAAAAGTGCCCTAAATGACCAGATTACCCCCAGAGGGAATCGGGGATGACCTCCCCTGACTCCCCCAGTGGTCACTAACCCCCTCCCACCACAAAAAAATGATGTTTCACAACTTTTTATTTTCACCATCAAATGTCATACCCACCTCCCTGGCAGCAGTATGCAGGTCCCTGGAGCAGTTGTTAGGGGGTGCAGTGGACTTCAGGCAGGTGGACCCAGGCCCATCCTTCCCCCTACCTGTTACAATTGTGCTGCTTAATGCTTAGTCGTCCAACCCCCCCAAACCCACTGTACCCACATGTAGGTGCCCCCCTTCACCCCTTAGGGCTATAGTAATGGTGTAGACTTGTGGGCAGTGGGTTTTGAGGGGGATTTGGGGGGCTCAACACACAAGGGAAGGGTGCTATGCACCTGGGAGCTCTTTTACCTTTTTTTTTGTTTTTGTAAAAGTGCCCCCTAGGGTGCCCGGTTGGTGTCCTGGCATGTGAGGGGGACCAGTGCACTACGAATCCTGGCCCCTCCCATGAACAAATGCCTTGGATTTATTCGTTTTTGAGCTGGGCGCTTTCATTTTCCATTATCGCTGAAAAACAAAAACGCTCAGCTCACAAATTGTCGAATAAAACATGGACATCTATTTTTTGCGAAAATACGATTCTGTCCGCCCCTTCACGGACCCGTTCTCGGAGTTAAACGCCCATGGAGATAGACATTTTCGTTTGATTATGCCCCTCCACGCCAACCAGGCCTGTACAATACAGCAAAGACTTCCGGATCCTTCTGGGAGCACAGTTTCAGCTTGTTACAAGGGTAATGGCACAAGGGATGTCATTCTCAACACATCATTGCTCCAGCCAGACCTGGGAAAGGAAGATCTTATAACACAATGCTTGTCCCATGCAATTCGTTTTACACTTTTGCTGGATCCTTTTGGGAGCATATGTTTGGCTGCTGCAAGGGTAATCACACAAGTGAAGCTATTTAAATCATACCTTCACTCCTGCCAGGTCTGGGGTAAGGAGATCGCAAAATGCCATTATGGTTCTACGCAGTTCTACATCTTTGGATCCTTTCGGGTGCAAGTGTTTGCCTTGTTCCTGGGGTTCCATTAAAAATTTTATAAACATTAACCCACTTTCACAAAGAAAAAAATGCTTAACCTTCAATTAGGAATGGTTGATAGATCATAGAGTCAAGATGGATATGCTCAGGGCTTTTTTTTGAGGGGGTACTGAGTACCGGCACCTTTTCCATTGTCTGCTAAAATTGATCCATGGTTCCTAAGTTGTAATGAAAGAACTCAGGCACTACACACAAATTCTGCCTTGTCATAGATTCTGTGACTGGATGCTGGGGGCCTGGCTATTGTGGGGTGGGTCCAGGGGCGTAGCTACGGGTGGGCCTGGGTGGGCCCAGGCCCACCCAATTTCAGTCCAGGCCCGCCCAGCGCCAGCGCCAGCTCCCATTGCCGGCCACTGCTGCTTTTCCTGATGAGCAGCAGGGCCGGTGCTACAAAAAGAAGAAGCGCTCAGCTGACTGAGCTGAGCGCCGCCGCCAACGCTAACCCGCCGAGAAAAAATGTTTTTAAAAAAACGCGGCACTGCAGGCAGCCTCGAAGCATTGGCTGCTGGCTCTGCAGGCTCCTTCCGTCTCTTACGTCACTGCCCCTGCTTCGCTACAGGGGCAGTGATGTAAGAGACGGGAGGAGCCTGCACAGAGCCAGCAGCCAATGCTTCGAGGCTGCCTGCAGTGCCGCGTTTTTTTTAAAACATTTTTTCTCGGCGGGCTAGCGTTGGCGGCGGCGCTCAGCTCAGTCAGCTGAGCGCTTCTTCTTTTTGTAGCGCCGGCCCTGCTGCTCATCAGGAAAAGCAGCAGTGGCCGGCAATGGGAGCTGGGGCTTGTGGGCCTGAATGGGAGAGGGAAAATGGATAGCAGGATGGGGAGAAAGAGGGAAAATAGAAGGATGGGGAGAGAAAGAGGGAAAACAGATGGCAGGATGGCAGAGAAAGAGGGAAAACGGAAGGATGGGGAGAGAAAGAGGGAAAACAGATGGGAGGATGGGGAGAAAGAGGGAAAACGGAAGGATGGGGAGAGAAAGAGGGAAAACAGATGGCAGGATGGGGAGAAAGAGGGAAAATGGAAGGATGGGGAGAGAAAGAGGGAAAACAGATGGGAGGATGGCAGAGAAAGAGGGAAAATGGAAGGATGGGGAGAGAAAGAGGGAAAACAGATGGGAGGATGGCAGAGAAAGAGGGAAAACGGAGGATGGGGAAAGAAAGAGGGAAAACAGATGGGAGGATGGCAGAGAAAGAGGGGAGATGGATGAAAGGATGCAGAGAAAAAGGGGAGAGACTGGAAGGATGTGTAGATGAAGGAAATTAAAGAATGGATAGTAAGAATGAATTAAATCAGGACAGAGAGAGAGAGGCAGAAAAATATTGAAGAAAGCAAAGAAAAAGGAGAGAAAAATGACAAATGGCCAGGAAACCCTGGCAGAAGAGTTAAACGAAAACGAAGGAAAGCAGAATCTAGAGACTGGGAGCAACACAATGAGAAAAAGTAAATGGCCATACAACAAAGGTAAAGAAAATAATTTTATTTTTAATTTAGGATAAAGTAATATGGTGTTAATAAAGTTTCAGAGACCAATACTTCCTTCCTTAGGTCAGGAGAGGATACCGTAACAGCATTATACTGACCTGAGGCAGGAGGTTTTGGCCTCTGAAAGCTCACTGAAAAGGATTAGGCTATTAAATAAATTGTCTGAAATCTGATGCACTGAAAAGCAGCACTTTACCCTGTGTGACAAATGCATCTGAGTGTGACTACATTTTGCTGGGGGGGGGGGGGGGGGGGGGGGGTAGAGAGAAAATTTTGTGCCCACCCACTTTGGGTTCAGGCCCACCCAAAATTGGCAGTCTGGCTACGCCACTGGGTGGGTCCCTCAGTGATCACCCCACCCCTGAAGAGTGGCCTGGCATTTGAGTACCGGCACCTTTTTCACTAGGAAAAACTCACTGGATATGCTAGACCTGATTGGAGGTGTTTACAGTGTCTGATTTGGAGACATTTTTGAATTCCTTGAAACAGGTGATGTTATCTGTGGAATATGCTTGAAAGCAGGAGTAACTGGGAAGCAGAATTGAGGCAAAAATAGAGTAAATGGAAATCAGATTTTCTAAAACAAAATGCCAGTAATAAAACCTAAATGGAAGCTGTTACAAAGCTGAGAAATTTGAATCAAAGACTTCTGAAAAATCTATTGACAGAACCACTCCAAATTGAGGACAATGGGAAAGAATTTGATGTACAGGGCAAATTTTATTTTTTGTTACATTTGTACCCCGTGCTTTCCCACTCATGGCAGGCTCAATGCAGCTTACATATTGTATACAGGTACTTATTTGTACCTGGGGCAATGGAGGGTTAAGTGACTTGCCCAGAGTCACAAGGAGCTGCCTGTGCCTGAAGCGGGAATCAAACTCAGTTCCTCAGGCCCAAAGTCCACCACCCTAACCACTAGGCCACAGCTCATGAGTTAAAGGTTTAACTCGATAATGTCTTACTAGCTTTCAAACTAACTAAGCCGTGCTAATGCCAACAAAGCCCATTCACTTTGAATGGGCTGTATCAGAATTGCCACGTGGCTTAGTAAATGGGGGGGGGGGGGGGGGGGGGTGGTAAATGTTTGTGCGAGAAATCAATGATCGCTTATAAAAGTTCCAGACATCTGAAGAAGTAAAAATTAAGCCTTTGAATGCATAAACCTGAAGTGTTTGATGTAATTCAGTAATCAGCTTTTCACACGCTCATAGTAGATGAAAGTACAGATATTTTTGTTCCTAACATGTTGATTTTGTACACCAATTGAGTGCATAAGTTATAGAATACTAGCACTTACTCGCATACGCATGCTCAATGGAATTGTATAAGTTTAGTGCTAGACTACTGCAAGCGGTCTTTGGTGCCAGTTTGAATCCAGGGCTGGCACGGGGCAGGAGCAATGGTGTATCGCTCTGTCCTGACACTAGGGATTTTCCAAGGTAGGTCTGGGGGAGGGGGAGAAACTCCTACTTTCAAGCACAGCTCCTTCAAGAAGTGGCTGGAGGCATCAGGCTGTGGCTGTCGTGGCCCAGTGCTCCCAGCCAGGAAAAATAATGACAGCTTTTTGCTGGCATTATTTTTCCAGGAACAACACAGCTTGTAATGTTCACTGCAAGCTGTGTTATTCAATCTACATAGTGAATAAGGTATTTTGCTTGCATTTGCATGATTTGCATCTCATTTCTGAGTATCCCATGGTAACTTATTTTAAAACATGCATTGTGGTAATAGAACAAGTGTTAAAGATTAAGTAATGCACATTAATATCTACCTCCCCCCCCCCCCCCCCAGTAAAGAACTTTAACGTATTGCAAAAAACCAAGCTGATGAAGACAATAATTCAGAACATAAATACTGTTTTGACAAATTACTTAAAGCAGAATATTTTGTAGCATTGGTTATCTTTAATGATGCTGTGAGTGAAAGAAATTTCTGGACAACTGTGGAATCACAGTTTACAATAGCAAAAAATCAGGAAACTAAGGTTATTTCAGTGAATATATACTAGAATTGCTGTCATTTTTCAGTACTCCTGTTAACACAGTTTCCATTCTTCAGTTTATTAAGCAGGCATTTAGTCATATATATAAAAGATTTCCTGACTATGAATTATAAGTATGGTCTGCTTCTCTACTCAATCCTGTCTGGATAATTTTACTTTTGGACGCCAAGAGCCTACCAGATTGTCTAGCATATAACAGCACTTTGTTAAACAAACCTCTTTTGGATAGGAACTCTGAACAGTATTCAGAATTTAAGTTATTTATATGCGAGAAAATAAAAAGTGGAATAGTGAAAAACATTTGAGGACATACTAATTTTCACACAGTAGCAGGAATAGTTTACTGAATTATATATCTTGTGCTGGATGCTGGTGGTACTTTTCAAGCTTCAGGTGCAGATTATAAAAAAGCATAGGAGCCAACTTTTCAAAATGATTGGGGATGCTGAACTCAGCACACATTCTATAGGAATCAACTAGTTTTAGGTGACACGAATGTGTATAAATAAGGGGTTGACAGTGAGTAACATTTTTAATCGTGATTAATTGTGAAATTTAAACTGTCATTCTAACAAAACTGTGATACTGAAACTGAAGTGAAAATCAATATGGTACTGTAATAAACTTGCAAAACTGTCATATGCCTTTTAAAATTCCTTTTTTTTTTGTAACTCTTTATTTAAAGTATAGGAACATTACATGCAACAAGAAAAGACGAAGTGGACACTTCATTGCCTTCACACTACACTGAGATAAATACATAGAAGATGTCCAAACTTACCCACTCCCTACCCCCCCCCCCCCCCCCCCCCCCCCCCCCACACACACACACTATCTCCACCATCAACACTTACAACAAAACCCTACCTGCCAGCCTACCCTCTCACCCCCTGGGTAAGGCATAAGTGGTGTAGAGTAACCAAAAAGTCTTTCCCTGAAGGTTCTGGCACTTCTTCCCCCACCCCCCCCCCCCCCCCCCCCCCCCCCCCCCCCCAACAGCACTCCAGTCATACCCCTCTCCCTCCTTTTCCCTCCCTCTTTCCCAGTACAGCCCCAGCCCATCCTCCCTCCCATATAATGAATGCTACAGAATTGGTCTCCCTTCCCACTCTGATGAAGTAACCTTTGCCTCCTCTCCTTCTCCCCAATTTACAATACTAAAACATATTATTTCATATTAGTGCAGGCTAAACAGAATAATGAAAACAAAAAAACAGGAGAACTCCGCTTCACAGCTCGCTCTCTCTCTCTCTCTCATGGGCTCATGCTTTAAAGCGTACTGCAATTCTGGGAAAAAAGGATTTTAGAAAGAGAAATCCTATTAGCTCCACATGTCTTTTTCCAAGGCCTCTCAATTAAAGGTATTTATTTACCCTGTGAAAGAGAAAACGATCATACATATCGTAGTGGTAACCTTTGTATTTATTGCTGCCAAATGAAGAGAAGAACAAGATCGGATCACCGGAATCGCGGAAAACAAGAGGGAGGTGGGAGGAGGTGAATGAACAGCTGATCTTACTGTTGCAGTCTGGCTTCAGGGTTTTCTGCCGTCCTACTCACAAAGGACAACTAGAAAGTTGAGCTGCAGAGATTTAAAAACAAACAAAAAGCAGCTGATTGTGCATTCTCATTCTTCACTTCTGTTCTTCAGTACACCTCATAGTCAGTTATTCAGGCCCTGGTCGCCTCGCCTGTCCTTTCTCTTAAAAATAACTCTTCAGAAGGCTCGGGGGGGGGGGGGGGGGGGGTGCTATTTGTTGTTTCTATTTTCATGAGAAACGCTACATGTTGTTTCATGTCTGAGCTGCAACAGTGCTCAGTAAGTTTTCTTTTCACAAACACATAGGCCCGGATGATCCAAAGTCCCGCGCTGTTCCGAACAGCGCTCTAAAAATAGCGCTGGAACAGCGCAGGGCTTTTCTGCATCGATGATCAAAGATAATGCATGCAAATCTAAGCAGCGCAATTATCTTTGATTATCATGTAGAAGTGCAGGAGAATTGTGCCAAGCATGCGCTCAGCACAATCCTCCCGCACTTGGGCTGTCAAAAGGCCAAATCTGTCAAACAGCCTGCCCCCCCCCCCCCCCCCTAAACCCCCAGAAAATGTCGGGCCGTCGCCAGCCAAACACTGTCCCACCCTCCAGTGGTGTACCAAGGGGGCGGCAGTGGGATCGGTCCGCCCCGGGTGCACGTCGCTGGGGGGGGGGGGGGGGGGGGGCCGCGCGCCTATCGGCTCTTCGTTTTCATGCTCCCTTTGCCCGGAACAGGTTACTTCCTGGTGTCAGCCCCCCTAGGAACTCCACTGCCACCCTCCCACCCAGCGATGGGGGGTGGGGGCCTGAGGTCCGGTGGACCTCCGGTTCCCCCGACGATCCCACCCCTTCCATGTTCAAGGAGGGCTGGAGATCCGGAGGGTCTCCAGCCCCCCCCAAACCCCCACAAAATGTCGTGGCCACCGGCCAAACCAAACCCTCTCCCACCCAGCGACGGGGAGGTGGGTGCTGGAGGTCCCGTGGACCTCCAGCCCACCCCAACTCCTCCCCCCCAGCATTCTTTCAATCCCTGGTGGTCCGTGGTGGGTGACAACCCCCCTCCCGGCCCCCTACCTTTCGTTGGAGGAGGGACGCAGCCTGCATCCCTCCTCTTCTAGTCGACGCCACCGCAAAATGGCAGCGCCCAGCCACACCCATTGCATCCTGGGATGCGCTGGGCGGGGCTACAGACCATGTAAGGAATTTCCCTCAATTTTCATGAGGTACTTTGTCAAACGCCTTCTGAAAATCTAGATACATAATATCAACCGGGTCACCTTTATCCACATGTTTGTTCACCCCTTCAAAGAAATGTAGTAGATTGGTGAGGCAAGATTTCCCTTCACTAAATCCTTGTTGACTTTGTCTCATTAATCCATGCTTTTGAATATGCTCTGTAATTTTGTTCTTAACAATAGTCTCTACCATTTTGCCCAGCACCGATGTCAGACTCACCGGTCTATAATTTCTCGGATCTTCTAAAGACATTTCAAAGTATGTTTGTTGTTCCTATTTACTTAGTACTTGACAGTATTAATTTGCAATATTTTGTCTGATTTTTATTTTTATTTAAGGACACGTGGAAGGGCATAATCGAACGCGAACGCCCATCTCCATGGGCGTCTATCTCTGAGAACGGGTATGTGAAGGGGCGGGACAGACCGTATGCTCGAAAAAAATTGGCGTCCATCTTTTTTTTTGATAATACGCTTTGTGCCGGGCAAATGCATCAGATTTGTGCGGATTTGAGCTGGGCGGTTTTGTTTTTCAGCGATAATGGAAACCGGAGGCGCCCAGCTCCAAAAACGAACACATCCAAGGCATTTGGTCATGGGAGGGGCCAGGATTCGTAGTTCACTGGTCCCCCTCACATGCTAGGACACCAACCGGGCACCCTAGGGGGCACTTGTAAGAATTTAAAAAAAAAGTCAAATACCTCCCAAATCCATAGCTCCCTTCCCTTGGGTGCTGAGCTCTCCAAATCCCCCCCAAAACCCACTCCCCACAACTTTACACCAGTACCATAGCACTTATGGCTGAAGGGGGGCACCTAGATGTGGGAACAGTGGGTTTTGGGGGCGGTTTGGAGCACTCCCATTTACCACCACAAGTGTAACAGGTAGCGGGGGGATGGGCCTGGGTCCACCTGCCTGAAGTCCACTGCACCCACTAACAACTGCTCCAGGGACCTGCATACTGCTGTGATGGTGCTGGGTATGGCATTTGAGGCTGGCATACAGGCTGGAAAACAAAGTTGTTAAAGTTGGGGTTTTTTTGGTGGGAAGGGGTTAGTGACCACTGGGGGAGTCAGGGGTGGTCATCCCCGATTCCCTCCGGTGGTCATCTGGTCATTTAGAGCACTTTTTGGGGACTTGTTCGTGAAAAAAAAGGGTCCAAAAAAAGTGACCTAAATTCGCAAACGCCTTTCTTTTTTCGATTATCGGCCGAAGGCGCCCATCTCTCCTCGGCCGATAAACACACCCCAGTCCCGCCTTCACCACGCCTCCGACACCCCCCTGTCAACTTTGTTCGTTCCCGCGTCGGAGTGCAGTTGAAGACGCCCAGAATCGGCTTTCGATTATACCGATTTGGGCGCCTTTGCGAGATGGGTGCCTATCTCCTGATTTGGGTCGAAATCTGGGCACCCATCACTTTTGAAAATAAGGCTGCTGATCTACTACAGTCTCTTTTGCAACCTCACTATCAGGATACCCTATCTTCCTTGTTTTGGTGATATCTTTGAAAGATACCTTATCCCGAACCATGTGGTTTTGAGCGACTGTCGGCCTTCTCCCCATTTCTAGTTTAAAAGTTGCTCTATCTCCTTTTTAAATGCAGATGCCAGCAGCCTGGTCCAACCCTGGTTAAGGTGGACCCATCCTTTCAGAATAGGCTCCCCCTTCCCCAGAATGTTGCCCAGTTCCTAACAAATCTAAAACCCTCCTCCCTGCACCATCGTCTCATGCACGCATTGAGAATCCGGAGCTCTGCCAGTCTTTTGGGCCCTGCGCGTGGAACGGGTAGCATTTCAGAAAATGCTACCTTAGAGGATCTGGATTTGAGCTTTCTACCTAAGAGCCTAAATTTGGCTTCCAGAACCCCTCTCTCACATTTTCCTATATCATTGGTACCCACATGTACCAAGACAGCCGGCTCCTCCCCAGCACTATCTAAAATCCTATCTAGGTGACGCGTGAAGTCCGCCACCTTCGCACCAGGCAGGCAAGTCACCAGGCGATCCTCACGTCCACCAGCCATCCAGCTATCTATATACCTAATGATCAAATCACCAACTACAACAGCTGTCCTAACCTTTTCCTCCTGGTCAGCACTTGGAGACATATCCTCGGTGTGTAGGGTTACCATATGGCTCCAGAAAAAGGAGGACGGATTGAGCCAGCCGGGTTTTACTTCCATTGCTTTCCAAGCAATGGAAGTAAAACCCGGCTGGCTCAATTACTTCCATTGAAAGCAATGGAAGTAAAACCCGGCTGGCTCAATCTGTCCTCCTTTTTCTGGAGCCTTATGGTAACCCTATCGGTGTGAGAGGATAGTACATCCCCTGGTGGGCAGGTCCTGGTTACAGGAGTACTTCCTACTTTACCAGGGTGATGCTCTCCTCCAAGGTAGCACAGGGGCTACCAGACTGGAGGTGGGACTTCTCTACAATATCCCTGTAGGTCTCCTCTATGTACCTCTCTGTCTCCCTATCTCCACCAAGTCTGCTACTCTAGCCTCAAGAGAACAGACACGTTCCCTAAGAGCTAGGAGCTCTTTGCATCGGGCACACACATATGACATCTCACCAACTGGGAGATAATCATACATGTGACACTCAGTGCAAAAGACTGGATAGCACCCCTCTCACTGCTGGACTGCTGACTTTCATCTTAGTGTTTTTGAGTTTTTCAATAATTTAAAACTTGTTACAGTATTAAGGATATTAGCCTAATATAAAAGTGTCTTTTAGTTTATATAGTATATTGTATGATTTATTTAGTGTTTCCTTTTTAGATGGTAATGAAATGTATTTAAAACTCTGTAAGAGCACTCCTTGCTTGTTACCCTAATTACAATAACTGACTATAAATGAAGAGTTGTCCTAAAGGTGGGCGGGAAGACTAAACTAGATCCTGCAGTGCCTGCTAGATTCTATCTGTTAATGCTGTGGTACAGAGTTTTTAAAACTAAGTGGAAAAGACTATGGAGATTAGTTGATAATACAATGATGGAATATTCACATAGCAAGCAGACTGACCCAACAGATTTATTTTCCATTGAACATAATTAACTTTGTATGAACTTGTATGCTGAACTGGACAATGTTGGCACATTTAGACTGACTCTATAGAACTTCTGCATGAAGAAAGCTCTTCCCTCATTATTCAATACCTCTCTATAAAATACTAGTAATAAAAAAGGCAAGTGAATCCATAAAACAAAAGGAGCAAGTTCCCACATGCCATCTTTTCCTTTTGATGTAGGCACAGGAAAAAAAAGATGTTAAATGCTCCCGTGTTTTAACCTAATTAATACTTATAAGCAGTAAATCTGATTGTTAAGCACCTGGTTCTCATAACATGATGACTGCTTTGGAGGCCCTTTACTAAGTGAAAACATCTCTGCATGAATACAGGGAGTCTCTATAACCAGTACCTCCAAATGACACTATGAATTAAAATTTACAACATATTATTAGGTACTCTAACCGATGAAGCCAATACTTCCTCTATGTACATTTGTATGCTGCACAAGCTGGCATGTTTAAAAATATAAGTGAGATCAAATAAAAATGCTACCAACAATAAAGAATGACAGCGTGGATAGCTCATAGACTTGTGTTTTAGGTAAACAGGGATGATGGCTGTGCGGAAGAGTGGGAAAGGGAGATTAACCTAATTGGCTTCAACTTTTTGATGTCATCCTGGCTCTTGTTATCTAACCTCTGGTCTCTCCCTTAATCCCGCACCTTGCTCCCTCCTCAGTTCCAGTCTATCACTCTGTCCCGCTCCTTCCTGTCCCCTCCCCCAAAGAAGCAGTCAGACTCGGACACTTGTCTTGTTTTTTTAGATGTGGATTAGTCTGCGGTGTACAGGTAGTGGTCTCCATCCTGGTGAGTAAAGCAGACCTGCTTTTGGGATTCAGACTTCTTCCTGTGACACGTCCCAACTTCACGGAAGCAGGAAGTTGCATAAGAGGAGATGGGACGCATCATAGGGGGAATGCCTAGTAGCTCCTGATCCAAAACACAAACCAGATTAATGTAAATATTCAGAGAGAGAGTATGAGTAGTAAGACCCAAGACACTCTACAACTAATACATAAAAAAGGAAATTCTTTTTGAAAAAAAAAATTTATGTGAAGGAGAGTTATTAACTCACCCAAAAGACTCCTAAGGGTGAATGAGTTTCTCAATAATTGAAAATCTCCCAATGAGAAGTGAGCAAAACCTGTGCTCCCAATCCAAGACATGACAAATAATCACAAATAATAAACAGAAAACATCTATCTACCCATATTCTCCATGAAAACACACTCATACCAATTCTTATAAAACTGTGTATAGTATCAAAATCTTATTCTTATCACTCATACCACTAGCTCTGTAAATGTAGTTCAAAAGCACATTCCTATACATTTGTTATACCAGAGCGTTTACATGTACTTAACCCTGCTATAACGTATAAGAAGCTCTTAGAAGGGAAAATCTAATTTAGTACACTCTCTAACATGCTTTATCCTGTTCATACTCACATACTTCCTGAAAATACGTTTTATACAGGTATAATATATGCAACAAAACATAAATATACAATGGAGCTAGTGTGTTTAAATCTTATCTTGCTATCTTATTAGATGTTTAAATAAAGGCGCACTTATTTGTGTACTGAACCTCGCAGCCAAACTTCTTTAGGCATTATTCAGCTCGTATCCAAAGAAGTCAACAGAAAAAAAACATTCTCCTATTGCTGGAATCATAACGAGTAGATCCTGAGGCAGGTCTGCTGCAATCACTAGGGTGAAGACTGCTACCGGTAGCAGAGTGAGAGTCGGGGGAGGGTGAATGGGAGTCCCGAGTACTCCTGGCTATCATAGTGGTTGGCGGCTGTGCACTGTAGTAGCGGGAGGTCCTGCGGCCACAGCTCTAATGGGCTGTTCTTGCTCTTTGTATGGTGTTCTGCTGTGCAGCATGCTGACCCGGTTACCTTTAGGGAGGCTTTTTGGGTTGACTTGCGGCTAGGGAGGCTTAGCCTCCTCAAGCCTCTTATACCAGGCGCCTATGCACAAATACTCATATTTTGCTTATAGAATATTTGTTTTCAATCAGGTTTGGCACTCTGCAATCTTGTGTTCTGCATTAGCTTTATACATAGTCTTTAGAGATGCCTTGGCGCAATCTGTACACACTATCACAGATCTGAGTGAAGTTCCCTCCCCCTTTCCCCCAGCCTCTAGTTGCAGGCCTTACCTCAGAAGGATATGGACAAAGAAGGTTAGATTGAGACAGTCCAGAGAACAGGCTACTAAAATGGGGCTCTGTCTCCATGCTTTCCTCAAGAAACTCAGTTCAGCACTGACCTGGAAGCCTTGCTGGCAGCACACTAGGAAGTTGCGTAGGGGAGGTGTAGGATGAGGCAAAGGCATGTTTTCCAGATCAGCAGCGTGTCAATTAGTGACTGAAGAGAAGATGAGGTTAATGCAGGGGGTGAGAAGCGGGGCAGCGTTAAAAATGCTGGCTAGCGTTAAAAATAATTTCTCCATTAATATATTAACATGTATATTGCTTTAATTGCCCACCCCTAGTATAAATCACTTCTTATAGAATACCAACTAGCAGAATAGTATGCACCATGTTTGATGGCCTGTAATTTCCCAATAGACGTGTGCATGGGTGGATTTGGGCAGAGCATGTGTTCTTCCTTTTGGCTGGGTATGATTGACATGCAGAACTCTTGAACCAAAATCTTCTTTAATGCAATAATCAAACAAAGAAAAATAACTTACAGTTCAGATGTGATGGACAAGAATTTTTGGCTTGCAAACTGGGAGTCTGTTCTCAACCAGCTCTCTCTCCATGCAAGAAAGAAGCTGGGAGTAATTCAACAACATGCTGAGTACAGATGCTGTTTATTCTTTTACACTGGTGAAATCTTGATAGCATCACAGTAGCTTCAAGAGGGCCATACAGCAAAATACAGCATAGGCAGTTTCATTTCACACGAGAATGGTGCAGACTAACTCTTTAGACCTGATGGAGAGAGAAAGGGGGGGGGGGGGCATCTTGCCTAGCACGCACAGAGAACAAGGCAAGCCAATAGAAAGAGTCCCATAAAACACAGAGAATGGAAATGTGCTCTAGAAGAGTTTATTACAGAAAACTATAAGATTACAGGGATTTGTAGTTCAGGGCACAACCTTAATTAAAGGTACCATACAGTCAACGTAAATTGTTGTAGACAATGCTTACCATATATACATAAACAAGCAGCCTGCCTCCATGCAAATGAGGGAAGAATAGCCTTCAAATATGCACATAAATTATAGTATTCTATAATTTATGCATGTTCTGGCTAACATCTAGGCATGACTATTTACACTAGCCATAGAGTTGTTGTACATGACTGTGCCTTATATAGAGGTCACTTGCACATCAGTAATCTGTAATAAAAAGTAAGCACTTACTTTTCTTTATAGAATAGGCTTACCCTCTTATGTTAGGCACTCTGTTATAGAATTAAGTTCATGATTTAGAAGGATATGGGGCCCTTATTATACAGTACTATAGTGGAGGAGTGGCCTAGTGGCCAGGGTGGTGGACTTTGGTCCTGGGGAACTGAGGAACTGAGTTCAATTCCCACTTCAGGCACAGGCAGCTCCTTGTGACTCTGGGAAAGTCACTTAACCCTCCATTGCCCCAGGTACAAATAAGTACCTGTATACAATATGTAAGCCGCATTGAGCCTGCCATGAGTGGGAAAGTGCAGGGTACAAATGTAACAAAAATAAAATAAAAATAAAATCATACACTCCAAAAGCTAGCTCTGAGTCAAGAGTTGATCAGCAGAGCAGTACTAAGAGGACAGAAAAGGATGTCAACAGGAGCCAAGAGGAAAAACAAACCAAGAAACATATATAGAGCCCTTTTACTAAGCTTGTGCTAGGCACTGACGTACACCTAATGCAGCAAAAATGGCCAAAAGCGGGATACACTAAAGCATTCTGCGTTAGTTTTATCATGTGCCTGTGCTAACCGCACCCTAAATATTTTCTTGTATTGTTTTGAGGAGGTGTGTCGGGCATGGAGAGTGGCCATTCCTGCATTGACCAGATAGCGCATCTACATTACCATGTGCTAACTGGTTAATCCATGGATAACACGGGAGCCCTGATTGCCTAGAAAATAGGTGTGGCAAGTACTTCTATGCAATCTTTAAAAATAGCTGTGCACTAATGGCAGCAGTAGCGCACGACCATTAATGGAAGAAAAATCAGGGTTTTTAAGACTGTGATAAAAATGGCCTTAGCATGCGGAAAAGACCTGAGTAAGGATGCACTAAGGCCAAATTTTACCACAGCTTAGTAAAAGAATCCCATAGTTTAGAAGCAAGGTGTACCCCTTGTCCCCTTCCAAACTCCTCCTATATCTCTTGCACCCTCTTCTTGCTGTCTCCATGCTATTTGTTTGGACCAGTGTAGCATAATGAGTCCATTTAGCCCATCCCCACTGTGTAACGGGGATCATTGTTTTTTTTTTTGTGTGAAAAAGGTGAAGGTTCATGGTTCAATTTATTTGATATGCCCCCTATATAATAAAAGTCTAAGCTGTTATAATATAATGAAATAATAAGGGAATTGAGTGGAGAATAAAAAAGAAAAAAGGTAAACAAACTAATAATACAATGGGAGAACAGGGAAAGGAAAACAATCTCCAGTCTTCTTTCAATTTGAGACTTTCCTAAAGATATTCTCCATGACAGAGCTACTAAAGAGGAGCAATTTTTTTAAGAGAGAAGGGCAAAATATCAGCTACTCTCTATGCTTGACCCAGCCCAGCTAGCATAGAAATATTTACTAAACTTATATTTTCCAACCTTTGTGTCTATAGTTTTCTACCCTCTGTTTTTCCTTGTTCTTGGTCTTCTCTTATGTTTCCTCTTTGCCTTCATACCCCTTCTCTTTCATAAATTATTTTCCATTTCTGTCTTTTCTCTTTCCTCTATGTGTTTGTCTCTCCATAGCCCGTCTCTCTAACTTTTCTCATCTCAGTTCCTTCTAGAATCACTGCCTTGTCCCACTTCTCACTCTTTTCACACCTTCATGTCTTTTCTCTCCATCAAGACCTCTCCTCTTACCTTTCTCTTAATCCCTCTTTTCCCAATCCCACACAGTTACTTTTCATCTCGTCTACTTCCTCTCTTCTGCAGCTTCCATGTGCTCTTCTTCCTTTCTCCCAGATCATGTCTCCTTGTCCAAGCTCCCTTCCCCCATCACAGTTCATGCTCTCTCCCTCACAGTCTATTTCTACTCCACTCCCACAGCTCTACTCCTAGTCCCTGTCCATCTCTCATGGGCAGAAGATCAAAAGGAAACACAGGCGCTAGAGGCCAATAGCGCCATATGTTTGCTCCTGCCCAAAGATCGGAGTTGATGAACACATATAACAAAGAGCTCGCCGGTTCTGAATACAATGAGCATGCAAATGCATGCTAAACAGGGTATTACCTATTCCTCCCCAATGCTTAGCAGGAAGCTTCCCAAACAAGGGCACTGCTCCCATGGCAAACCCTACACTAGCTCAGAGTTGGTGTTAGGGTTGCAGAGCATTGGGGAGGCATGGAGAGCCCTGTCCAGCATGCATCTGCATGCTAGCAGAACTCCTCATCCTACCCCGGACAGAGGACCCGACATCCCCCCAACACAGGACCTGACCCCCCCCCCCCCCCGACACAGGACCTGACACTTCCCTGGTGACTCCCCCGACACAGGCAAACCTGTCCCCCCCCCCCCCCCAATGTACCTCGAAATGTCAGGGGAAGGAGTAGCTCTGTCTCCTCCTTCCAGTACTGCCTCTAAAATGTCAGCGCGCTGCCCTGCCCAGTGCATCCTGGGATGCGCTGGGTGAGTCTTCCCTACCATATAAGGGAGGCGGCGCTGGGAGTGCTCCTCTGTACACAGGGGATTTGGGGGGATGCTACACCACCAGGCAGTGGCTGGAAGGCTGGAGGTCCACCTCCAGCCCTTGACCCTCTCTGTCTGGGGGGGGGGGGGGCATTGCTCTGTCAGGGGGTGTTGGGGTTGCTCTGTCAGGAGAGGGTTGGAGGTTGGGAGTGGCTGGAGATCCACCAGACCTCCAGCCCTCATGTCTGGGGTGGGATGGGGAGCCTGCAGCCCTGTTTGATAGGTCTGGGCCTTTGTTTGACAGCCCACACCTGCCAAACAACTCCTGTGGGAGGTTTGTGCCTTGGCGCATGCTTAGGTACAATCCTCCTGCAGGATGATCAAAGCTAATAGTTCACATAAATATGCATACTATTAGTTTTGATCATGAGGGCGTTAATTCCCCACACTGTTCCAGCACAAATTTTTTAGTGTTGTTCGGAACAGCACATGGAAGTTGATCATCGGGGCATCAGTGTTTCTTCCCTTTACAGTTCCTTTCTGCCTCTTCCATCCCTTTACAGCAGCATTCTCTCCGCCCGCCAGTAACCCCATTCAGTTCTCTTTCCCTTTCCTAGCCCTTCTATTACTATCTCTGCAGCACTACTTACAGCCTCTATCCCCATCACTCTACCTCTCTTCCCCCATCACTCTACCTCTCTTCCCCTTACAGCTCCTGTCTGCTGCCTCTAGGCACCCACGGAGCATACTTCTGTCTTTTTCACCTTTTAACAGCTTTCTTGGGCAACAAAATTGTAATGCCAATAATGTTTTGTGACACAGTCTTCTTTCCTTTTATCAGTGTCTGTCTGCTACTCTTCACCTCCTCCATTGGCAGCTGTAGACAGGAAGTGCCTCTATTCTACTCTACAGCAGCTTTCTCCTTCCCCTGCAGCCCATCAGTCAGACAAAACCAGCCAATGGACTGCAGGGAGAGGTGAGAGCAATAGCTGGAAAACAGAAGCAGTTCCTTCCTGTCTTCCCCTGTTGCTCTACAGCATGGAGCGTTCAGCTCCAAATTTAATGAAGTACATTATAAAATACTGAGGATGCCCAGGCACCTCAGAGTGAGTGTCTATGGTGAAAGGTGATTCAGTTTAATGCATGCTATTAAAACTAAAGCGAGACACCGTCTAGAAGTTGAACACCTTGACAGTTTAATGATGATTTAAACATATCTACAGTCTGGAAACATTGTTAATCTGGACAATATTTATAAGTTGTGGAAGACAGAGAGGAAGAAGGAAAACAGTTTCAACCTAGTAATTTGTAAGTATCTATTTTTTTCTGTATATTTTCAGCTGCACCATAAATCAAGTTAATGATATGTCTTACAGGCAGGAGAGGACTGACAGTGATCTGGGCTCCCGGACACTAAGGGTTGTGGACTCCTAACCACCAATCAAAAATGATTAAACTAGATGGAAGGGACAGTGGGGCTCCTACTGCTGTGGGCCTTCGAATGCTGCTCTGTTGTCCCAGTGATCAGTCCACCTCTGCTTACAGGTTTTCATAGCAACTGTATGTCTCAAGCTCTCCAAACAGTAATGTTTATGTTTGCCTATGTTTATTCGTTTTAAATATACTGCCTTTCGAATCAAAATCAAAGCTGTTCACGGTAAAAAAAAACCACATCTAACAGAGTAAAGAAAATGGAAAGGAACTATATATCTTCAACAGGACAGAGAACAAGATGGAAGGAGACGGGGAAAAAAAGCACACAGAGCTGTCAAATGGCCCATGGTAAGCAATCGTAGTTCCTGAGAAAATGCCAGAGTAAAAAGATAGGCCTTCAAGATTGCCCTAAATTTTGGGTAAGATGGTTTGGACTAGATCTTTGTCAGAGAAAGTAATCCAGCCCTTCATTCATTGCTCTCTTGAATTATCCCTTGCCTGAACACCTGCTGAGAGCTGAATATAAGACACAGTAGCGAATATGATTCAAAACTGAATGCTGCATATTTATTGAAGTAGTATATAACATCTAAAAATGGAAAATGTCTATTTTATACTGTTGTTGAGCCTGAATAGTTAAAATATTCCATTTTAATAAATATGTTCCTGTGCATTCTATATATTGCATAATAGCAAGTAGCGCCCACAGGGAAATGTACCTGGAAATTTTTTGCATACAATGAAAACTGTTTGCCTGCAGTGACCTGGTCATTAGTGGAAACTGTACTTGTCATTTTCTCCCTTAAAGGTTGTCCATCAAGGAATATGTAGAGAAGTAGAAGACTCTGATGGGCCACCCAGGGGCCCATCAGAGCCTTCGTTTCATACCTTAGGGACTAAGGGAAAGGAAGGGAAGGAATCAAGCACAGTGGTTGCCAGCTTTATTCTCAACTGACTCCTGGTGCACCAAGGAGGAGCGAACTGTTCCCATATTAAGTAAACTGATCAGGGAAGGTCAGCTTGACCCTCAGCTGCCCCTCTGCGAGGCACAGCATGCTCTAGGGAAGAAGATCTAGTCACAGGGAGAGTGGATCTTGAACCTTAGTCACAGAGTGAAGCTGTTGATGACAGACAATCCCAAACGGGGAAGGGACTTGAATCTGGAGACAGTGGAGCTGGTAAGTGCCTATTACTGTGTGTGTGTCTCTCTCTTCCCTTCCTCCTGTAGTTCTCCACCCCTCAGAAGTCCAGCACCTCTCCCTCTTCCTACTTGTCCCACAGATCCAGGCATCCCTTCATCTCTCCTACTCCCCCCACCCAAGTGGTCCTTTAAAATTACACTTCTGGCTGGCAGTATCAGCACTAAAGACACACTATCTCCAGCTGGCCCAGGAGCTTCCTTACTGGAAACAGGAAGTTGCATCAGAGGAGGCAAAAATGTGCAGAGGGAAAGCCAGCCAGAAACAGCTTGTCTACAGCAGGGGCGTATCTGAACTGCGGCGGTAGGGGGGGCCAGGGCCAGAGAGGGGGGGCACATTATAGCCCCCCCCCCCCGCCGCCGCCATTGCCGATCCCCCTCCCCCCAGCCGCTGCCATTGCTAACCCTCCCCCTCCGTTGCTCGCCTACCTTCGCTGGCGGGGGACCCCAACCCCCGCCAGCCGAGGTCCGCGTCCTCCTGCCGCTGCCGGCTGCCTTTGGTCCTTTCATTCTTCCATTGAAGCTGGCGCCGACGAAAAAGTTTCTTTTGAATCTGACGTCGCTGCACGTTGTACGTGCAGGACGTCAGACTCAGAAACAATTTCTGAGTCTGACGTCCTGCATGTACAACGTGCAGCGACGTCAGACTCAAAAGAAACTTTCGTCGGCGCCAGCTTCAATGGAAGAATTAAAGGACCAAAGGCAGCCGGCAGCGGCAGGAGGACGCGGACCTCGGCTGGCGGGGGTTGGGGTCCCCCGCCAGCGAAGGTAGGCGAGCAACGGAGGGGGAGGGTTGGCAGCGGTAGGGGGGTCCAGGGCGAAATCTGCGGGGGCCCAGGCCCCTGAGGCCCCACGCAGATACGCCCCTGGTCTACAGTGATGATACTGCTCGCCACAAATGCAAGTTTGGAGGGCCACAGAGGCAGGGAGGAAGGAGAGTAAGAGATGCCAGACTGCAGGAAGGAGGTAGGGAAAGAATGTAGAAAGGGAGCTGCCAGACCACGGGGACAAGGTGCCAATGTGTGAGACAAATATCAGGTGTTTCCCTCCCCTTTCCAACGACTATGTACCTGGAACCAGAGATGTAAAGGAAATTGATTAAGATTATTTTCCTTCTCTATTTTCTTCTTTCCTTTGGGTATATGGAATAATTTTCATTTTTTCATTTTTATTATTTTGATTGAGCTCTGTATTTCTTGTACAAGTGTTTTTGAACTTGTAAATACTTTGAAATAAATAAATAAAACTGTTTAAAAGATAGAAAACAGAGAGTAGGGTTAAATGGTCAGTAGTCTCAATGGAGAAGGGTAGTTAGTGGGGTCTGGGCTGAGTCTGCTGCTTTTTAACATATTTATAAATGATTTAGAGATGGGAGTAACTAGTGAGGTAATTAAATTTGCTGACAACACAAAAAAAATATTACATCGCAGGAGAATTGTGAAAAATTACCAGAAGACCTTACGAGACTGAGAGACTGGGCATCCAAATGGCAGATGTTTAATGTGAGCAAATGCAAATTAATGCATATAGGAAAGAGGAACCTGAACTATAGCTACGTGATGCAAGGTTCCACACTAGGAGTCACCGACTAGGAAAGGGATCTATGTGTCATCGGTGATGATACGATGAAAGTCTTTTCTCAGTGTGTGGCGGCGGCTAAGAAAGCAAATAGAATATTAGGTATTCTTAGAAAAGGAACGGAAAACAAAAAAGAGGACGTTATAATGCCTTTGTATTGCTCCATGGTACTACTGCAACTCAATTACTGTGTACAATTCTGGTCACTGCATCTAGATATAATGGAATTAGAAAAGGTACAGAGAAGGGCAATGAAAATGATAAAGGGGATGTGATGACTTCTGTATGAGGAAAGGCTAAAGCTGCTAGGGCTCTTCACCTTGGAGAAAAGATGGCTGAGGGGAGATATGATAGAGGTCTATAAAATATTGAGTGGAGTGGAGTGGAATGGGTAGACGTGAATTGCTTGTTTACTCGTTCCAAAAATACTGGAACTAGGGAGCACGCAATGAAGCTACAAAGTAGTACATGGAGGAGTGGAGGAGTAGCCTAGTAGTTAGTGTAGTGGACTTTGATCCTGGGAACTGAGTTCAATTCCCACTGCAGCTCCTTGTGGCTCTGGGCAAGTCACTTAACCCTCTATTGCCCCTGGTACAAAATAAGTACCTGAATATATGTAAACCACTTTGAATGTAGTTGCAAAAAAAAAAAAAAAACCTCAGAAAGGCAGTATATCAAGTCCCATTTCCCTTCCCCTACATTTAAAACAAATCGGAGAAAACATTTCTTCACGCAACGTGTAATTAAACTCTGGAATTTTTTTGCCACAGAATGTGGTAAAAGCAATTAGCTTAGCAAGGTTTTAAAAAAAGGTTTGGATAACTTCCTAAAAGAAAAGTCCATAAGCCATTATTAAGATGGACTTGGGGAAAATCCACTGCTTATAAGCAGTATAAAATGTATTGTACAGTTTTGGGATCTTGCCAGGCACTTGTAACCTGGATTGGCTACTTTTGGAAACAGGATGCTGGGCTTGATAGTCCTTCAGTCTGTCCCAGTATGACAACTGCGATGTTCTCCCCTTTTCATTAGGAGACACACTTATAATGCTCCTTTTTTCCAGTAGGAGGTATTATAAATCAAGAACTTTCTACCCACACAGTTAGTAGGAAAATTACATTAAACAAACTTGTGAGAAGACTTCTCCCAACTTGGGGTACCCTGGCCTTTAGAGCTTCAGGACTCAG
Source organism: Microcaecilia unicolor (assembly GCF_901765095.1). Taxonomy (NCBI): domain Eukaryota; kingdom Metazoa; phylum Chordata; class Amphibia; order Gymnophiona; family Siphonopidae; genus Microcaecilia; species Microcaecilia unicolor. The sequence continues at coordinate 234,316,050 of NC_044034.1, forward strand.
GACATTCCCCAGAACCATCCAGAAAGCTTCATCTCTAAGACAGAGCTCAGAGATAGCTCTCAATTATAGCCAATCCCATCTTCAGTATTAGGGATAGTGGTCCTCCGTACCCTCAAGATGACTTCTTCATAACATCCATCATTCTGTCCAATATCCCCCTCTGATGTTTCTCTCAGCAACATGTCACACCTCTGTTCTCTGTTCTTGCGCCGCCTGGTGCTCCATCTGGGGAATAGCACTTGATGAGCAGGCTTCATAGGATATGCAAATTAACCAATCAATATGCATCATTTTCCAACTAGAGTGTACTCCCCACTCTGTAGGGGTTATTTTTCTTTTAACAAGTAGTTCATCTAACTTTCTTCAACTGAGCCCTCATCCGAGAGACCTGGGTCTCAGTCATAGGAGCCAACCTTTCAAAATGATTGGGGGTGTTGAATTTTTTTTTTTACAGGTGGTGCATTCCCCCTCCCCCTCCTCCTCCTCTCCCCCCTCTCCCCGTCCCTCCCTCTCCCCTCTCCCCCTCCCCTCCCTCTTCCCCATCCCCGTGTTCCCCCTCCCTCTCCCATCCCCTCCCTTCCCCCTCCAAGTTCCAGGCCCCCCACTCCTATGAGTTCCAGCCCCTCCCTCTCCTCCGAGTTCCAGGCCCTCCCTCCCTCCGAGTTCCAGCCCTCTCCCTCTGAGTTCCAGGCCCCCCTCCCTCCCTCCGAGTTCCAGGCCCCCTCCCTCCGAGTTCCAGTCCCAACTCCAGCCCGACCTCTTCTCCCACAACAGTTCTCCACCCTTGCCTTCCTGCTTGCCGCCCAGAATTTTAAAACTCATCTTACCTCAGGGTCCCAGCAGCAGCAGTGAAAGGCGAGCAGGCTTGGCGCTTCAGCCTTCCCTTCTCTCTCAGCTCTGGTCCCACCCTCATTTCCTGTTTCCGCAAGGGTGGGACCAGAGCTGAGAGAGAAGGGAAGGCTGAAGCGCTGAGCCTGCTTGCCTTTCACTGCTGCCACTGGGACCCCAAAGTAAGATGAGAGTTCTAAAATTCTGGGCAGCACGCAGGAAGGCGAGGGCAGAGGGCGGAGGGCGGCACCGAGTAGGTCGGGCTGGCTGGGAAGGGAACTTCTGGCGGATGAAAAAATTATGGGTGCTCGAGCACCCACAGTACCCACGGAGTCGGCGCCTATGGTTCCAGTTAAGAACAGCCCCCACCTCTTGGACAGGACCTTTTACTTCACTTCAACTTTACAGTCCTGTTCTCCACCCCCGGCTGTTAGTCTAGACATTATTCTGAGTTCAGTTGGCCCCATGTTCCCTTCACACAAGGATCCATCCATGTGTTCCCCCGCACAAGGAGCTACTGCCAAGAGAGGGACCCACCTTGGCAGCGGGAGATGGAGGCATTTGAGGGGGGGCTTCTTATTGCCAAAGGCTGGGGGAAGAAAGAGAGGACATTGTCGGGGGGGGGGGGGGGGGTCATTTTTTTTAAACAAAAAAAAGTTATGTCGGCCCCGGCCCAATAATCATCCAGGCCCACATAACTCTTATGCTGGCCCTGGCTGAATATCAGCTGGGCCCGCATAAGTTCTGGCACCCAGCCCACCAAAAATTATCCCATGATATTCAGTGCTGGTGCCCGGAAATGGTTCAGCACTGAATATCGGGGGACAATTTAGCCGGTGACAATCAGCTTTTTAAAAAAACACTGACCACCGGCAGCTGAATATTGAGGGGATACTTTCATTTCTAATTTGCCGTCTCCTTAAGAGACTGAAAGCTGTGGTGTCAAACTGAGTTTTCCTTTCCTTTGCCAAGAGGAAGAAAAAGACTAAAAATGTTTGAAACGACCCTGGCATATCAAGCCGCCAGTCTTTGGAAAGAGTTTGCCTGGACATTTCAGTTATCTTATTCTTATCTGTTGTTTATTAAGACTCTGTTCTTTCAGAAATTTATACAACAAAAGAGATTGTAACCATAATTTTAATTTTAATTGTCTCTCTTTTTTAACTGTCCTTCCAGAGGATTGTTCTGGCTCCTGATGTTACTGTTACCCACTTTGAACTGCAAGGTGTAAGTGGGATATAAGACCAGATGTTATGTTATGTTAGATATATATTTTGCATGCTAGCTTATTTTTGTACTGATTCTTGTTATCTATAATAAAACAGATTCACTATCTGTGCCAGACAGTGACGTAGCAAGGGCGGCTGACACCCGGGGCGGGTCGCCGCTGCGCACCCCCCCCCCCCCCCGGGTGCAGCACGGTGCCCCCCCTCGGCGCGCCCCCCTCCGGAGCGCACCCTCCCCCCGCCCCGGAGCGCATTCTTAATAGATTTAGAAGCGAAGAAGCGAGGGGCGGGAGGGCCGATCCGCCCCCATGTCGCTGGGAGCTGCGTCGGCTCCGTTGGTTCCTTGCTGTTCCGGGGCAGAGGGAGCAAGGAACCAACAGAGCCTACACCCCCCCCCCCCAGCGGTGTGCACCCGGGGCGGACCGCCCCACCGCCCCCCTTCCTATGCCACTGGTGTCAGAGCTTGCATAGTCCAGTCTTTCTTTTCCCCAATCCGATGGGACTTTTGATGGGTGTTGGTGACTTATGCTAAGTAATAGTGCCATTCCTTGTGTTATCGCTACAGGTCTCTCCTCTCTTCTTCTTTCCATGCACACTCTTTGCCTCACTTCCTGGAACCAATCTGGACTCAGTACCAACTCTAGCTATCCTGACCACCACAGCCAAAAGGTCTACTGGACCCAACCCCATAGTACCCAAGCCAGCTGCAACATCCTACTCCACAGGCCTTTCTCAACAAGTTGCCTGCTTCCAAAACTGGGATGTGCATGTGTGCAACTGCATATTCATACTCCGTTCTAGCCCCACAGCATCAGTCCTTTGTTCCACTGCTCCTGTGATTTTCTTCTTCTCTTTTTTTTCCAAATTATGTGCTCACACTCAATTAGTGTGCACAAGCATATGCATTCTGCTCCTCTGAGTCCTGGAGCAGCTCTGGGATCCAATTCAGATTCAACCTGAGTTTCAGGATAACAAACTTCCCCAAAATGCACCCACCAGCGGTTACAATACAGACACATGCTCACATGCCCAGATATGCAAGCATTCATGCAAACACATGGAAACGTGCAAACAAACATACAAATATGTATACAGCAACACACAAATTCATGCACATAGATGTGAACACACACAGACATACTAGCCAGTATATATATTGTCTTGCTTAGCTACCCAGACTGGCACAGAGGCATTAAAGTTATAGTGATTTGCAGCAACCAGAATGTGGAAAGTGTACATTGCAGAGCAATCAGGAAGTCTCTACAGGAGGAAAAGGGGATAACTGAGCTATATTGTTATCAACAACCAGTTCACAAATATTGTGGTTCAGGTAACATCTAAATTAGAAGGATAATATTCTTATCATCTAGAAGGAATATAACTGCCTTAGGTTTGAATCTTCCTGTGATGAGCAACTTAAATACAGGGAGAGATCTCCTGCCACCTTGCTTGCCAGCAAAGATACCTGGGCTACAAAGCCCATTAGCTGAACTGCAGCAAGCACAATCTGTCAGAAGACAGTTTGAAGTGTGCAGGTGCCTGGACCACTGCTGTGGCAGGACAGAGGGGACCCATCTAGTTTATTATGCTTCTATAACTAAAGGGAAATAAAGAAGAAAAAGTGGATAATTAATAGGCACTTGGATCACCATCAGGTTAGCCCAGGATACTTGGAACTACACCTTTTTTCACCCAGGCAGGAATTACCATGAGCCTCTGAAAGATAACATCTGCCATCAGAGCTACTGTGTCTCTACTCAATTGCCTGCTAATCTGTAATTGTTAACAGCACTAATAATCTTGTCATGGAAAAGTATCTTGTAAACTGTGTGACCTCAGCCACTTTGGTGGTAGAACTTAAGAGGGAAGGAGTACAGTATTGCAACTGCTATAGGAGTGAAGTATAGGAGAGACTTTGTATATAGTTTTCTACAAGTGTATGCTTTGCCATTGTTTTAATATCAACTGAGTTAAAAGAAGTTCAATAAATAGTTCTGGTTCAGGTAGATACATTGGAGTCAACTGAATTATTTGCATGGAGACCTTTTAAAAAGTCCAAACTGCTTATTCAGCCTCTTGGAGTAATCCGTTCTTGGCCTTGGTCCCTCAAGTAATAAATGTGATTGCGTACCCAGCTCCCATGCCACAGAGCAGGCACTAAGCAGCTGCCTAGGCATACACCTAATCTAGGGGTAACGTATGTGTACGACTATTTTATCAGTTGTGTTGGATACCTTTCATAGGCTTTCCTTTACATTTGATTGGAGATGTGTCCTTGAAATTGCATAGAACCATAAAAATAGATGCAGCAGGCTGTCAAAGTGTTATGTCATTAAAGCTTCAGACAGAACATTCTGACCTCTGCTCCAAAAGTGTCAAGCAGACTAACAGTACACAAATCCAAGTCAAACAGGAGTTTTTGAGGGAAGTATAAAACCCAGTTAAAAGGGAGGAGCAATGTCTCATCCCAGGAGAGAGTCCAGCTAAGAAGGATGTAGAGGAGCATTGATTGGGGTTCCCTACCCAGTTGCCCACTAGGGACTTAGCTCTTTGAACGAGGGACTGAGAGAGGAGTTGGAGCATTGATTATGCAGGGGCTGCCTGTCTGCAAATTAGATGTTCCATGGAGCCTGAAACAAGAGAATGAAGTGTTCCCACATGGCAGAGATTGTTTAGAGAGGTCAGTCTGATCCGCAGCTGTCCCTCTGAGGCACAGAGTGATCTAAGACAAAATATCTGATCACAGGCCGACAAGATCTTACACCTTGGTCAGTTAAGAAATGGCACTGGCTTTTGTCTCTGTAGGCTATTAGTTGTTTCAGACTACGTTAACACTACTGAATGCAAATGTCTGAACACTGGAAGCAATATCTCTGATTGGGTGGATCAGAGCTGACAGATGTTAGCAGAGGAAATCAGACATTAGCTATCATGTGCAATTCAGATGTACAGTGATTTCAGTGTTGAGAAATGGCATGCCAATGAGGAATGCTGAGGTATCAATCATGACTGAAGTTGGTAATAGCATTGGTGTATCTTGGGTCTTTAAAGCTAGACTCAAGGCTGAGAAGGCCTGAGGTGCACATATACCACAAGAAAAGAAAGAACAATGTTTCTTTCATAGTTCACGCTCAGGCAGCATGGCAGTTCTGTCTATAGTATAAAAGTAAATTAATGGCAACATCCAGGAAACATTAGAAGGTCTCCTTGAAGGGACTTCATTAACTTCCAATTTCAACATCTCTCATACACATATAGTAAGTGGTCAAATTTATTTCTTATTCCTTAGTATTTGGTTTAAAGTCTCCCCAGCTCTCTTGAATCCTTTCTTTTCAGTTAGATGTTATATTAATAGAAATGCTGAGCTTCTGGTGTTTCTTTTAATAAGTGACAGCAGGGTTACTGTGCTCTTATCTCAACAGTGGTGGTATTATGTTCCCTTTCAGATGTGATAGTTTATTGTGTGTTGAATGCCTGCCTTTGTGAATAGGTGAAAGATAGGTAAAATATGCCTTCAAACAAGATAGAAAGACAGAATGTACCAATGTTGCTGCTTCCAACTTCACCTCCTTCCCCAAGTGGGGTTTGCATATTTCAGATTTTGTACTTATATATGTAACGTATAGTTTTTTTTTTGTTACATTTGTACCCTGCACTTTTCCCACTCATGGCAGGCTCTATACAGTAGGCAATGGAGGGTTAAGTGACTTGCCCAGAGTCACAAGGAGCTGCCTGTGCCAGGAATTGAACTCAGTTCCTCAGGACCAAAGTCCACCACCCTAACCACTAGGCCACTCCTCCACTTGAGTAGTCAGGATTTGGGATTTAAATATAGAACATATTGGCACATAAAACAATATAGCCTATTCAGTCTGCCCATGAATGCCATCTACTATCCCTTCCTCTCCCCTTAGAAATCTTTTGTGCTTGTCCCATGTTTTCCTGAATTCAGCAACAGTGTTCATCTCCATCAGCTCCACCGGGAGGCTGTTTCATGCATCCACCACCCTTTTTGTAAAGAAGTATTTACTTAGATTATTCATGAGTCCATCCGCTTTTACCTTCATCCTATGTCTCCTCACGTCAAAGCTTGCTTTATTTGAAAAAGGTTTGCCTTCTGTGCATTTATGCCAAGTATTTAAATCTCCACTCTCCCAACTTTCTTCCTAAGTAAACGTATTAAGATCTTGTAGTTTATCCCCATAATCTTTATGATGAAGACTACTGAATATGTGACTCCATTCTGTTGATCTTTTTGAAAGTGTGGTCTCTAGGATTGTACACAGTGCTCTAAATGAGGTCTTATCAGAGACTTATATAGAGGCACTATCACCTCCTTTTTCCTGCTGGCCATTTCTTTCCCTATTCACCCAAGCATTCTTTTGGCTTTTGTTGAAACTTTTGTGCCTTTTTGGCCATCTTAAGATCACCAGATACAATTACCCCCAATTCCCACTCTTCATTTGTACACAGTATTTCACCCCCTAAACAGTGATATTCCCTCGAGTTTTTACAGCCCATATGCATCACCCTACACTTAATAGTTTTAAATTTTAGCTGCTAAATTCTATATCATTCTTCAAGTTTCACTAGTTCTCTCCTCATGTTATCCACACCATCTGGGGTGTCTATCATATTGCAAATTTTGGTATCATCTGTAAAGAGGCAAACGTTACCAGACAGCCCTTCTGCAATATTGCTTACACAACTGTTAAAAAGAACTGGACCAAGAACCTAGCCTTGTCACACACTGCTGCTAACATCTTTTTCCTCAGAGTGAACTCCATTTACCACTACCCTTCTTTGCCTTCCACCTAACCAGTATCTAACCTAGTCTATGTCTTTATGACCCATACCTAGTCAGTTTTTTAATAAGACACCTATTCGGAACTGTGTCAAAGGCTTTAGGTCAAACTAATCAGCCTGTAATTCTCAACCTTCTCTTTATTTCTGCTTTTTGTAGAGAGGGACCACATCCACCCTTCAACGCCCTCTGATGTCTCCCATTCAGCCCATAGCTTGTCTACCCTTAGTTTAACACAGTCTTCTGAAAATCCACCACACTTCCATTACTATTTGTGTTTATCTTCTGTGGTCCTATTCTCAGCCCTTCATCTCTGAGCACAGTACAGAAATATTTCTTGAGCAATTCTGCTTTATCCTTATCAGCTTCTACATATTCCTCCCCTTCATCCTCAAACCTTACAGTGCCACTTTTGCTCTTGTTCCCCCATTTTACCATATTGGCTATTTTTACTTCCATTTACATCTTTACTTTCCTGATTACTTTACCAGCTTCTCATAGCTTTTCCAGATATAGCTGCCTGCCTTTCTTTTTCTGTAATCTTTTGCACTTAGAAGGCCAACATCTTTTTCCTTACCTTTTCAGCTGCTACTTTTGAGCTCCAAAGAGGCCCTTTCCCCCTCTTACGTTTTATTTATTTTTTGTAACAAAAAGGTTTGTTACCTTTAAAAGAGCTCTTTTTACTACTACTACTACTATAAATTTAGTTTTGCACACTGCTTTTCTACTTCCCAGTGATGATCCCATCCCGCTAACTCCTTGAAATATGTTCCCATCTTGACAGTTAGTTGTTTTTTTTTTGTTTTGTTTTTTGAAGTGTAGAACCTTCACTTTTGAATAAGCTCTCTCCCTTTGTGTCTTAATATTGAACCACATCTTCTGTTGATCACTGAATGCTAGATGATCACCCAGCATAATATCAGAAACTATTTCTCCATTCATAAATACTAGGTCCAGTACCCATTCCAGGAGAGAATGCAGGATCTCTGTACTTCTAGGCAACCCCACAACAGGGATGCCCTTGAAATTTCCCCTTTCATAGCTATATTATTAATGTCTTCAATTAAATCTCTATCCACTTCATTTCTGTTCTTTCTTTCTAGATTAACCTACAATGCCTCTTTCTTACCCCGTAAGTCCTGAAATTCTGTTGTGTTAATATTATCTTTAACATATAATGCCACTCTTCCACACTTTCTTTCTATTCTGTCTTTCCTGAATAGATTGTAGCTTGATATCACTATATATCAGGCATAGTTCTCTATGAACTGTGTCTCCATGACTGCCACTAAATCCAAGCGAGCATCTTCCATCACAGCTTCTGGATGCAGAACCTTATTTCCCATACCATGTGTATTAGTATACACAGGTTTCCAGATGTTTCCCTTTTTCCCATTTCTATACAGGTGTTCAATGTTTTACTTACCTGGGGGCTTTGATCACCTGTCCACAATGATTCTAGTTTAAAGTTCTTTTTAAAAGGTAAGTTAGTCTGCTGCAGGGGCATTAACACCTCCTTGGTTCTGCTGGTTACAACTTTCTCTATAAAGCCTAGCATCTTTCTGACTATGGCCACCACCTTGTCACACTGTTTCATGCCTTCAGATCCTCAGATCCTATCACCTCAAGATCCCTCTTCCTGTCTGTTCATATCAGCTTCTCACTGCGAAGCACATATGTCTGCCTTGGATTTCTACTCCCTAAGTGCATCACTTTGCACTTCTTAGCATTACATTTTAATTGCTAACCCATTCTTCTAACTTCTTCAGATCCTTTTTCATGTTTTCCACTCCCTCCGGAGTGTCCACTATGTTACAAATCTTGGTATCATCTGCAAAAAGGCAGACCTTACCTTCTAAACCTTCGGCAATGTCGCTGACAAATATGTTGAACAGAATCGGCCCCAGCACTGATCCTTGAGGCACTCCACTACTAACCTTTCCTTCCTCTGAGTGAATTCCATTAACCACCACCCTCTGGCATCTGTCTGTCAACCAGTTCCTAATCTAGTTCATCACTTTGGGTCCTAACTTCAGCCTGCCAAGTTTATTCAAGAGCCTCCTATGAGGAACCGTGTCAAAGGCTTTGCTGAAATCTAAGTAGATTACATCTAGCACATGTCCTCGATCCAGTTCTCTGGTCACCAAAAGAATTCAATCTGATTCATTTGGCATGATTTACCTTTGGTAAAACCATGTTGTCTCAGATCTTGTAACCTATTGGATTCCAGGAAATTCACTATCCTTTCCTTCAGCATCACTTCCATTACTTTTCCAGTAACTGTAGTTTTCAGCTTCTTCTCTGTCACCACTTTTGTGAAGAAAGACCACATCCACTCTTCTCCAATCCCAAGGAACCTCCCCCATCTCCAAGGATTTATTAAACAAATCTTTAAGAGGACCTGCCAGAACTTCTCTGAGCTCCCTCAATATTGACGGATGGATCCCGTCCGGTCCCATGGCTTTGTCCACCTTCAGTTTTAAAAGTTGTTCATAAAAACTTTCTTCCATAAACTGTGCTATATTCACTTCATTCTCTTAGGTACCTTTGCCAGTCAATCTTGGTCCTTCTCCAGGATTTTATTCTGTGAACACAAAACAGAAGTATTTCTTCTCACAATTCCATTTTCAGTCTTCCTCCCTTCATTACTATACCTAAATAAATTCTTGTCGCCCCTCCTTACATTTTTAGCCATTTGTTTTCCATTCACACTTTTGCCAGACATATCTCTCTCTTGGCTTCTTTCAGTTTCATCTGCTATTCCTCTCTGTGTTCCTCTTCTTGAGTTTTTCTGTGTTTCATGAATGCCAACTCTATAACCTTTATTTTCTCAGCCACTTGCTTGGAGAGCCATATCGGTTTCCTTTTTCTCTTGTGTTTATTTACTCTCCTTACATAAAGGTTAGTAGCCATATTCATAGCTCCTTTCAGCCTGGTTCACTGCCTTTCCTCTTCTTGTATGTCCTCCCAGCCCATCAGCTCTTTCTTTAAGTATTCCCTCATTTTGCTAAAGTCAACATGTTTGAAATCCAAGACTTTGAGTTTTGAGTGGTTGCCACTCGGACATTAGACACTCTTTCCCCAGATCCAACGTTGCTCCTTCCTTCATGGGTTCTGTCACCATTTGTCTAAGCAGAGCACTTTGTAAAGCGTCCACAATCTCTGTACTTCTTTCCGATTCCACAGATGGAACTTTCCAAACCACATCCAGCAGGTTGAAATCTCCCAGCAACTCACTTCTCTTTTCTTTCCCAACTTTTGGATATCTGTAACCAGATCTTTATCAAGTTCCTCTGATTGTGTCAGAGGTCTGTAGACAACACCTATGTGGACAGAGGTCTCATTATTTCTTTTCAAAGTGATCCATATAGCTTCTTCCTTTCCCCATACCCCTGACATTTTCAGTTGGTGTGATATCGTTTCTCACATACAGAGGTACTCCTCCATCTTTGCGACCATCTCTATCCTTCCTAAATAGATTGTAGCCTGGTATGTTTGCATCCCATTCATGAGAATGTCTCCATGATAGCAACAATGTCTAAGTCTGACTAACATTAGGGCTTGCAGATGCTGAACTTTGTTGCTTAGACTGCAAGCATGTGCGGTTGTTGCTTTCCAGCTACATTTCAGTGGCAGTCTCATCTTCTGTTTAGTTTTTTCTTTAATCTCACTTCCTGCTGTGTTGGTAAGAAGTAATTCTCTAAGATAGTTGTTTTCATTACTACTGTCAAACCTTGTCTTTAGCTGGGGGTGACCACCGGAAGTGACCTGCCTCCACATGTCACCCAGCCTTCTAGTTTAAACAGCTAGATACATATTTACATATTGTCTGAATTTCCCTCCAAAGGGTTTTTTTCCTGCCACAGTGAGATGCAGTCCATGGTTACAATATAGTCTTTTGTTTTTCCATGTATTGCCCCGTCCTCCTATGTACCTAAAACCTTCTTGATGACACCAGGCTTTGAGCCACCTATTGAAATTCTGTGTATTTTGTAAACTTTTCTCACCCTTTCCAATTGTAGATAGTACTTCAGAAAAAGCTACCATTTGTACCAAAGGTTTTAACCCCTCTCCCAGCTCATGAAAAGCTCTCTGCACTGCAATTGGAGTATTATTGGCCAGGTCATTTGTTCCCAAGTAGTTAACAACATCAGTGTTAGTCTTCTTAGTTTCTTCTCTGATTATAGTCAGTATTTGTGTGGTACTTCTGGTAGCTAAGGAATCTGGAAGGCACTTCACTTTGCTGGGCCCCTTGAACCCGTGTTTCAAAGTTAATGTCTGTGATAAATAGAATCCCCTAGCAGCAACAGTTTTCTGGTATGAGATTCTTTATTAGTGCTTTGGGGGGGTGTCTTTTCTCTTGGGACACCTTCATTGCTTTTTGTTCCATCTCAATTCTATTTTCTGGAGCATCACAGTGCTGTAATGGAGAAAATGAATTCTGTAGGAACAACAACTGTGAGGGTGGATGCTTTTGTGCCACGTCATAGTCTACATGAACCTACTGTGATCCATCCATTCTTAGGTGATTTTATTCTTTGAGGCAGTGGTGAGAAATTGGTATGATTCTGTGCAGTAATATAAGCAGCTTTAATTGCATCCAATTCCTGCTTTACTTTGCTGAGCTCATGTTTTATACTAGCAAGCTGAAAACAGAACAAGCTTTAAGCCTCCAGATAGTGTGCCTTTTAACTAAAGTACCACAATTATTACACAGAATAAAAGTAATCTTGATTGAATGGAATGGGTATGAACAGGTGTACTATAATAGGGTTAATAGTCTGTAAGATTGCCTGTGTATGACTGAAAAGTAACATTAATGACTTTTGGGTTGTCCAAATATGAGTAGAAAACCCTGGGGAGGGTGGGTGGGGACTATAAGTCCCCGTGAGTCAGCCAAGTCCTCTTATCAAAAAGGTTCTGTGGCAAGCAATGTCACAGTTTACTAAAATAATCAAATTCAGTTTGATACAACAGTCAAATTCAGCTAGAAAATAACTTTTCTCCTGTAAATCTCAATATTACCAATAATTATAGAAGTCTCTGCAATGTAAAAGCAAATTAAGCAAGTTGTAAGACTAAAGCTGTTTTTTTTACCTAGGACTCACAATAGAAAATAAACCTGGCTGAACTTGTCCACAGTATAGCAGCAACATTTAGAATGTTACAGCTAGAGTTAGCAGTGGTCCCAGCACAGACCCCCTATGGAACCCCACTATCTATCCTTTTCCATTGAGAATACTGACCATTTTGTGCTCTTACACTGCAAGTGAACCCTGTTATATCTACCTCCAACATTGTTATATCTCATACTGCATCCTTTTAGCCTCATTCAATTTACACTTGTGACCTACTACCATCTTCTCCTGTAACCTCCTGGTCTCAGTTTAAGCTAGCCTCTTATACCTTCCTTTCTAAGCTTATCAACTTCTCTAAACAGACCACTTGTTCCTTGGACCATATTCCCTCTTCATGGCTCAAAATAAATTATCATGGTTTGATCCCCCTTGTCCTGTTTATAGTTCATAACAGCTTGTCTTCTGGCTCTGTCCCCTCTGTATGGAAAAATGATATCATTTGACCTATATTGAAGAATCCCATCTTGGATTCATCTCTTCCCTTCAATTATGGACCATTTTCTAACCTAGGGCAGAATGTAGAGTTGGATATCAATTACAGGAAACAGCAGTATGATAATGATCTTTTTATTGAAGCATTTTCACTTGATGTAAAATGAGTCCATGTTGTGCAGAGGTGTTTATCATGGGTATACAAAGCAAATTGGAACTACTGTTTCTTTTAGATTCCTACCTCTTGAATATGCTTTAACCATCTTATTGTATCAGACTGCTTTTCATCTTAAAACATTGCTTATCATCTTACAGCTCTGCCATCTTCATGGCTGAATACTGGCTGGGCAAACCAGAATGTTGTACTCAGCCGTGCCCAACTTCATGACATCATCAGCACCCACCAGGAAGTAGGATACACGCATGCCAACCTCTGATACTTCCAGCTGTTGCTTTAACCACCTTTTTGTATCAGACTGCTTTAACATCTTACAATTTTGCTTATCATCTTACAGTTCTGCCTTTTTTGCAGCCAAATACTGGCTTGGGAAGCCAGTGGCGCCCAAAACTTTGTGACATTGTCAGCACCTGCCAGGAAGTAGGATAAATGCATGCCAACTTCTGAGGCATGCCACCAAAAAGGCACACCTAAGGGGTGTGTCCTGCCCCTTAGCACTCCCCTTTATAGGCAGTTTGGGTTATATAATGATTGTCAGACTTTTGAGGTAGTTATATAAATTTTTAGTGTCAGATTAGTTAGGATTAGTATCAAATGTGCGATGCTTATTATTTGACTGGTTGGACTTTTAGGATTGATAAATAGAAAACGATGTGTAGTTCAACCATTACAGCAAAAAAAAAAGAAGAACCAACCCTTTTGGGAAAATCACAAAAGCAAGAAAAAAAAAGGGAGTAGAGGAGAACCAGTCCAAACCCAACACTAGAGAACTCTAAAACCAATACTTTTAATTGAACAGACTTTTTTTCTCATAAAACCAAAACGCTTTACTGTACATACTTAATGCAGATCTGCATTTCGGCGCAAAGTCACCTGCCTCAGGTTTCAACTGATCAATATGTATAAATGTGAAAAGTCACATTTACAATTTCATGTATACACAGTTCAAAATCTGTAAACCACTGATAAAACCATTTATACTAAAAGAAAGTAGCTTTCAAAAGCCTCAGATACAGAACTACTCCAGTCTGGGCTCCTTTATCATGCATGCCCAATCTTGTGCTTCAACAGGAGGCCACCATTACATCAGAACTTTCCTGGAATTTTAACTTTAAATCACAAATTTAGAATTCACCATGAACAATATCATAAGAATAGGTGCCTAGTTGATATTTCCTGTGTTGTCCAGGACAACATTGAGGCGATCTTTGGGAATGGGCCTATTCACAGGAAAGTTCACCCAGTAAGATTAAGACAAAGTCCTGTTATCTAAACTTAATACCTCTAAAGGTTCATGAGTCTTTTAGAAATTCTTTTACTCCTGTCTTTTGTTTTATGATTATGTGAGGTCTGTATATAATAAGTCATTTTTGCTAAAGGGCCTGATTGCTAACCATGATACTGGCTTGGCTTTTTTTGTGAAAACGACATAATACTAGTGAAAGTTCAGTGTTAGTTGAACTTTCTGCTCCTGGTTATAATGTTATTCAAAGTCCAAGATTACACAAAAAGGGAGGAGGCCTAGCTATTGTACATAAAAGCTTTATTTTCTATAGCACAAGTAGATCTACTTTCTTTGGAAGGTTTAGAATTATTGTTGTGTAAACTCCTAGATGAATCTCCTCAAGGTCCTTTAGGGGTTATGCTGATTTATCAACCTCCAGGTATTTGACTGAAAACTCAACAATGACTCTCTGAGGCTATTTCAGCGGCTTCTATTTATTATTTCTTTGTTATTATTGGTTGACCTGAACTTATATCTACAAGATAAATCTGATGTTCATGTAAACCCCCTTTTTTTTAGATTCATTAGCTTTTGCATCAGGTTTGATTCGCTCGACCCATGAAAATAGACACTCTTTAGATTTAATAGCTTCTTCTGGTAATATTGACAGTCTGCTTATTTCTTCATATTTTGGGTATACTGTTCCATGGTCTAATACGTTGGACTATATTCAATAATAAATGGGTGCCAAAAAAAATCAGCACTCAATGCTATAATGGGCAGTCAAAGATGAGTGCTCATTATAGAGTAGTGTTGAACGCTGATTTTGAAAACTTACACGTGCTAAAACCAGGTGTAATTCCTGGCACCCAAGTTGGGCGCATATCCACGGTATTCTGTAACACTGTGTGCAAATGTATCTGCCCATGTACCTCTCATGGCCACACCCCCTTTTGAGTTGCACGCCATGGGATTTGGGTGCACATTGTTGTAGAATGGCGCACAGCAAGATGTGCGTGCAAATCCCAATTCCCACCAATTAGTGTCATTAGCACCCAATTATTGGGTGCCCAAATATCAGCGCCATAAATAGAATCTGGGGGTTTATGTTTAATTTTGCAGTTAATATGGCAATGGATAAATGTACTAATGAGTTTTTAGCTCGTGAGGAAAGATTGGCCCTTTTAAATTTTGGTCACAGGTACACTTTCCCATTGACCATTATCCCCATTGTCTTGGATGCTGTGGCTCCTATAATCATTAGATAGTCTACCAGACCACGGATTTCTCTTTGGCTTTCCTCTCAGCTGCGATTACAAAAGTAAGTGTCACAGATTAGAATGAAGATGGCATGGCTCAGGTGACTATAATGACAAATTATCTTGGAAACAGCAAATAAATCACTACAAATTTGAGCTTCATTCCAATAGGAAAGATTATTGTTCCAAATGGATAGGTTTACCCCATTCAGATCAGAAGATGTTATTTAAACTCCTTCAGGACCTCACAAATTCAACTGATCTTATGAAACAAACCATACAACCAAATGCAAATCAATTAGCTTCTTATCTTTCAGAAAAGATTACTCTAATAAGGCTAACTTAATAGTTTAATCAACCAGTTGAGTCACATTCAATTATCTTAGACCATTGTGAGGAAATTCCAGCTGAAAGATATTGGGCTTCATTTGATCCTATTTCTTTAACTGAAATTAAACACTTTCCAAATTCAGTTTTTCCCCCCAGTAAGAGTTCTCTCTCTAATATTCTGTCTTTTTTGAAGATGTGTTTGCAGAAGTTAGGATCCTGGTTTAGCACCAATAGGTTGAAGCTAAATCTAGGGAAAACATAGATATTGTTATTGTTGAATCATTCACATCCTGAGCGCTGGCTCGGTGCATTCAGCTTTGCAGATACTAAGATTGTTTTTACCACTGAATGAAAGTATCTTGGAGTTCTGTTAGACTCTACGCTAACTTGCAAATTTCAAATAAGGAATGTTATTCGGAAAGCCTTCTTCAGGTCTTAATTTGAAGAATTTGTTATCTAAGGTAAATTTCCAGACAGTTTTGCAAGCTTTGGTATTATCTGTTAATTTGGATTATCTGGTCTGGATTACTGTAACTCACTGTACTTGGGCGTCTCTAAATCAATGATTCATTCTCTTCAAATTATGCAAAATTCTGCTGCTAGGCTTCTGACAGGATTGAAGGATTTGCACTGGCTTTCTGTGCTTTGGTGGATTAGGTTTAAGGTGTTCACCTTGATTTTTAAGGTCTTGAGCAATGATGCACTCCTGGCATTAGCTTCATCTTTCAGATTGTATCATCTGTCTTGTAGTTTATGTTCTGCGGATAAACTTTTATTGGATATTCCTTCCATTAAGTGTGTTAGACTTGAAACTAACCATTGAAAAAAGCTTCAGATTGCGGGCATGTCTCTTCGGAATTCTTTGCCTGTGATCCTTCAGTTTAGGAAACAGTTAAAATCATTTCTTTTTGCCTAGGCTTTTTCAGTTTAGCTTAAGTATTAGGTTTGCAGCCACAAGTTTCTAGTAATGGTAAGGGAGTTCATTTGATGATTCTTTGTTGTAGTACATTTTGTGTCTTTCATTGTGTGTGTTCCTGATGTACACTGCCTAGGACTAATGGATAGTGTGGATAAGAAATGTTTCAAATAAATGGGACAATAAATAATCTGGAAATAGTACACAAGAGAAGTTATATGTAATTCTAGCCTCAATGGGTAGCCAATGAAGCTTTTCATAACATTTAGTAATTTGATCATGTTTATGTAAAGAAAAAAATCAATCTCACCGCTGTATTCTGGACTAACTGCAACTTTATAAAATTTGTTTAGATATCACCAATAAAAGATTACAATAATCCAGTTTGGATGACAGTAAGGATTGGACAAGTAGTCTGAATTGATCAACTTCAAAACACTTTCTGTTACATCTATGATTCCTCATTTAAAAAAGGAGGTTTTTTTTGTTTTTTGTTTTTACCAAGACTCCCGTATAAGCATCCAAAGATAGTGTCTGATCTATACAGACTCCCAAGATTTTAATTACTAAGCTGAATGAACTATCTGGGCCTTACTGACAATACTCATTTGGTTTCAGAAATTCCTGCAGAATCAGAAATATACAGGTAAAATTAAGGGTGTTTTTTCTTCCTCCTGGCAGCCTCCTTTTGGAGTGCCACTGTGTAAGCAAAATTAAAGACTGGGCTCAAGTACAACTACTTAAATTGAATACCAATAAAACAAAAATCTTTTGGCTAAGCAAACAGTAGAATTCCATACCACACATAATTGTATTAAATCCACACAATTGTTTTGCCTATACAATGTATCACAAAAGTCCTAGGTGTAATTTTGGATTATCCTTTATCTATGGAAGCTCAAATAAATTCTCACACTAAAAAGATTTTTTTTTTAAGTTAAAACAACTACATGGCTTTCAGTCTTAATTTTTGGAAGAACATTTTGCATTGATGGTTCAGAGTTTAATCCTATCCCAAATGGATTATTGTAACTCACTGTATCTTGGAATTTCTATAAAGCTACAAACAAATTGCAGCTATTACAGAATACTGCAACCCATTTAATCTTTAAGTGACATAAATTTGATCATTCTACACATTTTTTGAAAGGTCTTCATTGGCTTCCCATTTGTGGTCACATGAGAGCCAATATTCAGACCATGGGAATTAGATCGGCTAACTCCTGCGGTCGACGCTAAGCCCGGATATTCAAAGCCGGGTTGTTTCCGCTGACTGGCATTGGATATCCAGTTTATTTTTGGCCAGTTTAAAGATAACCGTCTAAGCCAATATTCAGCACTAGCCAGTTATCTTTAAACCGTCCAAACATATCCCATGTTTTCACATGGCCAAATATGGCTGCTAAACTGGCTTTAAAAATCAGTGGATAGCCGGTTATATTAGGTGATATAGCTGGCTAGCTGCTAACCGGCAATATTCAGCGGGAGATAGCCAGTTATCCCATCTGAATATCGCCTGGTAGCCGGCTATGTACCATTTTACCGGCCAGGTGCTGTTACTGGCTGGTTAAATGGTTTTGAATTTCAAGGGGACAGATTTTAAATCTTCTTGAATTAGTTTTAAGATCTTACAGGGTCAGGCTCCTGTTCTTTTAACTCATTTTAATATGGTTCCTTCAATTACTCGAGGAGACAATATGATCAATCATCGAGTACTATGTTTTCCATCATTCATGAGTGCTCATTATAAAAGTCTTTAGAAACCTTTCTTCAATACCAATATATGCGAGTGTGGAATAATATTCCCTCTGCTTTGAAAAAAAATTCTTCCTATATAACCTTTCTGAAGAATTTGAAGACCTTGTGAGACCCCAAGCGAAGGTTGAAAGTAAGCACTTGAAATAACGCAGCCGGACAAATGGGATGAACACAAAATGAGTATTTATTATTAGAACTCCCCAGAGACAGTTTGGGTAAACCTCTGTGATTCAGGAAACATAGTTATCATGTAGGCCTCTGGCAGCAGGCCTATTTCAGCTTGTGACTGCCGGGATTGCCACACTCCAAACACAGCTTTTTAGTTCTCGTCTTCTCTCAGAGGTACAGACTTCAGTCAGACCTCAAAGCAACATGTGCAATATTCAGTTACTATTAGCAATAGCTTACCTCAGGCAGGTCACAGCAGCTATATGCCTTCAGTAAGGGCATAGGCTGGGCATTCAGTAAGGGCATAGGCTTAGGCTTCAGTTCCTTCCTCCTTGGGCCTCCTTAACCTCAGATAAGCCCTGTCTTACATACTTCCTGGTTTTAGGCACCCCTTCCTCCTGGCTCACTTCCTCCTGGGCGGGACTAATGCTCTTAGACTCAGGGACAGAGTTCTATAAAACCCCTCACAGACGTATTTATTTCAGAAGTATTTGTGTGACACCAAATGTTGATTGTGACTTCCTTTTCTGTAAATTATATGTATTCTGTAATTTGTGTTCTGTGCTTTATATTATACTAGTAAAAAGGCCCATTTCTGAGGACAAATGAAACGGGCGCTAGCAAGGTTTTCCTCGGAGTGGTGTATGTTTGAGAGAGTGTGTGTGAGAGTGACTGTGTGTGAGAGAGAGAGAGAGAGACAGAGTGTGTGTGACATAGAGTGAGGTTGTCTGTGTGAGAATGAGAGTGTGTGTGTGAGAAAGAATGAGAGTGTGCGGCAGGGCCCCCCCCCCATTCTCCCGCTCTCCTTTCCCCTCCCCCCTGTCTTCCCTCCCCCCTTCCTTCCTCTCCCCCTCCCCCTCCCAGATTCAGGGTTGTGGCCCCCCTCCCTCCCTCCCACGTTCAGAGTCCCTCCCTCCCACTCCCACGTTCAGGCTGGCTCCCTCCCTCCCTCCCATGTTCAGGCTGGCTGGCTGACTGCCTCGCTCCCTCCCTCCCTCCCACCCTCCGACGTTCAGGCTGCCTGCCTGCCTTTGTTTGTGGTCTGCTGCTTTTTGCAAAAGCTCACACTGGTCTGTCCATGAGGGTGAGAAGAGAAAGACTCAGGCAGAGAGGGAGAAGGAGCCCTTCTTGCTTTTACAGTAGCCAGGAAGCGTGTTTTGGATGAGCGATGTGAATCGTTGAGTGTCAGTGCTCTGCCCTCGACATCATCACGTTGTGACGCGAGGGCGGGGCAGACACTCATGGAGGAACAGCAATCTACACAACTACAAATTTAGAACATTTGGAGACTTGGGGCTTCATTAGAACGTTGGAGGTGCGTTTTATATAGGAGAGATAAACCACTTTGAACCTTTTGAGAGTTAGCGGTCTAGAAACTTGAGATTAGATTAGAAAAAACATTCCATAGTTTGAAGGATATACCAGTTTTTCTTTAAAAAGTTTATTAATACTTTTGCCAAATGTATAAATTTAAGTGACCATACTACTGTGTCTTTCTCTATTAGTGGTACCTTGGAGAAGTATGTCTCTGCATGAGTCTAAACAAACAGCATTAGTTCAATTCTAAATAAAAAAAATAGTATATCATTCAACTTTGGAATGTTTTTCTTATAAAATGTGATGATAGCATACTTAAGAAGTAGGAATCTCAAAGAAATAATAGCCCCTTTCTTCTTTGCCTCCTATGATATACACCGCTGCACAATGTGGGCTCTTTACATCAAGTGAAAATGTTCCAATAAAGAGATCATTACCATACTGCTGTTTTCTGTAATTGATATCCACTCTACGTTCTGACTGCGGTTCGTATGTTGGATTTTGCCTCCTCCTTTGACAGTTTCTAACCTATCCCACTTTTCTAAACTTGTTGAATGTGTCGTTTCTGCCCACTTGCTATAGCATATTGAATGTTTTGATGTTCTACAGTCACAACAGTCTGCCTTTAGACCAAGCTACAGCACAGAAACTTTACTAATAGCTCTTCTGAATGACTTACACACCACCTTTGATGCTGGCAAATTGGCTTTTATAGTTTCCCTTGACTTAACCCGTGGCCTTATTTTAAATGATCTTGATTTGCTCCTGTCTAGGCATTCTACTGTTGGTGTATTGCGGCCCCCTCCTTTTTAACATTTTCCTCAATCCCCTTGCTATCCTCATTCAAGACCTTTCTGTACCCACTTATTATTACGTGTATGATGTGATATTCTCCTAGGGGGCCTTTTACAAAGGCGCGCTAGATGCTAGAGACACCCACAGGAATATATGTTAGTGCCATGATAGTTACAATCCAGAACTGAATGCTTTCCAGTTTTGCCTCAATACAGTTTCCAAATGGCTTTGCTCAAATTGTCTAGTTCTCAATCCTTCCAAAACAATCACCTCTTGGATTACAGAATAACTATTACATTTCCCGCTCACTCCTTTAGTACTCAGAAAACCAACAACCTTGGTTGATTGTTTTAAATACATTGGAAAACTGATTATCTGTACACCATTATTGTGTGAGGTCACTTTTTTATGCAGAAGTAACATTTCTCCCAAGATAGTGAAATTAATGTACTCTTATTGATAATGCATAGTAGGATGTACTGGAAATGACCAATCAGTAGAGAGAATGAACTTCCTTTTCCGGTCCAAGTGTGACAGAGGTGAGAAGTATTCTGCCTACTTTTCAATAAAGTTTAAGTTTCAGTATTTTATAAATTTGAAATGGATGAAAACAAGCAAAAGCAGAGCTACACAATCAAGGGAAAATTAGCAACTGTGGATAGCGTATGCAATGGAGAGTCACAAGCTAAAATTTCAAAGGGCCTCAATATTTCTGAATCAATGCTCAGAGGTTGACTTGAAAATGAATCTACACTCTGCGACTTCATTAAAAACATTGACACTTCACAAGGACTTGAATGAAGACGTGTGCATTATGTGACCAAACCCAAGCTTGGTAAAGCACTGCATATGTGGGTCACACAAGAACGAGATAAAGAAACACCTCTTAGTGGCCCATGCTTTCTCCCCACGATTTCCCAGGCTAACAGGATCAGTAGGTTACTCAGTGTATTATGCAGCTCTGCTCTTCTCTTATCACTTGCAGTTTCTCTTTCTTCTCTTCTCAATTTTCTGTCTAATATTATGGAGTTCCTTTCCTTTCTGTGGTATTTTAAATTTTACACCACTTTAACTGTTTTGCTGAAAGGCAGTATATCAAATAATAAACATAAACATGGCCTTTCCCAGTGGAAAAATAGAAAGCTGGAGAATCTTTCCAAAGAACAAGGCATTACCTACACTGCCTCTTTCCTACATCTCTCTGGCCTACCCTTTTCAATTTTTCAGATTTGTTGCTTCCAATACTCTTGTGACTCTCTGTTGACTAATGAAAATCCTTTCTATGTGTTAAGGAGTAGCCTAATGGTTAGTGCAGTAGCTTGAGAACCAGGGAAACTGGGTTCAGTTCCCACTGCAGCTCCCTGTGACCCTGGGCAAGTCACTTAACCCTCCATTGCCCCAGGTACAACCCCCCCCCCCCCCCCCTTGCAAATCCACTAGGAGCTGAAAAAAGTACCTGAATATTAATATGTAAACTGCTTTGATTGTAACACAGAAAGGCAGTATATCAATCTCTTGCCATTTTTCCACTATATAGTCCCCCAAATTCTATAAATGGCACTCAAAATTGCATGCACAAATTTGGGTGAGAACCCAATTTGCTTGCACAATTTAATTGAATAGGAGCCAATTAGCACCGATAGAGCGCTAATGATCAATTAATGACACTAATTGGCTTTAATTGAAATTTAACACATGCACTTTAAGTCATGTGGATTCACGTGCAAATTTTACGCATAGCTAGCTCCAAAAAGAGGGCGTGGATCAGGGGCATTTCTAGAATGTATGTGCACTGTTATAGAATAAGGGTGATCCACACCTAATTTAGACACAAAGATTTACACCAGGGTTTACGTGGTGTAAATCCTCACATCTAAAGTGAGGCGGCCAATCCTGATGCTAAACGATTCTATAAACGGCACCTAACTTTCAGCACTGTTTATAGAATAGTGCTTGGCATGTTATTTTTTTTGCGCTATTTATAGAATTTGGTCAATTATGTATATGACCTTTGCATGCCCATTTTACTTTTGGGGAGTAATTTTATAAGGGACTTGAGCAATACAGAACCGTTTTTAAGAAGGTTGTTATAAAATTGTCAGATATATATATACACCTAAAAAGTAGAGACAGAGAAGTTAGAGCAACTAATTTTATTGCCTAAGAGTTCATGGGAATAGAGAATAGATGGCATGCAGGGACAGATTGGTATTTACCATATATACTTGAATATAAAACTATTCAAATATAAACCAAGATAGCATTTTTTCCCCTAAAAAAAAGAGGGGAGGTGGCAGAAATATTATCTCCTTCCCTCCCATCCCCATGATGTCCGGTATTCCTCCTATTCCCTCCCTCCCTATGGTGACCTCCTTTTCCATCACTGCCACGCCAGGGCCTCTGAACCGGCAGAGTTCCACTGATACCCTCCTCCTCCTGACCAGGTAAGGCTCTCACTTAGTTCCTCCCTTCCCCTCCCCCCAAACAAACCCCTCTCTCCTGGATTCACAAGATAGCCGCTGGAAGTTGCAGCAGCCATTTTTACTCATGGAGACAGCATTGGGCAGGAGCGACTGGGGAACGCTCCTGCTCTAATTTGCTGCTAGACCATGAGAGAGGTACAGTAGGCCTGGGGAGCCTACTGGTGGTTCTAGGAGGGGGGGGGGGGGGGGGGTTCATCCAAGGGGAGGGGAGGGAGGGAACTAAGCATGAGCCCTAACTGTTCGGAGGAGGGAGGGAGTCAGTGAGAACTCTGCTGGTTCAAGGGGGATGGGGGTGGTAGCAGCAACATTGGAGGAGGAGGGACACTACCGAGAGGGATGGTAGGTATGCTGGACATCACGGAGGTGGAAGGGAGTTAGGCCTCAAATATAAAACCAAGCTTAAATTTTGATGCTTTTTTCGGCCAAAAAAAATCCCAGTTATTGGAGCAGGTGTAAATGTTTGTACATTTTTCCTCAGGGACAATTTTATGAAAGCACATGGCTACATATGGTGTCTTGATTATGCAACACATACACTTATGTGTCCTGACAGCCTAAGCACCTTGTTCTAAAATTAATCTTCATTTCTAAAAATCATACTTTGGAAGAACTTGGAAGCACTTGAGGCACCTAACATAGTAGCTGTTTAGGAGAATAGAAATGGAAAGCCTTTTTAACTGACACATACAAAATCAAGATTTTTCTAAGGGAAAAAGTATTTGAGTTGTTTGTGGTATGAATGATATCCTCTGTGTGATGACTGAGTAAATGCTTTGTTCATATCCTTAGAATCTTGTTATCTTTTCTCTTTAGGGGGCAATTTTATAAATGGAATACACGGGTGAAAAGAAGGTAATGAGATAGGAATAATGAGTTGGGCCTTTCATTCACATAGCCAGATGCACAATGGAGTCACATTACACAAAAAATGTGTGAGACTTACAGGCTTATTTTCGAAAGAGAAAGACGCCCATATTTCGACCCAAATCGGGAGTGGCGCCTTTCTCCTGTGGGACGCCCAAATCGGTATAATCAAAAGCCGATTTTGGTGCCTCCAACTGCAGTCTGTCGCGGGTAATGCCAAAGTTGACGGGGGCGTGTCGGAGGCATGGTGAAGGCGGGACTGGGGCGTGTTTATTGGCCGAGGGAGAGCTTGGGCACACTCGACCGATAATGGAAAAAAGAAGGTCGGCAGTAGCGAGAATGTGGGCTGCTTTTGTTTTGGCCCCTTTTTTTTTCAATGAACAATCCCCCCAAAAGTGCCCAATTGCCCCAGATGACCACCCTAGGGAATCGGGGATGACCTCTCTGACTCCCCCTAGTGGGTCACTAACCCCCCTCCCACCCAAAAAAAAGACCTTTAAAACCTTTCTTCCTTTTTTTTTGCAAGCCTGTATGCCAGCCTCAAACGCCATACCTACGTAGCTCCCTGACAGCAGTATGCAGGGTCCCTGGAGCAGTTGTTAATGGGTGCAGTGCAGTTCAGGCAGGTGGGACCCAGGCCCATCCCTCCTACCTGTTACACTTGTGGGGGGAAATGGGAGCCCCTTCCAAACCCCCCCCCCCCAAAACCCACTGTACCCACATGTAGGTGCCCCCCTTCACCCATAAGTGCTATGGTACTGGTGTAGAGTTGTAGGTAGTGGGTTTGGGGGGCATTTGGGGGGGCTCAGCACCCAAGGGAAGGGAGCTATGGACTTGGGAGGTATTTTACAGGTGTTTTTTTTACTTTTTACAAGTGCCCCCTAGGGTGCCCGGTTGGTGTCCTGGCATGTGAGGGGGACCAGTGCACTATGAATCCTGGCTCCTCCCACGTCCAAATGCCTTGGATGTGTTCATTTTTGAGCTGGGCGGCTTCGGTTCCATTATCGCTGAAAACTAATACTGCCCATCTCAAATCTGCCCAAATCCGATGCATTTGCCCGGCACCAACCGTATTATCGAAACAAAAGATGGATGCCCATCTTTTTTGAAAATACGGTCTGTCCCGCCCCTTCGTGTACCTGTCCTCGGAGATAGTCGCCCATGGAGATGGGCGTCCGCGTTTGATTATGCCCCTCTTTGCCAGGCAGCAGTAGGAGTGAACGCAAGTGAAGCCAACTTCTCATCTTTTTAGGCAAAAGATGTTAGGAAGGGAAAGAGAGGTTTCTGATGTCAGTGGTCTCACACTACAGCTGTATCTGTTGTGGTGTTTCCAGAGCCTCAACCAGTATGTTTCTCTTTAAGTAATGTGGTGGTACTGATATACTGGGGTTTGGAAGGGGCTGGGGATTTCTTCTTCACTCTTACTTGAGCAGGCCAAGCAATAGTTCATGCAGGTAGAAATGCAATATATGGTTGTTTGTGTGTTGACTTTGTCTTTTATGCATTTCTCTTCAGACCATGGGCATGAATGAAGCAGCTTCTGGACTGGTAAGTATTTGTTAGATTTTTGAGTAATAAGTACTTAAGCTATTTTGAGTGTCTTCTGCTAGGGTCACTCAGTTTCTGTAGCCCTGTAGACTAAGATGCTTTCCGTTCACAAATCACTCTTCCCCTGATACTTAGCCCACAGCAGTCAGCATTTTTTAAATGCCATCCATTGCAGGATTGTTGTGCTTGGATGCTGAATATCCAGGTATAAAAGCAACCACTAGCACCAGGTGCTGCTTATACTCAGACCATTACCTGGATAACTACCCAATAAAGTTAGGACAGCCTTTTTGCTGGCCTAACGTTATCCAGATTGTGCCAGATCAGTGGACTGAATATCAGTATTAACTGGTTAACTTTCAGCTCTGCCTTATTTCTGCCCCTGGACCGCCTCGGCATTATCCAGATAGCACCGGGGCAATCAGTAGTCATTTTTAGTGGCATTATGGGATAATACTACTGCTATTCTATGACTGAGTGGCACTTGTCCAGGTAGGAGCCATTCCTTTCCTGATAAATGCCACTGAATAACTTCTCTGATAATCTGTGTGCCTCCTCCTGCTCAGTCTTTGGTGTGAGGGTTGGCTGCAGACCATCTCTCCTTGTGACTATTGTTCCAACTGTTTCCTTCTGTATTTACTTTTGTATACCTGCTTTTCCTAAACATGTTTCCTAAGTATGTGTGTTAGAGAATTTAGCCTAGACCCCATGCATTCCCTGTGGACCTAATCTAGACTGAGAAACTAGTTCCCAGTGAATTCTAGCCATTTTTGCTGTACTTGTATTGTTGCCTCTGGACATTTGCCAGAGGTTCTAGATGGGAGCTAGTTTGCTCAGTGTTGAGAATGAAGTCACGGTTGTATTTAGGACCAGCGGTTGTTTGTCATCATCCCTACGATCTGTATGTGATGTTTACAATTTGGTGGTATATGGAGACTATGGACCTTTTGAGGTTTATGGGACTGTATTCAGTAAATGGTTCTTAAATTTAGCACCAAAAATTCGGCTGTGAATGATATTCTAAAATGGGCATTCCGGGATAGACTTCCTTTATAGAATAACGCATAGCGCCAGGATCTGCACTCAACTTTGGGCATGAGGAGTTACTCCAACTGAAAACAGGAGTAAATCCTGGCGCGCAAGTTGGGCATGGATCTGCACTGTTCTGTAGCACTGTGCACGTTTTAAGGAAACATCCCTGACCCACCCATACCCCTCCCATTAGCCATGCCCCCCTTTACAGATCATGCAGAAAACATATCTATCAAGGAGGTTTAATAAGACAGGACGTGGCATGATGTCAAAAAGCTGAAGCTGTCTCCCCTGTGCACGCCCATATTGGTGTACGCAAAGCAAACTATCAGCTAATAGTACGGAGAAAAAATCCAAATACCTGACTTCGCAAACATGACGAATAGATACAAAAAGGAAAAAACAATCCTTAACTTCTTAGATAAGATGCTGCCTTCATTTATTGCCACCTAAGCACTTTTCTACCTGCTTTCTCACCTCCAGTTCGGTGCGTGGCACCTCGACTGATTTTGAAGGCTCGTCTCTCCTGAGCGATCAGTTCTTAGCTGAAATGCTGACACATTCTTTTTTTATATGCTATTTTTAGTGATTTTTCAATTTGATTTCATGGTATACATGTACATATGGAAAACTTTCAACCAAAATACTGAGACGCATCATCATTTGTTATGTACACTTCAGCTACCTGGCCTGGATAAATAACGCCCTCGAAATATGATAAGCCCCCCCCTTCCCCACCCTGTCTCTCCCCACAGCACCCCTCACTTTCATCTTTCCTCCCTCCTCCCTTGCTGCCTCACACAGATATGCAGGTTGTAGTCATTAGGGGTCAAGCATTGGGCCTTTAGGAGGGTTTGGGAGAGCATCTCCTTCCTGCTTCCTAATCTATGGGGTTAGAACTCTTCAGTACACTTTTCCTCCCACATGTACAAGAGCAGGAACTAAACCTGCTCTCTTGTAATAAACTCCTGTGAATCATACTTATTAATGTGTGATTTTTATATCATGGCCAGAATGGGGGCTTGGGTCACATGAACATCCCCCCTGCTGTCAGACCTCACCAAGCAGATTTCTCGGTATTACGGTGTGCTCCTGGAAGGATTCGGAGTTGCTCTGAGGTGAGAGCCTGCTACTGCGTAGCTGCTAATGAGACCCATTATTTGTATGCAGTGCTTTTCGATCATTTGTGATTGCAGTATGCTTTAAACTGAAATGAAAAAGCTGTCAAATTAAAAAAAAAAACACCCATAGGCATTTGTAAGTATTTGCTATTATTTTTATGTAGAAATATCCTTATTGTCATCATAAGCAAAAATAAAGGCATATAGCGCAGTACTGAAATCCAAAATACAGCATTTAAAATAACAAAGGAAGCTCTGGAGTACTGACAAAAACATTTGAATATAACCCTTCCCCTCTTAATAGACCATCAAAAACTCCCCCAACCTCCTCCCCCAATTCCATTCCCCCTGATCCAGTCCTAACAGAAAGAATGCAAAACCAAGAAGGTTTAATAAAACTATATAAACCTCACAAGTTTGCTATTGTTTTCAATAGTGTCTGTGAATGTTTTGGGTCACCCAGTATAGGCAGCAAGCTCCACCTACTGGCTTCAGCCCACAGAATGGGCAAAAAAGCTCATTAAAAACATGAAACATGCAGTTTTTCAAACAAGATGGCTCTACCCAGACTGTAGGGGGCTATAAAAAAAATCTCAAAATCTAAATAAATGAGGCCTCAAAGCTCAAATACATTGGTCTGACCGAACGTGTCAGTCTGTCCCAAAGGGATTCCCAGATATTATCACTTGCCTCATTATATTATCTATCTCCAGAAAAAAAATTAACAAAATACTACAATAATAGAGATCTTTTACTACAACCTCGGTCAAATTTAGAAGAGGAAAGAGGATGGCATGTGTTTTGAAATATGCTACTTTGTCCTCTAAAATGTCTTCCTGTATTAAACACCATTGGAGGATTATGCAAGCTCATCCTTGTTTTACAGACACCGACTGTATGATTGCTTATACCCTAAATGGAAATTTAGCTGACAGATTATGTAAGTCTGATGTTTGGTCAATTAGATCAATTCAACGAGAGGGGGGCATCAGAAATGTGGCAGGTGATCTATTTGTTCAGTTACTGAATAATGCACCTCATTTTATGACAAGAATAACAACAAATGGATGCAGCTTAGGAGTGAGACAACTTGTGAATCTGTGGGAGCAATTTACGCTATCCGTTGTCTCTGTGGTTTACTGCATGTGGGACAAACTTCCTGGGTTTTTAAGACAAGAATTATTGAGCACTGCCACTATATATCTACAGGAAAATTGGAAGCCCTGCTTGTTCAGCATTGCATAAACATGAATTTATTGATTTGCGCTGTTGGGTGATTGAACAGATGACTAAGAGTGGGAGAGGTGGTGATTTAAAAAAAAATACTCAGACAGCGAGAGCATCACTGAATGTTTTCTCTTAATACTGTTGAACCTATGGGTTTGAATATGTCTGTGGATTGGCAAGCTTTTGATTTAACATTACTACCTTAAGAACTAGCTTGTCTGTGATTGGTTGCTTCTGTGTTTGGTATAAAAGCCGGCAACCATTTTAGACAATCGAGTTCTAGTTCTACTTCCTGAAGCAGTGGTTTTGTGAAACAAGTGGCCCTTGTCAGGGTTTTGGACAGCTGGAATATGTTCATGCATTGCAGCACTTGAAGAGAGTCCTTTTATGCACTAGAACAGTAGCAATTTAATGATCTGGTATTAGGAAAGGATGCCTCTCCAGTTAAGCTAAGCACTTGTGGGACTTTGTTTTGATATATAAGTCATGGATTTTCAGAAGGTGTTTGACAAAGTACCTCATGAAAGACTCCAGAGGAAATTGGAGAGTCATGGGATAGGCGATAGGGTTCTATTGTGGATTAAAAATTGGTTAACAGAAAGAAAACAGAGAGTAGGGTTAAATGGTCAGTATTCTCAATGGAGAAGGGTAGTTAGTGGGGTTCCCCAGGGGTCTGTGCTGGGACCGCTGCTTTTTAACATATTTATAAATGACCTAGAGATGGGAGTAACTAGTGAGGTAATTAAATTTGCTGATGACACAAAGTTATTCAAAGTTGTTAAATCACGGGAGGATTGTGAAAAATTTCAAGAGGACCTTACGAGACTGGGTATCTAGATGGCAGATGACGTTTAATGTGAGCAACTGCAAAGTGATGCATGTGGGAAAGAGGAACCCAAACTATAACTACGTAAAGCAATGTTCCATGTTAGGAGTTACGGACCGAGAAGGGATCTAGGTGTCATCGTTGATGATACGTTGAAATCTTCTGCTCAATGTGCTGCTGCGGCTAGGAAATCAAATAGAATGTTGGGTATTATTAGGAAAGGGATGGTAAACAAAAATGAGGATATTATTATGCCATTGTATCGCTCCATGGTGCGACCGCACCTCGAGTATTGTGTTCAATTCTGGTCGCCGCACCTCAAAAAAGATATAGTGGAATTGGAAAAGGTGCAGAGAAGGGTGACAAAGATGATTCAGGGGATGGGACGACTTCCCTATGAGGAAAGGCTGAAGAGGCTGGGGCTCTTCAGCTTAGAGAAAAGGCAGCTGAGGGGAGATATGATAGAGGTCTATAAGATAATGAGTGGAATGGAATGGGTTGATGTGGAGCATCTGTTTACGCTTTTCAAAAATACTAGGACAAGGGGGCATGCAATGAAGCTGCAGTGTAGTAAATGTAAAACGAATCGAAGGAAGTTTTTCTTCATTCAACCAGGATGAGCAGACGGACGCAGTCATGTTAAAGGAAATTAGGGACGCTAATAAAATGGGCAATGCGATAATAATGGGTGATTTCAATTTCCCCAATATAGACTGGGTTAATGTAGCTTTGGGGCACACCAAGGAGGTAAAATTCCTTGATGAAATCAAGGACTGCTTCATGGAGCAGCTGGTACAGGAGCCGACGAGAGAAGGAAAAATTCTAGATCTAGTCCTTTGTGGAGCACATGATCTGGTACGGGAGGTAACGGTGCGGTGGCCGCTTGATAACAGTGATCATAATATGATCAGCTTTGAAATCTGCTTTCAAAAAAGTAGACAACGGAAATCAAATATGTTGATGTTTAACTTCAAGAAAGGGAGCTATGATAAAATGAGGAGAAAGGTAAAAAAAGAACTTAGAGGAGCGAAGGATAGGGTAAACAAATCATACAACAGGCGTGGATGCTGTTCAAAAACACTGTCCTGGAGGCCCAGGCCAAATATATTCCAAGTATCAGTAAAGGAGGACAGAAGACCAAACGACAACTGGCGTGGTTAAAAAGAGAGGTGAAGGAGGCTATTGGAACAAAAAGAGAATCCTTGAGAAAATGGAAGAAAGAACCGACTGAAGATAATAAAAAGTGGCATAAGGAATGTCAAATCAGATGCAAAGCGCTGATAAGAAAGGCTAAGAAGGACTTTGAAAGGAAGATAGCGGTAGAGGAAAAACACATAGTAAAAATTTTTCAGGTATATAAAAAGCAGAAAACCGGCAAAAGAATCAGTTGGGCCAATGGATAACCGGGGAGTAAAAGGGGCACTCAGGGAAGATAAAGAAATAGCGGAAAGATTAAATGAGTTCTTTGCCTTGGTCTTCACCGAGGAAGATTTGGTTGGGATACCGGTGCCGGAAAGGGTATTTGAGGCTGACGAGTCGGAGAAACTTAATGAAATCTCTTTAAACCTGAAGGATGTAATGGGGCAGTTCTACAAACTAAAGAGTAGCAAATCTCCTGGGCCAGATGGCATTCATCCAAGGGTACTGATGGAACTGAAAAATGAGCTTGCGGAGCTACTGTTGTTGATATGTAATTTATCCTTAAAATCGAGCGTGGTACCAGACGATTGGAGGGTCGCTAATGTAATGCTGATTTTTAAAAAAGGTTCCAGAGGAGATTCGGGTAATTATAGATCGGTGAGGTCTGACGTTGGTGCCGGGCAAAATGGTAGAGACTATCATTAAGAACAAAATAACAGAGCACATTCTAAAGCATGGACTGATAAGACAAAGTCAGCATGGATTTAGTGGAGGGAAGTCTTGCCTCACCAATCTACTGCATTTCTTTGAAGCGGTAAACAAACATGTTGACAAAGGTGAGCCAGTGGATATTGTGTATCTGGATTTCAGAAAGCGTTTGACAAAGTCCCTCATGAAAGGCTCCAGAGGAAATTAGAGAGTCATGGGATCGGAGGTAGTGTATTGTTATGGATTAAAAACTGGTTGAAAGATAGGAAACAGAGAGTAGGGTTAAATGGTCACTATTCGTAATGGAGAAGAGTAGTTAGTGGGGTCCCTCAGGGATCTGTGGTGGGGACCGTTGCTTTTTAACATTTTCATAAATGACCTGGAGGTGGGGGGTAACTAGCGAGGTTATCAGATTTGCTGATGACACAAGTTGTTTAAAGTCATCAAATCACGGGAAGATTGTGAAAAGTTGCAAGAAGATATTGCGAGACTAGGAGACTGGGCGTCTAAATGGCAGATGACATTCAATGTGAGCAAGTGCAAAGTGATGCATGTGGGAAAGAGGAACCCAAACTATAGCTACGTCATGCAAGGTTCAGCGTTAGGAGTCACGGAACGAGAAAGGGACCTGGGAGTCATCATTGATGATACGTTGAAATCTTCTGCTCAGTGTGCTGCTGCGGCTAAGAAAGCAAATAGAATGTTAGGTATTATTAGGAAAGGGATGGAAAACAAAAATGAGGATATTATAATGCCACTGTATCGGTCCATGGTGCGGCCGCACCTAGGGTATTGTGTTCAATTCTGGTCACCGCACTACAAAAAAGATATAGTGGAATTAGAAAAGGTGCCGAGAAGGGTGACAAAGATGATTCAGGGGATGGGACGACTTTCCTATGAGGAAGGGTAAAGCGGCTGGGGCTCTTCAGCTTGGAGAAAGGGCGGCTGAGGGGTGATATGATAGAGATATATAAATAATGAGTGGAGTGGAAAAGATAAATATGGAGCATCTGTTTACGCTTTCCCAAAAAATACTAGTACAAGGGGGCATGCTATGAAGCTGGAGTGCAGTAAGTTTAAAACAAATAAGAGAAAATTTTTCTTTACTCAGCGCGTAATTCGACTCTGGAATTCGTTGCTGGATAATGTGGTTAAGGCGGTAGCTTAGCAGAGTTTAAGAAAAGTTTGGATGGCTTCCTGAGTGAAAAGGCCATAGAATGTTATTAAATGGACATAGGGAAAATTCCACTATTCCTGGACAAGCAGTACAAAATGCTTTGCTCCGTGGATCTTGTCGGGTGATTGTGACCTGGATGGCCACTGTCGGAGACAGGAGCTGGGCTAGATGGACCTTTGGTCTGTCCCAGTGTGGCGATGCTTTTGTCTTATGTCTTATGGTAAGACTCTGGAATTCGTTGCCAGATAAGGTGGTTGGGGCGGTTGGCTTAGCGGAGTTTAAAAAAAGGTTAGACGGCTTCCTGGAGGAATAGAATGTTATTGAATGGACGTAGGGAATAATCCACTATTTCTGGGATGGGTGGGACAAAATGCTTGTCTTTTGGCTGCTGTAAGAGACAGGGTGCTGGGCTCGATGGACCCTTGCCAGCTTATTTTTGAAAGAGATCGCCGGCCCTCTTCCGACACAAATCGGGAGATGGCTGGCGATCTCCTAAAGCCGGCCAAATCAGTATAATCGAAAGCCGATTTTGGCCCGGCGCCAACTGCTTCCCATCGCAAAGCCGGCCAAACTTCAAGTGGGCATTTCAGTAGGGTAGCGAAGGGGACGGGTGCATGCTTTGAGATGGCCGGCTTTGCCCGATAATGGAAAAAAGAAAGCCGGCCTTGACGAACATTTCGCCGGCTTCACTTGGTCCCTTTTTTTTTCACCACCAAGCTTCAAAAAAGTGCCCCTAAACTGACAAATGACCACCGCGAGGGAATTGGGGATGACCTCCCCTTACTCCCCCAGTGGTCACCAAGCCCCTCCCCCCCAAGTTTTTTTAAAATATTTTTTTTGCCAGCCTCAAATGTCATACCCAGCTCCCTGACAGCAGTATGCAAGTCCCTGGAGCAGTATTTAGTAGGTGCAGTGCACTTCAGGCAGGTGGACCAGGTCCACCCCCCCACCCCTACCTGTTAGACTTGTGGTGCTAAGTGTTGAGCCCTCCAAACCCCCCAAACCCACTGTACCACATGTAGGTGCCCCCCCTTCACCCATAAGGGCCTATGGTAATGGTGTACAATTGTGGGGATTGTGTTTTGGGGGGGGGGGGGTTGGGGGGCTCAGCACCCAAGGTAAGGGAGCTATGTACCTGGAGCAATTTTAAAAATTTTTTTAGAAGTGCCCGCTAGGGTGCCCGGTGGGTGTCCAGGCGTGTCAGGGGGACCCAGTGCACTACAAATGCTGGCTCCTCCCACGACCAATTGCATTGGATTTGGCCGGGTTTGAGATCGCCGGCTTCGGTTTCCATATCCGGTGAAAACCGATGCCGGCCATCTCAAACCCGGCCCTCTCTGACATTTGGCTGGCCCCAACTGTATTATCGAAACGAAAGATGGCTGGCCATCTTTTCGATAATACAGTTTGGGACTGCTGTTTGCGACAGCCGGCGCCGTTCGATTATGCCCTCTTGGTCTGTCCCAGCATGGCAATGCTTATGTCTTATGGACTACCTGTAGTATTGTTGGAACTCTTGGTTTTTTATTTTTTGTTTGATTGTTTTTAATTTTTTTGGATGACTAAAACAGACTGTGTGGGTTTTGGTAAGCAACTCTTTTCTCCATTTTTAAAGTTTTTTTTCTTGTTCTTATTTTTCTGGAGATACATAATTTACCCCCCTGTTTATTAAACCATGTGGCAATGCCATCACAGCCCATTCAAAGTGAATGGACTGTGTTGGCATTAGCGCATGGCCACCACTAGCACAGCTTAGTAAACAAGGGGGTTAGTGAGGCCAAGATAATACCTAGGAATCCCTTTGGAAAAGATTGACACTTTTGGTCAGATCAGTGCTATTTGAGCTTTGAGGCCTTGTTTATTTAGTCAACAAAATTTTAACATTGATACATAATATATATCATCTTGGCTATCACTCTGTATTCTGCACTGAGCACCCAGAGCTCTGTGATTGGCAAGCTTTCTATTGAACATTACTACCTTAAGAACTAGCTTGTCTGTGATTGGTTGCTTCTGTGAGTGTTTGGTTTACAGCAAATCTTCTTGTTCTTCCTTTTTTTTAAAAATATCTTTCTAGAATTTTTAAATTCTATGTTAGCATAGACGGCCCCCACATTATGGAACAATCTTCTCTACCTTGCATTTATACAATCATCTTAACCTGAAAACCTAATTATTTTCACAAAGCATTTGATTGATGCTTTATCATTGCTGATGTAGCAGGTCAGTAGTGATAGATGCACTGTGTATGGAGGCACATTGTCAGAGTGACCAGCTTTTTCACTCTTTCCTATCTGGAATTGTAGTTTCCCCCTTTGATTAATTTGTATTATTTTAATGTACACTGTCTTGATAGTATGTCCCTAAGGTGGTATCTCAAATAAGTGGAACTTTATGCATCTGTTCTAGTGTGATCTCCAATCCTGCTATGATGTCGAATATTGGCAGAGGAGGAAGATGGGAGGAGCAAGGAAGATCTGATGTACAACAACTGTAGCAGACATAGCAAGAATCCTTGCTGTAGAATGATAGTGTAGAAGTAAAGTTAGCCACTGTGTGGGAGGCAGGAAAAGCATTTATGAGGGGGAGGGGCATAGGCGCCCCGTATAAGAGGCTTGGGGAGGCTAAGCCTCCCCAGCCCAACTGTGACCTTCTTCGCCTGCTGCCCCCACCCCGTGACGAGCTGCAGGCTTCCCCGCTCCCCAGGTGGTCCATCCTGTCTGCCCTCAGCTCCCCCCTAGCCCTCGTTTGCTTCCTGCCGCTGCCCTGCCTTTAAATATTGCATTTTTCTTCCAGTCGCGGCGCCATTATTAAAAGCAGAAGCAGGCTCGGCTCCAGCCTTCCCTCGCATGGCTCCGCCTTCGTGCAAACAGGAAATACGTCAGAAGAGGGCGGAGCCATGCGAGGGAAGGCTGGAGCTGAGCCTGCTTCTGCTTTTAATAATGGCGCCATGACTGGAAGAAAAATGCAATATTTAAAGGTAGGGCAGCGGCAGGAAGCAAACGAGGGCTAGGGGGAGCTGAGGGCAGACGGGATGGACGAGCAGGGGATCGGGAATTGGGGGGGCGGGCTGGAAGTTAACATTGCTGGATGGAGGGGAGGGCAGGGGAGAGAAGAGTTATTGGCTCGACATGGGTGGATGGAGGGAAGGGCAGGGGAGAGGAGAGTTGCTGGCTGGACAAGGGTGGATGGAGGGGAGGGGAGAGGAGGGTTGCTGGACATGGGTGGATGGAGGGGAAGGGAGAGGAAGGTTGCTGGACATAGGTGGATGGAGGGGAGGGCAGGGGGGAGAGGAGGGTTGCTGGACATGGGTGGATGGAGGGGAGGGCAGTGTTTGGAATATGTCCACTTTGAGAATTAGGTGCTCAATATTAAAAGTTTAAATTTATTTACTTATTTATGGCATTTTATCCCACAGTAAACATGAATTAGGGTGTTTTGTGGCTCTACATGAGAATTGTTATATTATGATCCCTTGTTTCATATTGTTGACGGTCTGCATTTTCCGTGTGGGTGGTATATTGGTGTATTAGGTTCTGCCCAGTGTAATGTTTATGGTACAGTAAGGTTCTGAGTGTGTTTTTGCACAAAGTTGTGCATAGTGTTTTGCAGTTGAGCGATTGTGGTTAGTATATGCTTTGAGCAACCACTTTATTCTTTGACATATGATACATATCAAATATCTAAATTTAATAAAAGGTATTGTGACTTTTATTTTTTTTTTCTGTGTTATCAGACAATTATGGATTTAAACCCCACCCCTAACCCCGCCCCCTTTAGCCTCCCCAAACAGTTGGTCCACCGACCGCCTATGGGGAGGAGTTTCTGAAATACAAAGCCTCTGGACTCAACACAAGAGGGTTGGGGACCTTAGAAAGTATCAGCAGCTAATTGCAACGAAGAAGTTAAGGTACTCATTTCAAAGCACATAGAGGAGCATAATAGAACAGGGCGCCCAAGTTTTCCTGAGAACGTCCTCGCAGGACGTCCCGGCGAAGGGGTGGGGAAACCTGTATTATCGAAACAAGATGGGTGTCCATCTTTTGTTTCGATAATATGGTCGGGGATGCCCAAATCTCAACATTTAGGTCAACCTTAGAGATGCGTCGTCCTTAGAGATGGTTGTCCCCGGTTATCGGCGATAATGGAAACCGAGGACGCCCATCTCAGAAACGACCAAATGCAAGCCCTTTGGTCGTGGGAGGAGCCAGCATTCGTAGTGCACTGGTCCCCCTGACATGCTAGGACACCAACCAGGCACCCTAGGGGGCACTGCAGTGGACTTCAGAAATTGCTCCCAGGTGCATAGCTCCCTTACCTTGGGTGCTGAGCCCCCCAACCCCCCCCCCCCAAAAAAAAAACCCACTCCCCACAACTGTACAATACTACCATAGCCCTAAGGGATGAAGGGGGGCACCTATATGTGGGTACAGTGGGTTTCTGGTGGGTTTGAAGGGCTCGCATTTACCACCATAAGTGTAACAGGTTTGGGGGGATGGGCCTGGGTCCGCCTGCCTGAACTGCACTGCACCCATTAAAACTGCTCCAGGGACCTGCATACTGCTGTCATGGAGCTGGGTATGACATTTGAGGCTGGCAAAAATATTTTAAAAGTATTTTTTAGGGTGGGAGGGGGTTAGTGATCACTGTGGGAGTAAGGAGAGGTCATCCCCGATTCCCTCAGGTGGTCATCTGGTCAGTTCGGGCAACTTTTTGAGGCTTGGTTGCAAGAAAAAATGGACCAAGTAAAGTCGCCCAAGTGCTCGTCAGGGACGCCCTTCCTTTTTACATTATTGGCCGAGGACGCCCATGTGTTAAGCACGCCCCAGTCCCGCCTTCGCTAATCTTCCGACACACCCCCGGGAACTTTGGTCGTCCCCGCGACGGAAAGCAGTTGGGGACGCCCAAAATCGGCTTTCGATTATGCCGATTTGGGCAACCCTGGAAGAAGGATGCCCATCTCCCGATGTGTGTCGAAAGATGGGTGCCCTTCTCTTTCGAAAATAAGCCTGATAGACTTACAAAGTTATGTGGAGGGGCATTTTTGATATGACATCTAAGTCCAACTTTGGATATTTTGCTCAAAATCTCCAGAATCCAGGTGGCGAATATAGTGATTTTCAAAACAGCAAAACATCTCTTTGTTTTTTCTTTTTTTTTTAATGACCACTTGCTAGATGTTTTTATGCCCTGTGCGTTTATCATTATGCTCCATTTAAAAAAAATCCAAGTGAAAAATGCACAAAATAGAGCCATTGGGACGTAGGAGAAACCAGCATTCTTAGTAGACTAGCCACATAGACATCCCAGCAGAGCAGTGAAACACCCTAGGAGGCATATAAAAGCTCCCAGGTACATCTTGCTATTACCTCCTTATATTGTATAGTGAGCCTTCCAAAACCCAGCTTTCACTGTTTCCCTCTCCCAAACTCTGTTCACACTCACCTTGCTCTATGCCCCACCCTCCACATGGTACACTCACTTTTCCCTTTCTCCCCCACACTCACTTTGCCTGAGCACCTCCCACCCTTTCCATGGCACACTCCTCTTCTCTGCCCATGCTACCCCTCCCCATGGTACACTCACTTTACCCAGCCCTCTCCCACCCTTCCCATGGCATAGTCACTTTGCTCTGCCCACTCTCCCCATGTCACACTCACCTTGCTCTGCACCCCCTCCATTGCACTCTCACCCTCCCCATGGCACTCTCTCTTGCTCTGTCCACCCTCTCACCCTTCCCATAGCACTCTCACCTTTGTCTGCTCCCTCCCGCCAACCAGTGGTGTGCTGGAGCTGGCTCGCACCGGCTCGCAAGAGCCGGTTGTTAAATTTATTGGCATCTTGCGAGCCGGTTGTTTACTGAGTGCAAGCCGGCTTGCCTCTCCTCCCCCCACTCTGCGAGCTGCAGGCTCCCCCCGCTCCCCATTTTGTCCATCATCTCCTGTCTGCCCTCAGCTCCCCGATAGCCCATCGTTTCCTTCCTGCCGCCGCCCTGCCTTTAAATATTTGTATTTTCCTCGAGTCGCAGCACCGGCATTGAAAGCAGCAGGCTCGGCTCGGCTCCAGCCTTCCCTCGCATGGTTCCACCTTTGTGAAACAGGAATACATCAGAAGAGGGGCGGAACCATGCGAGGGAAGGCTGGAGCCGAGCCGAGGCCTGCTGCTATTGAATGCCGGTTGCTGCGACTCGAGGAAAAATACAATATGTAAAGGCAGGGCGGCAGCAGGAAAGAAACGAGGGCTATCGGGGAGCTGAGTGCAGACAGGAGAGGTTGGATGACCTGGGGAGCGGGGTGGGAACCGGGGAGGTGGAGAAGGCTAGGAAATGTCTGGCGTTGCGTAGGGGATGAGGCTAGAAGGGGAGATGGTTGACATGGGCTTTGCTGGGGGGGAGGCTGGAAGGAGATGGTTAACATGGGTGGATGGAGGGGAAGGCAGGGGGGAGAAGAGGGTTGCTGGGACATGGGTGGATGGAGGGGGATGTCAGGTGGGAGAGGACGGTTGCATGGACATGGGTGGAATGGAGGGGAGGGCAGGGAGAGGAGTGTTGCTGGACATGGGTGGATTGAGCGGAGGGCAGGGGGGAGAGGAGGGTTTCTGGACATGGGTGGATGGAGGGGAGGAGAGATGAGGGTTGCTGGACATGGGTGGATGGAGTGGAGGGGAGAGGAGGGTTGCTGGACATGGGTGGATGGAGGGGAGGGCAGGGGGAAGAGGAGGGTTGCTGGACATGGGTGGATGGAGGGGAGGGCAGGGGAGAGGAAGGTTGCTGGACATGGATGGAGGAGAGGGTAGGGAGAGAGAAGAAATGCTGGACATGGATGGAGGGGAGGGAAGAGTGAGGAAGGAGATGAGATGAGGGAAAAGGAAAAGAGGAGAAAAACTGCACATGGATGAAGAAAATAGGCAGAAGCTGGATCTACTGGACAGTCAAGTCTGCGGAGGACCCAGCTTTTACTTACAGATGTAGGGCAAGAAATGAAGAAAAAAGGTGGAAAGTAAAGAAATAAATGGAAAGGAAGCCCTGGAAATGGAGTTAAGAGGACAGATAGCAGCAGAATCAGATACTGGGCCAGCATGATCAGAAAAACAAAGTCACCAGACAACAAAGGTAGAAAAAAAATCCTTTATTTTCAATTATGGTGTTTTGGAATATGTCCACTTTGAGAATCAGTGGCTCAATATTAAAGTTTATATTTATTTACTTATTTATGGCATTTTTATCCCACTTAAACATGAATTAGAATTGGAACCTGGGATCATTTAATTTTTTTCCTGGAGTAATGCATTGCCCACCCCACAGGCTCACTCACAGGCTATAGCCAGCTCTGCAGTTTGGGGGGGATGCAGAGGTGGATGGGGGGGGGGGCGCAGAGGTGGACGAGGGGGGGGCGCAGAGATAGACCAGGGAGAGAGCCTGTTGTTAAACATTTACCAGCACACCACTGCCCGCCACCCTTCTCATGGTACATTCATCTTGCTAACCATCCCTCTGATGGTACACTAGGAGCAGCTGATGCAGGCTCTCACCCTGCCCCAAAGAGATTGTGTGGCAGGAGGAGGAGGAAACAAATCATTGCACATCAGATCACTTCTTCCTCTTCTGCTGGCTTAGACTCAGCTGTTTATGTGAATTGTGGGGTCCCCACTGTTCACATAAACAGTCGGTTCTAAGCTGGCAAAGAAGTAGGACCTGACCTGATATGAAACGGTTAACTTCCTTCTCTTTCTGCTGTGCAATCTCAGTGGGAGAGGTCGAGAAAACTGAAGGGACAGCCTCATTGGGAGAGGTCGAAAGAAACTGGAGGGACACCTGATAGTGGCAGCTTTGCAGAATTCTGTGCATTCTGTAGAGCTGGGGCATTCTGCAGTGCACAGTTGCACAGAATTCCCCCAGGAATAATCTAGATGCCCCCATTTATCCCAGGTCTATGGTGCATACAAATGGGAGTGCCTAAACGTACACTAATGTTGTGCATTCAAAAGTACACTAATGTTCAAGTATTCATGAAGAATAGGCTCTCACCCTGCATTTCCAGGGCACCTAAATGGAGTTGCCTTGTAGTATTGCTTCTCCAAGTGTGGTAGCTATAGGCCTATTTTCCTTTTAAATATGGACATGAAGATCTTTGCCAAAATTCTCACAAGTAGGCTAGAAATCTACTTCCCAATCTAATTCAGAGGAATCAAATTGGGTTTATCGATGGGAGGGTGATGGGGGATGTGAGAAGGGGGTGAATTTGACTGCGTGCACAATGGAACAGAGTAAGGCTATGTGTGTAGCTGTGAACACAGAAAAAGCATTTGGAGGGTAGAGTGACCTTTTCTATTTAAGATCCTGGACTTTGTGTGGTTGGGAGGGAACTTTGGGCAATGACTCCATAAGGGTTGTTCAACAAGGATGCTCCATGTCTCTGATACTCTTTGTGCTGGTAATTAGACTGACCTTGTTCAGCCACTTAAAATCAATAAAGAACATAAGGTTCTCTGTATAAGTTTTTAAATGGAAAATGTTTTCAAAAGTATAACTATATGGTCCAGTGGGAATGGGATTTGGGAGTGGAATTCGCTAAATAGGAATGGAAATTAATTTTGGGGGGAAATTAAAAAGGCTTCTACATGTGTGTTAATCAAGGAAAACACTTATAAGATTGTTACTCTCCGTCTCCAAATCACCCTGGGAAAAAATGGCGCTTTTCCAGGGTGATTTGGAGACGGAGAGTGATATTATGTGCTTGGATTAAAAGAAAAAATTCCCCTGAAGCAGCTATGTAATAGCGAAACAGGGCTTCCCTGTCGGGATTTGATGAACTTTAAGAGTACGATATATGAGGCTGGACTGGACTATGACTGGTGAAGACATCACTAATTGAGTTAAGTACTCTTTCGAAGTTTTGATAAATGTGAATTTTGAGTCTCTGTTACAAGTGTTTGTTGTGGCACATGGCAGTGCTTATATGAAAGTTTATATAGTGGAGTTTTTTTGTGAAGACATTTGATTGCAACAGTTCCCGCATTATACCAAAGGCGTGTCCTTTAAGAACGAGGAGTTTCCGAATTTTCTGAAGTCTTTTTTTCTCCACTTTTTTCATGTTGTGCCTGCCACAGTTGCCCTCAAAGAGGTTGTATATGAGGTAGAATTTCTGAATTTGTTGATAACACATTCTACCTATTCCAGACATATTCGGTATTTGAAATCACCCATTCATTACATAAGTACATAAGTACATAAGTACATAAGTAGTGCCATACTGGAAAGACCAAAGGTCCATCTAGCCCAGCATCCTGTCACCGACAGTGGCCAATCCAGGTCAGAGGCACTTGGCACGCTCCCCCAAACGTAAAAACATTCCAGACAAGTTATACCTAAAAATGCGGAATTTTTCCAAGTCCATTTAATAGCGGTCTATGGACTTGTCCTTTAGGAATCTATCTAACCCCTTTTTAAACTCCGTCAAGCTAACCGCCCGTACCACGTTCTCCGGCCAACGAATTCCAGAGTCTAATTACACGTTGGGTGAAGAAAAGTTTTCTCCGATTCATTTTAAATTTACCACACTGTAGCTTCAACTCATGCCCTCTAGTCCTAGTATTTTTGGATAGCCGTGAACAGTCGCTTCACATCCACTCCGATCCATTCCACTCATTATTTTATACACTTCTATCATATCTCCCCTCAGCCGTCTCTTCTCCAAGCTGAAAAGCCTAGCCTTCTCAGCCTCTCTTCATAGGAAAGTCGTCCCATCCCCACTATCATTTCGTCGCCCTTCGCTGTACCTTTTCCAATTCTACTATATCTTTTTTGAGATACGGAGACCAGTACTGAACACAATACTCCAGGTGCGGTCGCACCATGGAGCGATACAACGGCATTATAACATCCGCACACCTGGACTCCATACCCTTCCTAATAACACCCAACATTCTATTACTGTGTTGTTAGCCTGCCTAATTTCTGATAACATTACTGTATCTATCTGTTCATCCTGGCCAGGTGGATGATAGTATACTCCTATCACTATCCTATTACCCTTTACACATGGAATTTCTATCCATAGCGATTCCAAGATGTGTTTTGTGTCCTGTAGAATTTTTAGTCTATTCAATTCAAGGCCCTCCTAAACGAATAATGCTATACCTCCACCAATTCGATCCAGCCTATCACTGTGATATACTGTAATTTGTACCCTGGTATGAAAGTATCCCATTGGTTATCTTCCTTCCACCAAATCTCAGAGATGCCAATTATATCTATCTTTTCATCTAGTGCAATATATTCAAACTCTCCCATCTTATTTCTTAGGCGTTTCGCATTTGTATACAGACATTTCAAACAATGTTACCCAATTCCTAACAAATCTAAACCCCACTTCCCTCCACCATCGCTTCATCCACATGTAATCTCCCCATCCCCCAAAAAATAATAATGTGGATTGCTAGAATCATCTGAGAGAGGGCTCCAGAGTCTCTGAGGGGAGGGGGTCTGGAGTTGTGGGAAGTCATCTGAGTTGTGGGTGGACTGACATCCAGTTCAGAGGGTGTGTGTGTGTGTATGGAATAAGTTGCAGAGGGAAATGTTTCTTATATGTGATTGACAGTAGAGGTAGAGTTGAAGGTAATAAAAGTTTCTGTTTGTGTGAGCATATGGTCTTTGGTTGCCTTCACCTCTACCAGGACCCTAAGAGGAGAGGAGGTAGAAAGGCCAGATAACCTAAGGCTGCATCAATGAGGTGTTATTGTCAGCCAAAGGCAGTAACTGGTTGAGAGAAGTGCTCTGGGTGAACTAGGGGAGCCCACCTCAGCACCAGGAACAGGGAAGAGCCTGTTCAAGGTCAGAGGGTGCAGCCCAGTGAGGTGCAATTCTGGAAGAGAGGACAGACAGGGAGGTCAGATCCTGGAGAAGTTTGCTAGTAACCACCAATGCTATCAACGTGCTTGGATTATACAGCCTGAAAGGATGGGTGATGGACTGGAGGGGTTGTATATTTGTACATAATTCTGGATTACTATACAAATAGTTAAAGCAGTGGATAAGACTGCACCAAATAGTCTTGGCTGGACAGAAAACCTCTTAATCCAAATGCTCACTGTGCATAAAAAGTTTGAAGTCTGGATTTACTGCCATTGCAGAGTTCAGTAAAGTGTTGCATAAAATCATAATTCCTTGGTGCAACAAGTATTCTTTGAGTGGGAGAGAGTGAAGAGCTTACTCTAGGACTGACCAAAGAGAATTCAGGATAAAACCCAGTACTATCCGGCCCTGGCCTGTGCCCAACCTCAAGTAAGAAAGACTGAAAGGTATGGAGAGTGTGAGTAGGAGAAAGAAATAATTTCTGTTTGTGGTCACTTGGGTTGGTATTACAGTGAGAAGTGAGCAGGTCGGTGAGACACGAGTTACACACACATTGAGACTCCTGACTTCTGCCTCTCATTCAGGTCCTGCACGTGGAATAGGGAACACTTCTGAAAATGCTAACCTGGAGGTTCTGGATTTAAGCTTTCTACCTAAGAGCCTAAATTTGACTTCTAGAACCTCCCGCCCACATTTTCCTATGTCATTGATGCCCACATGTACTAAGATATCAGGCTGCTCCCCAGCACTTTCTAAAATCTTATTTAGCTGACGCACGAGATCCACCACCTTCGCACCAGAAACACAAGTGACCAAGTGATCCTCACGTCAACTATCCATCCAGATATCTACATGCCTAATGATCAAATCTCCAACTCTAATAGCCATCCTAACCATTCCCTCCTGGACAGAAGCCCCTGGAGACACATCCTCAGTGTGAGAGGATATTGCACCCCCTGGAGTCATGTCCTGGCTGCAGGATCACTTCCTGCCTCTCCACAGTGATGCTCTCCCTTCAAGAGGCCTTTCTCCTCCATGGCAGCACAGAAGCTGCCAGACTGGAGGTGGGACTTCTCTACTATGATCCTGTAGGCCTCCTCTATAAACCTCTCTGTCTGCCTCAGCTCCTCCAAGTCTGCTATTCTAGCCTCCAGAGATCAGACTCATTGCCTGAATGCTAGGAGCTCTTTTCACCGAGTACACCTATGACTTCTCACCAACTAGGAAATAATCAAACATGTGACACTCAGTGCAAAAGACTGGATAGACCCCA
This sequence comes from Microcaecilia unicolor, assembly GCF_901765095.1. NCBI lineage: Eukaryota > Metazoa > Chordata > Amphibia > Gymnophiona > Siphonopidae > Microcaecilia > Microcaecilia unicolor. The sequence goes on from NC_044034.1 coordinate 234,360,675, forward strand.
TCAACTGCTGGACTGTTGATTTTTTAATTAAGTTGCTAATGGAATGGGGATATATAAACTAAAGTTCCCTAAGGTTGCTAGTTGTATGCTAGGCTGTGTTGTTATTATTATTATCATTTAATGGTATTAGTAGGTTCTCCTCTATGGATCTAAGTAGACTGTATTTCTTTTTTTCTAGAATTGTTATTAGTTTTATGTATAAAATACAAGAATTTCAATATAAGTATAAACTGCACGTGATAGTATTATTGTTTCTAAGGGCTAATTACTGGCTGATAGAGTTGCCCTAATTAAATGTGTATCCTCCTAATATGTCCAATGTGGCTTGACTACTAGAAGGAATGGCCACACCTGTGCTTGTGTTCTCCTAACAGACTATGGAGCTCGTTTTCAAGAGAGAAAAATGACCAAAAAGTGGCATAAATCTGCATTTGTATGTTTTTCTCACAAGAACGTCCAAAAATCTGTATTTTCAAAACCAATTTTTAAACATTTTTCTATGAAGTCTGTCAGAAGTGCGTTCAAATCACAAGGGGGCGTGGCAGGGGCATGTTACTGGCTGGATATGGGCATTCCTAACACTTGGATGTTTTTCAGCCATAATGAAACAAAATAGAAATGACCAGGACTAAAACTAAGACGTTTGAGCTAGACCTGTTTTTATAACAAATAAGGCACAAAAGCATGCCCTAAATGACCAGATGACCACTGGAGGGAATCAGGGGTGACTAGGGTTACCATATTTTGTCCTCTGAAAAAGAGGACACATGCCACGCCCCCTGCCCACCCATACCACGCCCTGTGACATATTCCCTTCCCTTCCCCCCGGGTCACATATTCCCCTCCCCTGCCCCCCCCCCCCGTCACCTCCCCTCCCCCTTGTCACATATTCCCCTCTCCTTACTTACTATCTACTGCCCTGGTGGTCTAGTGACCTCTTTGGGGCAGGAAAGAGCCCCCTCTTTCCTGCCCGGAGCGCTGCCTGCCCTTGCCTGCCTCCTTCTCAGTCTCAGCTGGGGTTTCAAAATAGTCACCAAGAGTTGAAACGGCCTCGTGAGACTTCAACTCTCAGCGGCCATTTTGAATCCCCAGCCAAGACCGAGAAGAATGAAGGGCAAGGCAGCACTCCAGGCAGGAAAGAGGGTGCTCTTTCCTGCCACGAAGAGGTCACTAGACCACCAGGGCAGATAGTAAGTAAGGGGAAGGGAGGGGAGACCCACGGCGCCGCCCGCCCGCATGATGAGAGCAAGATGAGGATACACAAGAGAGGAGCACCAAAAGCCACTGAATTCCACAGGCTATCTGATTTTAAAAAAAAAGAGAGAGAGAAAAGAAAACTTTGCTGTATTCATTTGCAGCCCAAATTATGGCAGGTTAATTATGTAGCCTGGAAGTCTAATATAAAACAAATTGACTCCCTACATTGTACACTAAACCGGCACGGTGTTAAATATAATTATGTATTCTGAAAAAAACAATCTATGGAGGCGCAAGGTGCTTACGCACAAAGAAGCAAAAAGAAAAGTGTGAACCATATTGCAGTTTATAACACCAAAATAAACTAAATATAACTAATTTTGTTTTAGTGTTATAGATCACACTGTGGTTCTCACTTTTTCTTTTTGAACATAAATTCTATATTCACTGAAACTAATCCCCCAACAATGGAGAACTAGGGCATTTCCTCCATATAATTTAGCAGGGGCATAGCTATGTGGGGCCTCAGGGGTTTATTTATTTTATTTATTTATTTATTTATTGCATTTGTGTCCCACATTTTCCCACCTATTTGTGGGTTCAGTGTGGCTTACAATACGTTGTAAATGATGGAGGTACAGTTTGTTACATTATGATTATGGGTTACATTATGAAGAGTTATAGGAGACAAATTTGGTAAAATCATCTTTGGGGCATAGAAAATGTAGGATGTGACATTGGGGAATGGTAGGGTGAACAGATAATAGCAGGAGAGCGTTAGGGTATAACAATTTATCTGTGGGTTGATTGTGAATGTGAGGAGAGTACGGGGGAAGAGAATTCAGAAGGGAGTGTATTGATGTTTCTATTAGTGTGCATGGAAATCATGTGTTTTGATCCTTGCAGTACGTTTTTTCAAAGAGATAGGTCTTCAGTCGTTTGCGGAAGTCGGTTAGGCTTCCCAATTCCTGGCTTAGGCCCCCATGGGGTGTCGGCACTTCACTGGCATGCATACCTACCCCTCCTCCCCCGTACTCTGTTATCTCTCTCCCTTCGCTCCACTCATGGTCTGGCGTCTCTTTCCTTCCTGTGGCCACCCTCCGGTGCTGCAGTTGACCAACTTTTGGCAGTGTTGGCAATCAAAGCAGCCTCGTCTCCTGTCAGCCCTGGAAGTTTTCCCTTTGCGAAACTTCCTGTGTAGGCGGACAGAGATTGCAGAGGGAACGTTTCCGGGGCTAGCAGGAGGCGAGGCTGCTTTGATTGCTGACATTGTCCAAAGTCAGAGAATAGCAATAATGTGGTGGGTGGAGGGGCAAGGGAAGGAAAGAGATGCTGGACCACAGGGGAGGGAAGGGAAAGAATACCGGGCCATGCAAAGTGGAAGTGGATGTGGGGGGGGGGGGGGGGGTTTGAGGGAGCGAGAGAGGTTCCTAATTTGTACATGGCAGGGGAATGAGGAATGGAAAGGTAAAAAAAATGCCAGATGGGAGGAGAAGCAGAGAGATGCCAGATAGTCAGAGCTGGGGGACGGAGAGAGGAGAGGGAAGTGAGAACTGGAATGATGGGGGGAGGAAGGAGGGGGGGAAATCCTGGACCCACAAGAAGGGAGGGAGAAAGAGAGGGAGAGAGAGATATGTGGGGTTTCAGTGGAGGGAAAACAGTCTCTTGGACCAGGGGGATATGGGGCCCCGTGGTAGGGAGTGCAGGAGAAAAGGAAAGGGGGAAAAGTGAGGCACAGGGCATGGAGGGATTGATGATAGGAGAACCTGGAAAGAGCAGATGATGGATGGGACAGTGGGTGGGAGAAAAAGGGAACAGAACAGAAGATGGATAGGATGGAGGGGAAGAGGGAGTATATAGCAGATTACTATGGCTCATAGTGGGAGGTAAGGGAATAGAGCAGATGATGACTGGGATTTGGTGATTTAATGGGAGAGTGTTAGGGAGCAGGAGCAGGGAATTATGGATGGGAGAGATGAAGTGGGAATTTTGAGGGGATAGTGAGTACTTGGCAATTGGTTGGTAAGAGTGGGGGTACATTGAGAGGTTGGGGAAATGAGTGAGGGAATGAAGTAAGGGGTAAGAGAAAAGGGATGAAGTGTGGGAAAGGATGAGAGGCATTGAAATGGGATGGGTACTGGGAAGGGAAGTGAGAGGAAGGGGATAGATTTCTGAAGGGGTTGACTGAAGGCAGAAATGGGGTTAAAAAGATGGTGAAAGAGGCAATAGGAGATGGAATAGAGGATAAGAGAAGAATGGTATGGAGGCAAGAGAAGGAAGGAAAGACGGGGATTGAGCTGAGGCTGGTGAGGGGCTGAGAGAATGAATACAGAGGATAGAAATGGGGGACTAGGGAGTGGGTTGAAGATGAGGGGAGGATAGGAGATTGGGGAAGGAGAGAGACAGAGGGGCCAATGGGAGTCCTTGAGAGGGAAATGGGAAAAGCCAGTAGGTAGATAAGATGTGAAAAGAGAATACTAAAGACTAGAGGTGAGGAATGAATGAAGTCTGAACAGATAGAGAGGCAGAAAAATAAATGAAGGAAAGCTGAAAGGAAAAGATCAAAGTCAGAGATGGATGTAGGAGAGGAAGTGAAGAAGGCAGGAAGGGAGAGAAGACGTGGAAGGTGGACTGGAGACTTTAAAAAGAAAGTTAAGAAAAGACAAAGGAAAGCAGAAACTGGAGACTGGGACAAACATGATCAGAAAAAATAACAAAATGACCAGAGAGCAAAGATAGAAAGAATAATTTTATTTTTAATTCAGTGAATGGAAAATATCAGTTTACACATAGATTTACACTGCTTTATTTATATTTTGCAGAGTTTAGGGCACTTTTTCTCTTTCTTTTCTCTAGTGTTGCACTGCTTCCAGAAAGTGGCTTCTTGGGGTTCAAGTTTAATTTCAGTCTACATATTTATTTTTTAAGCTTGTCACTTATTCTGTACTTGGCAAGGGTCTATTTGTGTTTAGTACCAGGAACTCTGTTTATATGTAATAATGTAGCTTGTCCAGTTTCTCAATAGGCATATTGATGTTCTAGGTCCCACTGCAATATGTACTGTGTTGCTATTTTGTTAGGTAGGGTCCTTGTGCTACTTCTGTAAGTTAGTGGTGTTATAGTGAACTAGATTAGTTCTATAGGTCCTGAGTGATTTTTGTAGGTTTTGTATTATAGGTACTATATACTTGGGACTAGAGAGGGTTTATATTTTTACAGAGATTACACCACAATCAGAACTTTTTTTGTATGGTGAGCTCGTGTGGAATAAAGCATTTATATTTGTTATTCAGAAAAGTTGAAGAATATTTGCCACTGTGGTAATTATTTTGCAGGATACTGTGATGTTGTTGAGATGTTGACCAGATGTAAGTCTGCTATAATGGCAAAGTTTAAGTTATGGGATAATGCGACTTTATTTAAAAACTAGGAAAAAAGGCCCGTTTCTGAAATGAATGAAACGGGCGCTAGCAAGGTGTTTGTCCTCCGATGCATGGCAGCAGGCCAGGCCATCCATGCCCCTCCCCCAGAGGTGTGCAGTCGTCCCAGCCCCCGAGATCGTCGGTCACCGGTTCTCCGCGCCTTCCTCCGTCCCTGTGGACGCTACCCACCACCCCAGGTCGGTCGGTCGCTCCCCCACCCAGGTCACCGCACCGCCCACAACTTTGCCGCTGCACACGCCCCCCCCCCCTTTTTCTAAGAACGGCGCACGCCCCCTCCATTGAACTAACACAGCCAATACCTGAGAAACGCAACAGTACAGCACATCGCTTCCTTTCGGGTCTTCTTCCCTCCTTTTGTCCCGCCCTCTTGTGACGTAAGTTCCGGAAGGGCGGGGCACAGGGAGGGAAGAAGAGCCGAAGAGAAGCGATGTTCTGTACTTCTGCGTTTCTGAGGTACTGGCTGTGTTAGTACAATGGAGGGGGAGTGGGGCGCTCTTAGAAAAGGGGGGGGGAGGTGGGTGGAGCGGCAAAGTTGTGGGCGGTGCGGTGACCTGGGTGGGGGAGTGAGCGAGCGACCTGGGGTGGTGGGTAGCAGCCAGAGGCTTCGGGGGAGGTTTTGAAGGAACGCGAAGGGAGGGCAGTAACAGGAAGGGAGGGAGGGTGTTCAAGTCGGAGGGAGGGAGTGACGTGTGTGGATGGGTGGGGCCTATGTCGGCGAGTGTAGTTGTGGTCATTAGTACCCGCCCTCGACGTCATAACGTTTTGACGTGAGGGCGGGGCACAGATACCTGATTGTTAAAAGTGGTTACAGAGCTTCGAACTTACGAACTCTGAAGCCACAAAGTCAGGTTTAGAACGTTGAGGGTGCGTTTTATGTGCAGATGGGGCGTGGCGGAGGGCGGGTCTATGAGTGAGGGTGAGTGGTCCTCATAGGTCATAGCCTAGCCTACTGAACAGTACAGGAGTTGAGTGCTTCACTGCCATGGGGTGAGCTTCAGAACGTTTGAGGTGGGTTTTATTTATATAGATGTCAGTGAACTTCCAAGTTTCCATAAGTGTGTATATGGTTTATGTTAATGCAGGTAGGACTCTTTACTCTGTCATCAAATGCATTCTGAGGCATTATTTAGGCGTATACCAAGCATTATTCATACCTATATTCATACCTATATGCCTAATGCTCCCCCCCCCCCCATGTTAACTCTGGGCCCCCCTCCCAAATGTCAGATCTGGATATGCCACTGGAACTCAGCATCCAAAATCATTCTAATTTTGGTGTTCAGTTACTACGTAAACCTTTACAATTTGAAACAATATTGTGAGAGCAGTATCGTAAATCCATAGACTGATTTCACGACAACGAGACTAATGGGCTTATTTTCGAAAGTGATCTCCGGCCATCTTCCGACATAAATCAAGAGATGGCCGGCAATCTCTCAAAAGTGGCGAAATCGGTATAATAGAAAACTGCTTTTTGGACACAATCGCCGCTTTCCCGTTGCCGAGCCGGCGAAAGTTCAAGGGGGCGTGTCAGCGGTGTAGCGAAGGCGGGACATGGGTGGGCATGAGTGTGGCTACCAGATGGCTGGCTTCAGCGCATAATAGAAAAAAAAGCAGCGTTAATCAGTATTTCGCCGGTTTTACTTGGTCCTTTTATTTTCACGACCAAGCCTCAAAAAGGTGCCCCAACTGACCAGATGATCATCGGAGGGAATGGGGGATGACCTCCCTGTACTCCCCCAGTGGTCACCAACCCCCTCCCACAGTAAAAAAATAAAAATAAAAACCTTTTTTGCCAGCCTGTATGCCAGCCTCAAATGTCATACCCAGCTCCCTTACAGCAGTATGCAGGTCCCTGGAACAGTTTTTGTTGGTTGCAGTGGACTTCAGGTAGGCGGACCCAGGCCCACCCCCCAACAGTTACACTAGTGGTGGTAAGTGTTGAGCCCTCCAACCCCCCCCCAAAACCTACTGTACCCACATGTAGGTGCCCCCCTTCACCCATAAGGGCTATGGTAGTGGTGTAGAGTTGTGAGGAGTGGGTTTTGGGGGGGATTTGGGGGGCTCAGCACCCAAGGTAAGGGAGCTATGCACCTGGGAGGTATTTGTATATATATTTTTTTAATTTTTAGAAGTGCCCCCTAGGGTGCCCAGTTGGTGTCCTGGCATGTCAGGGGGACCAGTGCACTACAAATGCTGGCTCCTCCCACTAGCAAATGCCTTGGATTTAGCCGGGGTTGAGATGGCTGCTTTTAGTTTCCATTATCGCTGAAAAACAAAACCGGCCATCTCAAACCCGGCGAACTCTGGCATTTGGCCGGGCCAAACCGTATTATCGAAAGAAAAGATGTAAGGCCATTTTTTTCGATAATACAGTTCGACCAGCTGTTTGCGGCACCACCAAAATAGATCGCCGGCAATCTATTTCGCTGGTGCCATTCGATTATTCCCCTCTAAGGGGTCCTTTTACTAAGGTGTGCAAACAGATTTAGTGTGTGCTAACAATTAATGCACGCTAAATGATAAGACACCCATAGAAATATAATGGGCTTCTTATCTTTTAGAAGCAAAGTACACAAGAGTGGAAAAAAACCAAGTCCAAAAGACCAGTACTGAAAATACAGTGGTAAGAGCACCAAAAATACAGTTTATTGGGACCCTACACGGTCCGTGTTTCGGCTGCAAAGCCTTCCTCAGGGGTCTGAGTTGTACCTTCACAGAGGTTCTTCTCTGGTGGGAGAAAAGAGGTTTCCACATTTGTTTTCATTCTGTTTTGTTTACCATCCTTTCCTGGTTTCCTTGTTATTTCCTCCTATCAAGTTTCCTGCCTTTCACTAGGGCAACCAATCAGAGACGTCTTTCTAAAAAGACTTGGTTTTCTTCCACTCTTGTGTACTTTGCTTCTTTTGGCTTGTTTGTGGAAGATTTGGACCCCCTTTTCTTTGTGTTCTTATCTTTTAGTGCACGCTAATCATTAGCGCATGCTAAATCCATTAGCGCACCTTAGTAAAAGGACCCCTAAGAGTTTAATAAGTTTTTAAGAATTTTGATATATTAAATATTCACCCCCTCCCCCCATTTACTAAGCCACGCTAGCAGCTGATGCGCGGCAATGCTGACACAGCTCATTCAAAGTGAATGGACTGTGTCGACATTAGTGCACGGCAGCCACTAGCACGGTTTAGTAAACGGGGGGGGGGGGGGGGGGGTCAATAAGATGATAGAGGTTTTTTTTGTGAGATAGCCTCTTACTTTCACTTTTGAATTTCATATTTTTATTTAGGTATTGCTGTAATTTAATATTCTGATATTGATTGAAACTGAAATAATTTAGGGGTTCTTTTTACTGAGCTGTGTGTGTTAGGCGCTAACACACACCTGATGCAGCTTAAAATGGCATGCCATGGGACATACCCACACAACAGTAACTAGGCACATGTACAGCTTAAATAGTGAAGGGAGTTCACAGTCAATCAGTTCTCAATATACTCAACTTCACAACATATACATCTTTATTCTATCATAGAGGTCCAAGTAATCAGAGAGCTCTAGTGGGATCTATCAGATCAGCGTACCTGCCTCCATATTGGCTAAATAATTTTTATGAGCCAAGCATACTTCTAGAGGTAGTGCTGCAAACCTCATCAATCCAACTTTATGATTTTTACTTATTTTTTCATTATAGTAGTTGCTTATATTATTTATATTACTTATAGATTTTTCACAAGTATCCTTATTTTGAAACTTCAGGTTAGTACTTAGTTTTCCAGCTGTAGCTGACGATACATGGTGGAGACCTGAAGTGTCGAAAGATGGGCGCCCTTCTCTTTTGAAAATAAGCCTGATAGTAACATAATAAATGACGGCAGATAAAGACCTGTACGGTCCATCCAGTCTGCCCAACAAGATAAACTCATTTACATGGTATGTGATACTTTATATGTATACCCGAGTTTGATTTGTCCTTGCCTTTCTCAGGGCACAGACCATAGAAGTCTGCTCAGCACTGTTCTTGCACTAAGTTCTGAAGCTAATGTCGAAGCCCCTTAAAATTTACAGTCCAGCCCATCCCTATCTATTTAGTCAGGATCAGGGCATAGGAAGAAACAAGAGGCTGTGTTTCACATCACTTCCTCCTTCTCTGGTAGCCTGGGCTCAACTGCAGTACAGAGTCTTGTTCAGTTCAAATAAGCAGTGGGCCCAGGTCAGCAGAGGAGGAGGAAGTGGTCTGATGTAAAGCTGCTTGTTTCTTGCTTATGCCACATTATCTGAGAGGAAAATACAGTAAGGTGGGAGCAAGGAAAGAAAGAATACAAAGAGGTAGGGGTTGCAGGCTAAGGGGAGAGAAAGAACTATGGGGCAGAGAAAGCTAGGGGAAGAGAAGGGGTTCAAACTAACTTGGGGTGGGGAGGGTAGAACCTGAAACTAAGTCAGAGTGAGAGAGATCTGGGTAGGGTGGAACCTGGAGTGCACTATTACTGGTGAAGGAAGAAGCTGGGGAAGTGGTTAGGCCTGATTTGGAAATTCTGCACACAAATATTACAAATAAAGAATGCATAATTTTAAAATACTGTGCAGAGAATTTCCAAATATTTTGTGCAGAATTTTTCATTTTGCGCTGAATTGCCCCAGGAGTAATAGGCAGGGTTCTTGTTGTTTGAATCATAGCATTAGTGTATGACATGTTTGCTAATTGTATGCTGAGTTTGGATGTTCTTTCAGTTTTATATTTCAGTATATTTCTTTCAGTTTTATATGTGCCTGGTAGAGAGATTTATGTTGCTATTGCTCAGATAACATGAGAATCAGAATGTATATTTCTATTGTGACTTCCATGGAAAAATATTCTAGTTATGATCTCTACTTGTTGGGTGGAGGTTGAACTTTTGTGGATACAGAGGATGTTTACATTTAACCAGTGCTCTTTTTGTAGAAAAAAAGGTGCCGGTACTCATTGTGGGCGGGGTCACCACATATGGCCCCACCCCTATTATAACCACACCGACATTGGTCACACCCCTTATACCAGCCATGGCGCATATAAACAGACATCATTGAAAATATTATACTAGTATAGGAGAAAAAAAATAATGTGATTTTTATTCATTATAAATTTCTGTAAGCTGTTACAGGTCCAGTATCCCCAGTGCAAAATAAGACAGCAGATGTAAAGTCTCAAATTGGACATATTTCAGACACTAAAATGAAAATAAAATGATTTTTTTCTACCTTTGTTGCCTGGTGACTGTTTTTCTGATCATGCTGGCTCAGTATCCGATTCTGCTGCTATCTGTCCTCTTAACTCCGTTTCCGGGGCTTCCTTTCCATTTATTTCTTTACTTTCCGCCTTTCTTCTTCATTTCTTGCCCTACATCCGTAAGTAAAAGCTGGGTCCTCCACAGACTTGACTGTCCAGTGGATCCAGCTTCTGCCTATTTTCTTCATCCATGTGCAGTTTTTCTCCTCCTTTTCCTTCATCTCATCTCCTTCCTCACTCTTTCTTCCCCTCCATCCATGTCCAGCATTTCTTCTCACTTCCTGCCCTCTCCTCCATCCACCCATGTCCAGCAACCCTCCTCTCCCCCTGCCCTCACCTCCAGCCACCCATGCCCAGTGATTCTCCTCGCTCCCCTGCCCCCCCTCCAGCCACCCATGTCCAGCAGTTCTCCTCTTTCCCCTGCCCTCCCCTGTCCATGTCCAGCATGTCTCCTCTCCCTGCCCTCCCCTTCATGTCCAGCAATTCTCTCTCCCTTCCCCTGCCATCCATGCCCAGCATGTCACCTCCCTCCCCTGCCCTCCCCTCATTCCCCTGCCCTACCCTCATCCCCCTGCCCTACCCTCATCCATGCCAAGCAATTCTCCTCTTTCCCCTGCCCATGACCAGCATGTCTCCTCTCCCCCTGCCCTCCCCTCCATGTCCAGCATTTCTTCTCTCTCCCTGCCCTCTCCTCCATTCACCCATGTCCAGCAACCCTCCTCTCCCTTTGCCCCCCTCCAGTCACCCATGCCCAGTGATTCTCCTCTCTCCCCTGCCCTCCCCTGCCCATGTCCAGCATGTCTCCTCTCCCCCCTGCCCTCCACTCCATGTCCAGCGATTCTCCTCTCTCCCTGCCCTCCCCTCCATGTCCAGCAATTCTCTCTCCCCTCCCCTCCATGCTCAGCACATCACCTCCCTCCCCTGCCCTCCCCTCATCCATGCCCAGCAATTTTCCTCTCTCCCCTGCCCATGTGCAGCATGTCTCCTCTCCCTCCTGCCCTCCCCTGCCCATGTTCAGCAATTCTCTCTCCCCTCCCCTGCCCTCCAAGCCCAGCACGTCGCCTCCCTCCCCTCATCCATGCCCAGCAATTCTCCTCGCTCCCCTGCCCATATGCAGCATGTCTCCTCTCCCTCCTGCCCTCCCCTGCCCATGTCCAGTGATTCTGCTCTCTCCCCTGCCCATGTTCAGCAATTCTCTCTCCCCTCCCCTGCCCTCCAAGCCCAGCACGTCGCCTCCCTCACCTGCCCTCCCCTCATCCATGCCCAGCAATTCTCCTCGCTCCCCTGCCCTCCCCTGCCCATGTGCAGCATGTTTCCGCTCTCTCCTGCCCTCCCCTGCCCATGTCCTGCGATTCTGCTCTCTCCCCTGCCCATGTTCAGCAATTCTCTCTCCCCTCTCCTTCCCTCCATGCCCAGCACATCGCCTCCCTGCCCTCCCCTCATCCATGCCCAGCAATTCTCCTCGCTCCCCTGCCCTCCCCTGCCCATGTGCAGCATGTCTCCGCTCCCTCCTGCCCTCCCCTGCCCATGTCCAGCGATTCTGCTCTCTCCCCTGCCCATGTTCAGCAATTCTCTCTCCCCTCTCCTTCCCTCCATGCCCAGCACATCGCCTCCCTCCCCTGCCCTCCCCTCATCCATGCCCAGAAATTCTCCTCTCTCCCCTGCCCATGGCCAGCATGTCCCCTCTTCCCCCTGCCCATGCCCAGCAATTCTCCTCTCCCCCTGCCCTCTCCTCCATGTCCAGCGATTTTCCTCTCACCTGCCTTGCCCTCCATGCCAGCAATTCTCTCACCCCTGCCCTGCCCTGCATACCCAGCATGTCCTCTCTCTCTCCCCTGCTCGCCCTTCTCCAAGTCGCGGCGATTCCAGCGAACCGTCCGGTCTGGAAGTGAAAGCAGCAGCGCTGCTCACTGGCTCACAGGCAGGTTCCTCTCCTTTTGCGCTTCCCTCTCAGCGTGTACCGCCTACGAGGGCGGGACGCACTGAGAGGGAAGCAACACGAGAGGAGAGGAACCTGCCTGCGAGCCAGTGAGCAGCGCTGCTGCTTTCACTTCCGGACCGGATGGTTCGCCGGAATCGCCGCGACTTGGAGAGGGGCAAGCAGGGGAGAGAGAGAGGACATGCTGGGTATGCAGGGCAGGGCAGGGGTGAGAGAATTGCTGGCATTGAGGGCAGGGCAGGTGAGAGGAGAATCGCGAGCGGGACCTCAGGAAAAAAGGTGCCGGTATGCCGTACTGGCGCGTACCGGCACAAAAAAAGCACTGCATTTAACTCAGAAGAACTGCTTTATTGTGTCAGACCAAAGGTTCATGAGGGTCGTATATTAAGTGTGTCACATACATATAACATAGCATAACATAAGTTCTGGTCTTATATCCCGCTTACACCTTGCAGTTCTAAGTGGGTAACAGTAACATCAAAAGCCAGAACAATCTTTTGGGTGGACAGTTAAAAAAGAGCAACAATTCAAATTATGGTTAAAAATCTTTTTGTAGTACAAATTCCTGAAAGAGCAGAGCACTGGCATAGGAAGGGGGGGCGGTGGGGCGGTCCGCCCCGGGTGCACTCCGCTTGGGGGGGGTGTCGGCTTCGCTGCTTCCCTGTTCTCTCTGCCCCGGAACAGGTTACTTCCTGTTCCGGGGCAGAGAGAGCAGGGAACCAGCGGAGCCGACACAGCTCCCAGCGACATGCACTCGGGGCAGTTGGGCCCTCCCGCCCCGCTTTTGAAGTAAGTACGCGCTCCAGAAGGGGGGGGGGTGCACATCGGCGACCCGCCCCGGGTGTCAGCTGCCCTCGCTACGCCACTGGAGCAGAGTCTTAATACTCTTCCTAAACGACAGAAAAGAAAGAGATAACTGAATTGTCCCGGCAAACTGTTTTGAATAACTGGTGGCTTGAAATGCCAGTGTTGTTTATCCTTCACAAATTGAAAATGGGAATATAAATACTTTGGCGCCAGTCAAATGTAATCTCTTATATAAAAAAACAGGCCAGTTTAAAAAGAACTCTATCCTCAATGGGCAACCAATGAAGTTTGACATAAAGTAAAGATATTCTGTCATAAACAGGGGCGTAGCCAGACACCCAATTTTGGGTGGGCCTGGGCCCAAGATGGGTGGGCAGAAGAACTCCACCTTGTTCCACAAATAATTTGGTCTCTCCCTCTCTTGCCTGCATGCCATTCGGTCTCTCAAACATCCACCCTCCCCCGTATACCTTTTAAATAGCAGATTTTTACTTTCAGCGAGCAGCAACAAATACACACTGCTCATGTTGGCCCCACAGCCTTCCCTCCGATACAACTTCCTGTTTCCGCATAGGCGGGAATACATCAGAGGGAAGGCTGTGGGGCCGGTGCAAGCAGTATGTAACAGTCGCAGCTCGCTGCTGGCAAAGATCTGGTATTTACAACGTATGCAGGAGGAACAGTTGTTGGGAGTTTTCAGCTGATGGGGCTTGGGGATCTCTGCCAGCCACATCATAGGTGTGCTGCTATGGCCCACCCTTGGCTACGCCACTGGTCATAAATAAGCCAAAAAATAGGTGTACTGCTGTGTTCTGTACACTCTAATTGTTTCAGCAGACTCTTAATACAACTCAAGTAACCAAGATTACAGTAATCCAGTTGCAAGAGTAAAAGTGCCTGTACCAGGAGTTTGACTTGATATTTCTCACTGTAGTGTCAGATGCAGTAAAGTTTCCTCATCAAAAAAAAAAATGATTTCTTTACTAGGGAGGAGATTTGTGCTTCTGTGAACTGTCAACTAAAACACCCAAGATCTTTATTAGTGTGGACACTTGTGTTCTACTTGATTAATAGAAATAGAACTGGCTTATTGTTGAAACATAGAAATTTGGTCTTATCAGTACTGAGTTTTAGCTTATGGCTAAGCATCTATTCTCCTAGCAAATTTATACACTTATGAACAATAGAAAGATCAATCTCTGTAGCAGAACTTGATGGAATAAGTACAGAAATATTATCTGCATAACTGTATAATAAAACACCCATTACTTTCTAACACATAACCCAGTAAGCGCAGAAAATCATTAAACAATATGAGGGGAAGGGGAGAACCCTGGGGAACTCCACAAGGATTATGCCACTTTGAGAAAAGGACACCATTCATCCTGACCCTACTGGTCAAAAAAACATGAAACTATTTCAGAACATTTCCTGCAATGCCTATTTTCTCTAAGATCTGCAAAAGAATAGTATGATTTACCAAATCAAAAGCTTTATAAAAAAAAAAAGGTTGAGAATTATTGCCATAGAATCTCTGTAGCATTTTGAAAGCAAAACATATATATCTTTCCAAATTTATACTCCAGATGCACCAAGAGTGGCCCATCTCACTCGTTAGGATGGGCCACCCTTGGTGTCTCTGAACTGGAGGGAAAGGGGATGACAAGGGCTGTGCTCTTGGCTGCAACCTAGCAGCCCCTGCCCCACCAAAATTTGTGCCAGCTGCTCCTTTCTACTACTTGCCTGTTCTGGTGCCACTAAATGAACTACAGAGTGGTGAGCGCCTTTTTTCACTCCTGCTGCTCTGGCTGCTGGTACCACACAGCTGCTAAAATCAGAGAGAATCTACTTCCTGTTTCATTCACAATACAGGAAGTACCTGTTCTCTACTTTCAACTCCTGCATGGTGGCCAAAGTGGCTTGAGTAAAGAAAGCTCCCTTCTGCAGTGGATTTAGTGGTGCTGGGCAGGTAGGAGAAGGAGCAGGATGAAACCAGTCTAATGCTGATGATGGAAAAACTAGGCTTGCTGTATAAGCCTTTCAAAATCTTTTTAACATCATCAAAATTTCACGTTTAAAATTATTTATGACATCTACTCTCTCAGCTTTGTGCTGATATATCATGGCTCCTCTTTGTATACAGAATGAGCTAGTTGAGAACAGACTCCAGTCTGCTGGGCAGAAACTCTTGTTCAGCACTTTAGAACTGTAAGTAATTTCTTTTGTTTGTTTTTGCATTAAAGAAGATTGTGGTTCAAGAGTTCTGAGTCTTCACAGTGATGTTCTATAATCTGGTTCAACCGACAATCAGACTTAGTGTTTTGTGACAGCACTTTTCCAAGGACTATAACAAAGATATCAGAGAAGAAAATGAGTGGATACTGGAGAAGTGGTAAATACAACTTTTATGTATTAGTACGTTAGATCCAGGGCAATATATATATATAAATATAAAATGATTAATTTACCATATATTATAATGTAAGTTTTTATGTAGAAGCTGGAGTCAGAGTCGGTATATTTTTACTGACTCTGACTCCACCCAAAATTGCTGCCGACGTCGACTCCTCACACCGACTCCACAACCCTGGAGGAGAGTGTAGGAAGTAGAAAGCTGATAAGTAGGTGAAAGAGGAGACAGGATTGTGGAGAGAAGGAGGAATGAAATCTAGCTACAGTTGCATTAAAAGCAGTACTTTTTTTGTGCCGGTACGCAACGGTACGGCGTACCGGCACCTTTTTTTTTTGCTCCCCCCGCCCCGTGACGGACGCAGTGCCAGCCCCAATTTCCGGCCGCTGCTGCTTCTCCTGTTGAGCAGCAGCGGCCGCTACACAAAGAAAAAGATTTTAAAAAAACTTCAAACCTGGCTGAAACGCGGCACCCCGGCACTGTAGACAGCCATTAGGCATTGGCTGTTGCCCCGCAGCCGCTCCTCCTCTTGCCTCTACGTCACTGCGCTCCTCCGGGGTCTTCCTCCAGGGGCAGTGACGTAGAGGCAAGAGGAGGAGCGGCTGCGGGGCAACGGCCAATGCCTAATGGCTGTCTACAGTGCCGGGGTGCCGCGTTTCAGCCAGGTTTCAATTTTTTAAAACTTTTTCTTTGTGTAGCGGCCGCTGCTGCTCAACAGGAGAAGCAGCAGCGGCCGGAAATAGGGGCTGGTGCCGCGTGCGTCGCGACTTCGCGCCGTTCGCGGGAAACTTGGCAGGGAGAGGGAAGGATTGGGGAGAGAGAGAAAGAGGGAAACCAACAGAGGGAAGGATTGTGGAGAGAGAAAAAGAGGGAAACCAACAGAGGGAAGGATTGGGGAGAGAGAGAAAGAGGGAAAACAACAGAGGGAAGGATTGGGGAGAGAGGGGAAAAACAGATGGAAGGATGGGGAGAGAGAGGGAAAAACACAGATGGAAGGATTGGGGAGAGAGGGAAAAACAGATGGAAGGATGGGGAAAGAGAGGGAGGATTGGGGAGAGAGAGGGGAAAACAGATGGAAGGATTGGGGAGAGAGGGGAAAAACAGATGCAAGGATTGGGGAGAGAGGGGAAAACAGATGGAAGGATGGGGAGAGAGAGGGAAAAACACAGATGGAAGGATTGGGGAGAGAGGGAAAAACAGATGGAAGGATGGGGAAAGAGAGGGGGAAAACAGATGGAAGGATGGGGAGAGAGGGGGAAAAACAGATGGAAGGATGGGGCGAGAGAGAGGGAAAACGGAAAGATGGGGAGAGAAAGAGGGAAGACGCTGGATGGAAGAATGCAGAAAGAAATAGGGGAGAGAAAGCAGAGCTGCTGGATGGAAAAGGGGAATAGAGAAAGACTGGAGAATAAGAGGAAGGGCATGGGGAGAACAAGGGTGAGGAAAAGATGAAAAGCCACAGGTAGATGAAGGAAATTAAAGAATGGATAGTAAGAATGAATTAAATCTGGACAGAGAGAGCCTGAAAAATATTGAAGAAAGCAAAGAAAAAGGAGACAAAAATGACAAATGGCACAGAAGAGTTAAGCGAAAACAAAGGAAAGCAGAATCACAGACTGGGACCAATATGGAAAGAAAAACAGTCACCAGACAACAAAGGTAGAAAAAAAATCATTTTATTTTCATTTTAGTGTTTGTAATATGTCCAATTTGAGAATTTACATTGGCTGTCTTATTTTGCACTGGGTATACTGGAGCTGTAAGAGCTTACATTGATTATTTATAATGAAAAAAATCACGATATTTTTTTTCTCCTATAGTACTGTAATATTTTCAATGATGTCTGTTTATATGCGCCATGGCTGGTGTAGGGGGTGTGGTTAATGTAGGTGTGGCTATCATAGGGGTGGAGCCATATGTGGTGACCCCGCCCATAATGAGTACCGGCACCTTTTTTTCTACAAAAAAAGCACTGATTAAAAGGCAGACAAAAATGAAACAGAAGGATCATCATCAGAGTTAGGCATAAGGAAGAAGACAAGGCAGAGAAGAAACAGAAGATGGAAATGAGATCCTGGAAAGGGACTTGAAGAAAAGCAACAAAAGGAAGTGATAAAGAGAGACCAGGATCAACAAAATTGAAAAAAATAAAATGATCAGAAAAGAAGGCTACAGACAAATTTATTTTCGATATTTAGAGAAAAATGTCAGCTTTGAAAATGTGCATTTCTGTACCAAAAGAAATGTATCTCTTTTTCTCCTTCTTTAAGGTTTCTCTGCTCAGTCTGATTTCTGTGGTTTTCCATGTCATCTTTTTATCTACATATTTGTTTCTAATTTGAAGTCTCTTATTTTTTTTGTTTTTAACTAAATGATGGCCTGCCTATGTTTTCCTTGTGTAACAGAGATTAGGGATTTGGTTGATATGTAGGTTTTGTGTAGGAATCTGTAATGGTCCATCTTTTCCAACTGGAAAAGAGCTCTTGCACCCCTATCCTTAATAAAAGATCCCCCCCCCCCCCCCCCACACACACACACACACACACCCTGATACTTGGAGGTGTGCTGGTGTTCTACAACGTTTGCAGTGTTGATATTCTAGGTAGGATTGGTGCAGTTTAAGTTCTTAATTTGTTCCAGGTATGTTATGAGAAGTTTCCAGGTGTCTGTTTGCAAGATTTTGTCTTACATCACACAATGTCTAATAGTGGAGGGAGTTTGTATTGCTATCACTAATTTGACATCAGAGTTTGAATGTTGAGTTGTAAAGTGAAACATTCAAATTTTGCTCTGTAGCCCTTGTTGGGAGAGTTTTAATGGTTGATCTGGGAATGCCCATGTGAATGAATAATTATACTCATACAATTCACTTCTCTATGAGTACTTGTTCTCCTCATCTCAGGCCATCACAGGTGTGCAGCTAGGTCCTGGCAGCCACCAGCACCAGAAGGCTCAACTCTGGTGGAATGAAGTGTACAGTTTTCTTTTGTATGTGGTTCAACTCCATTAGGCTGTTCAGCTTTGATTTTATTTGCATACTAGTAAAAAAGGCCCGTTTCTGATACAAATGAAACGGGCGCTAGCAAGGTTTTCCTCGGAGTGTGTATGTTTGGGAGAGTGTATGTGAGAGTGGCTGTTTGAGTGAAAGTGTGAGTGTGTGTGTGTGAGAGAGAGAGAGTGAGTCTGGGTGTGAGTGTGTTTGTGAGAGAGTGTGTGTGTGAGAATGAGAGTGTGTGCAAGTTTGTATGTGAGACACAGTGTGAGAGAGAGTGTGTGTGTGTGGGCGAGAGAGAGAGTGTGTGTGAGACACAGATTCTCTGTGAGAGTGAGTGTATGAGACCAAGCGAGTGTGTGAGTGACTGTGTGGCACATAGAGAGTGAATGTGATACAGTGTGAGACAGAGTGTGTGAGAGTGAGAGTCAGAAAGACATTGTATATGAGAGAGAGCGTGTGAGCCCTGCCCTCCCAATCCATGCCCATCTGTCCCCTGCCCCCTCCATTCATCCTTTTCCAGCAATTCCCCTCTCTCCCTGAGCCCTGCCCTCCCAATCCATGCCCATCCATGCTCCTCTGTCACCTGTCCCTTCCATTCATCCCTATCCAGCAATTCCCCTCTCTCCCTGAGCCCTGCCCTGCAATCCATATCCATCCATGCACATCTGTCCCCTCCATTCATTCCTATCTAGCAATTCCCCTCTCCCTGAGCCCTGCCCTCCCAATCCATGCCCATCCATGCTCCTCTGTCACCTGCCCCCTCCATTCATCCCTATCCAGCAATTCCCCTCTCTCCCTGAGCCCTGCCCTGCAATCCATATCCATCCATGCCCATCTGTCCCCTCCATTCATCCCTATCCAGCAATTCCCCTCTCTCCCTGAGGCCTGCCCTCCCAATCCATGCCCATCCATGCTCCTCTGTCACCTGCCCCGTCCATTCATCCCTATCCAGCAATTCCCCTCTCTCCCTGAGCCCTGCCCTGCAATCCATATCCATCCATGCCCATCTGTCCCCTCCATTCATCCCTATCCAGCAATTCCCCTCTCTCCTTGAGCCCTGCCCTCCCAATCCATGCTCCTCTGTCCCCTGCCCCCTCCATTCATCTCTTTCCAGCAATTCCCCTCTCTCCCTGAGCCCTGCCTTCCCAATTGTATAATTATAGTACAGCAAGAGGCCCTCACTGGATGCCCACCGGAAGGGTGGAAGGCCAGATTTTAGGACTCAGGCTGTAAAAATACCAGCTAGGTTTAAAAATCTATGACTGGCTGAGCAAGGACTTGCTTTTCCTGCAAGTTAATATGTGTTCTAGCTTGAGACCTATCCACTGGAATAGTGGTGGGCCAAGCTACATAGCTTTAAACAGCTGAAGAGCACTGACTAGGCCTCATTAGAATTTGGTGTGACATTCAAAAGCAGTGCAAAAGCCAAGATCAAGGAATTGATGGCTAAAATCCTAACCCAGATCACAAAATGATTTGAACCTAATATATCCAAATTTAGATATCTTCATAAAAAAGTTGTTTTGTTCATGTTTTGATGCTTGGATGTCCGTATCTAAGGAAGTGATTACAAAAAGGGAAGTTGCACAACAAGTTGCAATACTAAAACGGAAGAGCACCTGGCCGGAGGGCATGACTCATAGATTAAGCAATATTAGAGAAAAAAATCTCTCTCCATAGACTTGTATGGTGACTAAATTGTATAAAAGCAGGGTGCATGCAAGCCCTCGGGAGAACTTTTCTCCAACGCCTCGGAAGCAGCAGAGCTCCGGTCAGCTGAATCCAGAATTTGTCTGATGAATGTATCTGATTAAAAGTCTGATTTGTAAATAAACTCCTCATCCCAAATGGTGATTTGTGGGTTTCACTTAATAATGAAAGGCTGTAAGTATAAATGCTTTTGTCGCATCCAGCAGCTATCTTTCACTGCATTGTATAGCTTGTAATCTGATACCAGTTTGTCATAAGGCTGGTACCTTTTCCTTGGACCTAGCGTCTCTCTCAGTGGCAATTTCTCTTAGAACTTCACAACCCCCTGATTACCCCAGTACTAGTGCTATTTAGAGATGGAGTCAGATTAAGGTCACTCTAGCCTTCTTGGGGGGGCTTGGGACCCCTTAAATTCTCAACACAATCCATGCCCATCCATGCTCCTCTGTCCCTTGCCCCCTCCATTCATCCCTATCCAGCAATTCCCCTCTCTCCCTGAGCCCTGCCCTCCCAATCCATGCCCATCCATGCTCCTCTGTCCCCTGCCGCCTCCATTTAACCTTTTCCAGCAAGTCCCCTCTCTCCCTTCCATGACCCCCCTCGCATCCATGCTCCTCTCTCTCCCATGTCCCAGCCTGGCCCGCCCTCTTTCCCCCCCCTTCTCCTCCATGCCCCCCCCTTCGCATCCATGCTGTCGTTTCTCCCCTGCCCTCCCGCTCCCATTGTTCAACTTTACTGGCCACCCTCTTCTCTCCCCCCAACTTTTTTTTTTTTTTTTTTTTCTTCTTTTTAAATTTACCTCCGTGGCAGTTCCGGCAGCGAAGCGTCAGGGAAAGAGGCGGCGCTTCCGACGTCTAGCCTTCCCTTCACTGTGTTCCGCCTTCTTCTGACGTCATCCTTGACGTCAGAAGAAGGCGGAACACAGCGAAGGGAAGGCTAGAGACGTCGGGAGCGCCGCCTCCTTCCCTGACGCTGCGCTGCTGGAATTGTTTGGTTTTTTTTCCGCCCTCGACGTCATGACATTTGACGCGAGGGCGGGGCAGAGACGGCTGGCTGGCTTGAAGGCTTCACACCACGAATCCACGAACCCTTCAGCCTGGGAGTGACGTCAGATGGCTTCAGAACGTTGTCCTCAGAACGTTGAGGGTGCGTTTTATTATACAGTGGTGGAAATAAGTATTTGATCCCTTGCTGATTTTGTAAGTTTGCCCACTGACAAAGACATGAGCAGCCCATAATTGAAGGGTAGGTTATTGGTAACAGTGAGAGATAGCACATCACAAATTAAATCCGGAAAATCACATTGTGGAAAGTATATGAATTTATTTGCATTCTGCAGAGGGAAATAAGTATTTAATCCCTCTGGCAAACAAGACCTAATACTTGGTGGCAAAACCCTTGTTGGCAAGCACAGCGGTCAGACGTCTTCTGTAGTTGATGATGAGGTTTGCACACATGTCAGGAGGAATTTTGGTCCACTCCTCTTTGCAGATCATCTCTAAATCATTAAGAGTTCTGGGCTGTCGCTTGGCAACTTGCAGCTTCAGCTCCCTCCATAAGTTTTCAATGGGATTAAGGTCTGGTGACTGGCTAGGCCACTCCATGACCCTAATGTGCTTCTTCCTGAGCCACTCCTTTGTTGCCTTGGCTGTATGTTTTGGGTCATTGTCGTGCTGGAAGACCCAGCCACGACCCATTTTTAAGGCCCTGGCGGAGGGAAGGAGGTTGTCACTCAGAATTGTACGGTACATGGCCCCATCCATTCTCCCATTGATGCGGTGAAGTAGTCCTGTGCCCTTAGCAGAGAAACACCCCCAAAACATAACATTTCCACCTCCATGCTTGACAGTGGGGACGGTGTTCTTTGGGTCATAGGCAGCATTTCTCTTCCTCCAAACACGGCGAGTTGAGTTCATGCCAAAGAGCTCAATTTTTGTCTCATCTGACCACAGCACCTTCTCCCAATCACTCTCGGCATCATCCAGGTGTTCACTGGCAAACTTCAGACGGGCCGTCACATGTGCCTTCCGGAGCAGGGGGACCTTGCGGGCACTGCAGGATTGCAATCCGTTATGTCGTAATGTGTTACCAATGGTTTTCGTGGTGACAGTGGTCCCAGCTGCCTTGAGATCATTGACAAGTTCCCCCCTTGTAGTTGTAGGCTGATTTCTAACCTTCCTCATGATCAAGGATACCCCACGAGGTGAGATTTTGCGTGGAGCCCCAGATCTTTGTCGATTGACAGTCATTTTGTACTTCTTCCATTTTCTTACTATGGCACCAACAGTTGTCTCCTTCTCGCCCAGCGTCTTACTGATGGTTTTGTAGCCCATTCCAGCCTTGTGCAGGTGTATGATCTTGTCCCTGACATCCTTAGACAGCTCCTTGCTCTTGGCCATTTTGTAGAGGTTAGAGTCTGACTGATTCACTGAGTCTGTGGACAGGTGTCTTTCATACAGGTGACCATTGCCGACAGCTGTCTGTCATGCAGGTAACGAGTTGATTTGGAGCATCTACCTGGTCTGTAGGGGCCAGATCTCTTACTGGTTGGTGGGGGATCAAATACTTATTTCCCTCTGCAGAATGCAAATAAATTCATATACTTTCCACAATGTGATTTTCCGGATTTAATTTGTGATGTGCTATCTCTCACTGTTACCAATAACCTACCCTTCAATTATGGGCTGCTCATGTCTTTGTCAGTGGGCAAACTTACAAAATCAGCAAGGGATCAAATACTTATTTCCACCACTGTATTAGATAATATGAAATCATGAAAATTATATATTTTCATGATTTTGTAATAGATTTAATTGCTTGACTCTTGTCAGTTGGCTATTTTCTTTCACTCCCAACCACCTTACTCCCTGATTTGTAGTTCTGAGGAGGAGTGTATGTGTGTGTGTGTGTGTGGGGGGGGGGGGGCATCTTATCCTTCACCTCAGACAGCAGATTACTTTGTGCCACCTTGATCTCTTTAGTCATCTGTCCCATGTGGCCTTACAATCTGTGCATTTGCTAGCCCTATGCTGGCTAAAAGTACCTGGCCTATACAAGAAACATCAGTGGGGCAGGAAAGTTTTTCACATAACCATGTGAACACTATCATCACGCTGGCCCAGCATTATGGCTCCTATTCATCAACCAATTCCTAATCCACAGCAGAACATTTCCTCTTATCCCATGACTAATTTTCTCAGGAATCTCTCATGAGGGACTTTGTCAAAATCTTTCTGAAAATCTAGATACACTACATCAACTGGCTCACCTTTACCCACATGTTTATTCATGCATTCAAAGAAATGAAGCAAATTGATGAGGCAAGACTT
This sequence comes from Microcaecilia unicolor, assembly GCF_901765095.1. Classification (NCBI taxonomy): domain Eukaryota; kingdom Metazoa; phylum Chordata; class Amphibia; order Gymnophiona; family Siphonopidae; genus Microcaecilia; species Microcaecilia unicolor. The sequence continues at coordinate 234,383,762 of NC_044034.1, forward strand.
ACCTTGGCTGAATCAATGTTGACTATATCCCATTCCATATCATCAAGCTGATCAATCCATAGACTGGTGGGTTGTGTCCATCTACCAGCAGGTGGAGATAGAGAGCAAACTTTTGCCTCCCTATATGTGGTCATGTGCTGCCGGAAACTCCTCCTGTATGTTCTCTATCTCAGCAGGTGGTGGTCACACACAGCAGCAGCTCTGGCTAGGCCTCCAAGCCTAATCCTTAGGTTTTGTTGAGGCCTGGGGTTGAGGGCTCTTTTGAGCAAGTGCAAACCTGGTGGTGCCAGGTCCCTCCTTTTCTCCCCCCTCCCGCTGGCTCCGTTTAAAAAAAAAAAAAATAAATAAATAAATTTTTAAACGTCTTTAAAGGCGTTTAATTCGACGTTTCTTTAAACGTTCATTGCAGCTACTCACTGGGACACCAGTTCGTTACAGCTCGGAGCGGCAAGCAGGTAATTTTACCTTTTTATAGCGGGCAGGGGGTTCCCCGATTCTTCTCCTCGTGGCATATGGCGTCGGAGGGCGAGGGCGCGAAGGGTCGCTCCCCGGATCGCTGGAGCGCTTCTAGAGGGGATGCGGGGGTTTTACAACCTGATTCGCCCTTGATGGGTGACAGTTTAGTGACCGATGAATGTCCCGGTCGTTCCTCCGGCGTGGCGGTTTTTTCCCGCCATAAACGCCCATCCCCCGCTCCTCGCCTCCGCCATCTTGGCCGGCCATGCGGCTCGGACGGCTTCTTCGTGGGCCGCCCTTGAGGTAGGAGACATTAATGCCATGAACGCCCTTAATTTGGGCGACGGCACAAAGCGGCTAAAGTTAAGCGCCGTTCTTCCCGCGCGGCTCCTTCGCGGAGTTTCGCGCCGGACGCCATTTTGGATGCGCAGCATGTCTCTCCCCCGCTATTGTGAGCGCCGGTTGAGAGTGCCTCTAGGGCTGTTGCCCAGGCTGCGGAAGTGCACAGTCTGGGGGGTTTCTCCCCCGAGTTTGTTTTGCTGCTGCATCAGGCTTTCCTCATGCAAAACGCTGCCCCTGCTCCCTCTTCTGATAAAGAGGTTGAGGTTCCCAGAGGTAAACGCCCTCGGGTTGATTTCCAGGCCTTGGAGGACTTTGTCTCCTCCGATGTAGATGAGGGCAGCGTGTCTGAGGTCTCCCAACGGTCCTTTGCGGATTCCTTGGAGGAGATAGATCCCCGCTCGGATGGAGCGGATGACCCCTCTGCAGCGCGGCTTTTTAGCCCAGAGGATTTGCCCAACCTGTTGTTACAGGCCATGGACACTTTGAAGATTTCCTCTCCGGAGGACGTCTCTCCCTCAGCCCCTGTTGGCTCTGCCATTATGCTGGGGACGAAGCGCCCGCCTAGATCCTTCCACGTGCATGATGCCATGCACACCTTAATTGCGGCTCAATGGGATGTCCCGGAAACGAGCCTTAAAGTGGCTAGGGCTATGTCCCGCCTCTATCCTTTGGCTGTGAGTGAACGTGAGGCCTATCTGTGGCCTACCGTGGATTCTTTAATCACTGCGGTGACTAAGAAAATGGCGTTGCCGGTGGAAGGTGGCACGGCCCTAAAGGACGCCCAAGACAGAAGATTGGAGGCGGCCTTAAGGTCGTCCTTTGAGGCAGCTGCGCTAAATTTGCAGGCCTCAGTTTGCGGCTCCTATGTGGCCAGGGCGTGCCTGACTATGGTGCAGCGGGCTTCCCCCTCGGATCTTTCCTTGAGGGCTGATTGGCCGGCCCTGGAATCGGGCTTAGCCTATTTGGCAGACTTGCTGTATGATGTCTTGAGAGCCTCAGCTAAGGGCATGGCTCAGACAGTCTCTGCGCGGCGGTGGCTTTGGCTGAAACATTGGTCGGCTGACCACGCCTCTAAATCCCGCCTGGCTAGATTGCCTTTTAAAGGCAAGCTGCGCTTTGGGGTCGAGCTGGACAAAATCGTGACCGATCTCGGCACGTCTAAGGGCAAGAAATTACCAGAGGTCAGTGCTCGGGCTAGTACTCGTCCCGGTACCTCCAGAGGACGGTTGCTGGAAGCCCGTCGGTACCGCCCGGGCAAGTCGGGTTCCTCTGCCCCCTCTTCCTTCAAGAGGAATTTCTCCCCCAAGCAGCATTCCTTTCGCAGAGACCGCCGTCCCGGAGGTGCTCCCTCCGGTCCTCCCCCAGGGTCTCGTACCCAATGACGGGGCCTTGGTCCACGCCCCAGTGCAGATTGGAGGACGGCTGTCCTCGTTTCTGGGCGAGTGGACCACTATAACTTCAGACGCGTGGGTGCTGGAAGTCATCAGAGACGGCTACAAGCTAGAGTTCTGCCAACCCTTAAGAGACGGGTTTGTACTCTCTCCCTGCAAGTCTCCGGTCAAGCTGTGGCAGTGCAGCAGACCTTGGACAACCTGATCCGCCTGGGTGCGGTCGTTCCGGTGCCAAAAAATCAGATTGGCAAGGGACGTTACTCCATTTACTTTGTGGTTCCAAAGAAAGGAGGTTCTGTCCGGCCTATCCTCGACCTCAAAGGGGTCAATCGGGCCTGGAAAGTGAGACACTTTCGCATGGAGACTCTCCGCTCTGTTATAGCGGCAGTGAAGGCAGGAGAGTTCTTGGCTTCCTTGGACATCAAGGAAGCGTACCTGCATATTCCCATCTGGCCTCCTCTCCAACGCTTTCTGCGTTTTACAGTCCTGAGACGACACTTCCAGTTCAGAGCCCTCCCTTTCGGGTTGGCTACTGCTCCGCGGACCTTTTCCAAAGTAATGGGGGTCATAGCGGCCTTCCTGCTAAAGGAAGGAGTACAAGTCCATCCTTATCTGGACGACTGGTTGATCCGAGCCCCCTCTTATGCAGAGTGCGGCAAAGCTATGGACCGGGTAGTTGCTCTGGTGAGCTCCCTGGGATGGATCATCAACTGGAAGAAGAGCCAGCTGCGCCCGACTCAGTCCCTGGAGTATCTGGGAGTTCGATTCGACACCCAAGTGGGCAGAGTGTTCCTGCCAGACAATCGGATTGTCAAGCTTCAGGCTCAGGTGGACTAGTTCCTAGTAGCCTCTCCTATTCGGGCTTGGGACTACGTGCAGCTGTTGGGCTCTATGACGGCCACGATGGAAGTAGTGCCCTGGGCCAGGGCTCATATGAGACCACTACAGCTATCTCTGCTGCTGCGCTGGACTCCGATGTCGGAGGATTATGCTGTGCGCCTTCCCGTGGACCCAGCAGTGCGCAAGGCGCTGAGCTGGTGGACGCAGACAGACAAGTTGTCTGCAGGATTGCCTCTGGTGACCCCGGAGTGGATTGTCGTCACGACAGACGCCTCTTTGATGGGCTGGGGAGCCCACTGCTTGGGAAGGACAGCGCAGGGGCTCTAGTCTCCTGCAGAGGCAAGTGGTCTATCAACCTCCTGGAACTCAGAGCCATTCGGTTGGTGTTATTGGAGTTCATCCCGGTACTGGTGTTGTAGCCTGTACGGGTCCTGTCGGACAATGCCACGGCTGTGGCCTATATCAACCGCCAGGGAGGTACCAAGAGCGCCCCTCTAGCCAAGGAGGCTATGAGTCTTTGCCAGTGGGCGGAAGCGAACCTGGAGCAGCTTTCAGCGGCCCACATTGCCGGAGTCATGAATGTCAAGGCGGACTTTCTCAGTCGCCATACCTTGGAGCCCGGAGAGTGGCAACTATCTGCTCAGGCGTTCTTGGACATCACGAAGCGCTGGGGCCAGCCGAGCCTAGATCTGATGGCGTCATCGGCCAATTGCCAAGTGCCGCGCTTCTTCAGCAGAGGACGGGACCCTCGATCCCTGGGAGTAGATGCTGTTCTCCAACAGTGGCCGACACAAGAGCTCCTCTATTTGTTTCCGCCCTGGCCCATGTTGGGCAGGGTGCTAGACCGGGTGGCAAAGCATCCCGGCAGGGTAATCCTGGTGGGTCCGGATTGGCCCAGACGTCCCTGGTATGCGGACTTGATCAGGCTCTCAGTCGACGATCCTCTGCGGCTGTCAGTGGAGCAGGGCCTGTTACGTCAGGGTCCCGTGGTGATGGAGGATCCCTCTCCCTTTGGTCTTACGGCCTGGCTATTGAGCGGCAGCGTCTGAGGAAGAAGGGCTTCTCAGACAAGGTCATCGCCACTATGCTGAGAGCGAGGAAGCGCTCTACTTCTACTGCTTACGCCAGGGTTTGGCGTATCTTTGCAGCATGGTGTGAAGCAGGCTCACTTTCTCCCTTCACTGCTCCAATTTCTTCAGTGTTGGCGTTCCTGCAAGAAGGTCTGGAGAAAGGCCTGTCGCTCAGTTCCCTTAAAGTCCAGGTAGCGGCTCTGGCTTGCTTCAGGGGCCGCCTGAAGGGTGCTTCCCTGGCTTCGCAGCCAGATGTGGTGCGCTTTCTCAAGGGAGTTAATCACCTGCGCCCTCCTCTGCACTCAGTGGTGCCTGCGTGGAATCTCAACCTGGTGCTAAGAGCATTGCAGAAGCCGCCTTTTGAACCCTTGTCAAGGGCATCTCTGAAAGACCTGACGTTGAAAGCAGTCTTTTTGGTGGCTATCACTTCAGCCAGAAGAGTTTCCGAGCTCCAGGCGCTCTCATGTCGAGAGCCTTTTCTGCAGTTCACTGAGGCAGGAGTGACTATTCGCACAGTGCCTTCCTTCCTGCCCAAGATTGTTTCTCGCTTCCATGTGAATCAGCAGCTCTGTCTCCCTTCCTTTCGTAGGGAGGACTACCCAGAGGAGTACTCCGCTCTTGAATATCTGGATGTGAGACGAGTCATCATCAGATACTTGGAAGTGACCAATGATTTCCGGAAATCGGATCATCTGTTTGTCCTGTTTGCAGGTCCTCGTAAGGGTCTGCAGGCTGCTAAGCCTACAGTGGCAAGATGGGTCAAGGAAGCCATTGCAGCGGCTTATGTGGCCGCGGGGAAGGTGCCGCCTATCCAGCTGAAGGCTCACTCCACGAGAGCTCAGGCGGCCTCGATGGCAGAGGCCGGATCCGTCTCCTTGGAAGAGATATGCAAGGCGGCAACGGGGCTTCGGCTCATACATTCTCCAAGCATTACCGTTTGACTGTGGCTGCACGGGCGGAGGCCCGGTTTGGAGCTTCAGTGTTGAGGTCAGGGATTTCTATGTCCCGCCCTGGGTGAGTACTGCTTCGGTACATCCCACCAGTCTATGGATTGATCAGCTTGATGATATGGAAGGTAAAATTATGTATAATCATACCTGATAATTTTCTTTCCATTAATCATAGCTGATCAATCCATAGCCCCTCCCAGATATCTGTACTGTTTATATTCTGGTTGAATTTTAGGTTCAAGTTTAGCCTTCAGTTACTTCAGGAGGACTTCGTGTTCAAGTTCTTCTTTCACTTGGATTCTTCAAGAGTTGAGACGAGTTTGTGTTACAGTGAGCTGCTGCATTCCTCTCCCCTCCGTTTTACGGGGCTGGATTGAGACATAAATTCTGCCGGCACTCCCTCCCGCTTCGTGTGGCTGTAGGGCAGCTTTGTACCCCTCCCGCTTCGGCGGTGTTAGGGTCAGTCAGCTCCTCCCGCGGTTGCGGTTGCAGGATAAGCCAGATCCCCCCGCATCGGCGGGTGTGGTGTCCCTCCCCCGCTCCGCGGGGATGAGCTGGACGGATTCCCCTCCCCCACTTGTGTGGGGATGAGCTGGGTTAATTCCCCTCCCCCGTTTCGGCGGTGGTGAGCTGGGCAGAGTGTCCCTTCGTGGGTGTAATTCTCTAAGTGCTGAGTCCTGCGGATGGAGCTTTGATATCGACATACTGAGGAGTTTCCGGCAGCACATGACCACATATAGGGAGGCAAAAGTTTGCTCTCTATCTCCACCTGCTGGTAGATGGACACAACCCACCAGTCTATGGATTGATCAGCTATGATTAATGGAAAGAAAATTATCAGGTATGATTATACATAATTTTACCTTGAACCATGTTTATCTATGTGTTCAGTGATTTTATTTTTTATAATAGTTTCCACTGTTTTGCCTGGTACTGATGTCAGGCTTACTGGTCTCTAATTGCCTGGGTCACTCCTGGATCCCTTTTTAAAAATCAGTGTTATCTTGGCCACCCTCCAATCTTCAAATACCATGAACAATTTTAATGACAGATTATAGATCACTAACAGCAGTTCTGTAATTTCATATTTGAGTTCCTTCAGTACCCTAGGTTGTATATCATCCAGTCAAGGTAATTTACTATTCTTTAATTTGTTGATTTGACTCAGTACATCCTCTAGGTTCACAAAGATTTCTTTCAGTTCCTCTGCATCATCACCCTTGAAAACCATCTCTGGTACAGGTAGATCTCTTACATCTTCTTCTGTAAAGACTGAGGCAAAAGTTCATTCAGCCTCTCTGCTATGGCTCTATCCTCCCTGAGTGCCCCTTTTACTCCTTGATGATCTAACAGTTCCATTGATTCCCTCACAGGCTTTCTGATTTGACATACCTGACAAAGTTATTACTATGAGTTTTAGCCTCTGAGGCAAGTTTCTCTTCGTATTCTCCTTTGGCATTCATTATCAATGTTTTGCATTTAAGTTGCCAGTGTTTATGTTGCTTTTTGTTTTCTTCATTTGGATCTTTTTTCTATATTCTGAAAGATGTTCTTTTGGCTCTAATAGCAGTTTCACTTCTCCCTTTAACCGGTTGTCATTTGCTCTTCTTCCCACTTTTATTAATACGTGGAATACATCAGGTCTGGGCTTCCAAAAAAGTGTTTTCAAACAATGTCCATGCCCGATTTAAAGCCCTAACCTTTGCAGCTGAGCTTTTCAGCTTTTTTTAAAACCATTTTCCTCATTTTATCATAGTTAAGCTATTGAAAATTAAATGATCACTGTTTCCCAGTGGACCCAACACCGTTATCTCTTGTTCTAAGTCCTGCATTCCACTAAGGATTAGATCTAAAATAGCTCCCCCTCTTGTCAGTTCCTGGACCAATTGCTTCCTGATATGGCATTTAACTAGTTAATATGAGGGTAATTGAAATCACCCATTATTATGCTGTTGGCAAATTTGCTAGCTTTTCTCATTTCTGTTAACATATCTTCATCTGTTTGATCGTTCTGGCCTGGTGGACGGTAGTTCAGCCCTATCAGTATACTCTTTCCCTTCACACATGGAATTTCTATCCATAAGCATTCCACATACCTGCCTATGTCATTCAGAATTTTTATTTTGTTTGACTCAATTCCCTTTAACATGCAGCACAACCCCCCCCCCCCCCCTCCAATTTGATCCACCCTATTATTGCAATATAACTTATACCCTGATAATACAGTGTTCCATTGATTGTCCTCCTTCCACCTGGTCTCTGAGATACCTATTATATCTACCTCTTCATTTAGTGCTATATACCCTAACTCTCCTATCTTATTTTTTAGGTTTCTAGCATTTATATATAGACACTTCAAAGTGTGTTTTTTCCTTGCATCTACAAGCTACTTAGAAGTTGACAGGGATAAATTGCAACCTTTGATCTGTTCTGCCCTTAAACACTCCTGGCTTTCCTTCACCTTTGTTGAAACCTCTTTATTGGAATTCCCTAAACGTCCTGTTATATTAGTTACATTCAAGGATACCTCACTCTGAATCATGCACTCCTGAGTGACTGTCTGCTTTCCCCCTCATTCTAATTTAAAAGCTGCTCTTTCTCCTTTTTAAATGCTAGTGCCAGCAGCCTGATTCCATCCTAGTTAAGGTGGAGTCTATTCTTTTGGAATAGACTTCCCATTCCCCAGAATGTTGTCCAGTTCCTAACAAATCTAAATCCCTCCTCCCTACACCATTGTCTCATCCACAGATTGAGACTTTGGAACTCTGTCTGCCTTTTGAGTTCTGCGCATGGAATGAGGAGCAGTTCTGAAAATGCTACCCTGGAGGTTCTGGATTTTAGCTTTCTATCTAAGAGCCTAAATTTGGCTTCCAGAATCTTCCGCCTACATTTTCCTATGTTTCTGGTACCAACATGTACCGAGACAGCTAGCTCCTCCCCAGCAGTGCCAAAAATCATATCTAGGTGATAGATCATGACAGAGCCCCTCGACAACCCCCCCCTCCCATATCCCAATTCTGGGAATGTACTTATTGAGATACTTAGCTCACTTAGACATTCCCTGTGCAGGTGTTGAAAAATTGGTATTTCGACGTTCCAGGCACATGGATGTCAGTTTTGGCATTTTGGGATGTCTGTATGCTTCGAAAATAAGTGCCATAATGCCCTTCCTGCTAACTCCATGTAATTTGGACACACACACAAAACATCCAGCCACAGGCTGCTATCTCTTTGCTCAGAGATAAAGTACTAGAGGGATGTAAGCCCATCACAGGCGAGGCAGAGTTAGGTCCACTGACCCGTTGCCAGCACTGAATGATAATATCTGTAAAAGGTAGAGATTGAAACTGCACCATATTTACATTAGTTAGTCAATAGAAGAACAATACAGGGGTTTGATAATTTGAACAATAGTTCGATTAACAATAATTACTCACAATTAAAGTTTGCAGCATTTGTTCATGTAGTCATTTGTATAAGCGCTTCTTGATCTGCTATGTATGTCTCTAGCTTAACATGTTAATAAGTTTTGTTATGATTATGATAGGGTTCATTTCATCCTGGTTGGGTCTGGCAGGCCGTACCTGTGTCTATGGCCCTTAGACACTGTTCCAGTGTCAAAAAGCATCTTCTTGGCAGTCAGTTTTATAAAATCAGCAGTGACACACATTTGCAGAGTCTACCAGGATATTTTCTGTAGTGATTTCATCCAAGTCAGAATAGCCAAAACTTGAGGAAATCAGGATTTTCTGATATCATTTTGTTTGCACCTGATGCTCTTTCTCCACTTCAAATGGACGATCAAACTGAAGGTTTAAAACTTTGGAAAATCATGACTCAAGGAACTGGATAGTATCATAGTGTAAAGACCAAGGATCCACACATTATTTCTCCTGTTCCAGTTGCCATAGTCCTCCATCATGGTCTTAACTACATGGAGGGCCTTCTAGTCATCTCATTGTCATTCAGCAGTCTCATAATCTAGCCCAGTATCCTGTTTCCTACAGTGGCCAATCCAGGTCACAAGTACCTGACAAGATCCCAAAAGAGTAAAACAGATTTTATGATGCTTATCCACGAAATAAGCAGTAGATTTTCCCAAATTCATCTTAGTAATGGCTTATGGACTTTTAGGAAATTATCCAAACCATTTTTAAATCCTGCTAGACTAATGGCTTTTACCACATTCTCTGGCAACAGATTCCAGAGTTTAATTACACACTGAGTGAAGAAATATTTTCTCTAGTTTTAAATTTTGCCCACTCAGTATTTTATAGACCTCTGCTATATCTCCCCTCAGCCATCTCATCTCCAAGGTGAAGAGCCCTATCCGTTTTAGCCTTTCCTCATGAGGAGGTCATCCCATCTTCTTTCTGTCACTTTCTGTCAGCCTCATCTGTACATTTTCTAATTCTGCTATATCTTTCTTGAGATGTGGTGACCAGAACTACACACAGTATTCGAGGTGCGGTTGCACCATAGAGTGGTACAAAGGCATTATAACATTCTTCTTTTCCATTCCTTTCCTAATAATTCCAAACATTCTATTTGCTTTCATAGATCCTTTTCCTAGGCAGTGACTTCTAATGTGGAACCTTGCATTGTGTTGTTATATTTGGGCTCTTCTTTGCCACCTGCATCACTTTGCACTTGCTCATATTAAAAGTCATCTGCCATTTGGATGCCAAGTCTCCCAGTCTTGTGAGCGCCTCTTGCAACTTTTCACAATCTTCTTGAGATGTAACAACTTTGAATAATTTTATTACCTCACTAGTTCTTCCCATCTCTAGATCATTTATAAATATGTTAGAAAGCAGCAGTCCCAGCAGAGACCCCTGGGGAACCCCATTATCTAGCCTTCTCCATTGAGAATACTGACCATTTAATCCTACTCTCTGTTTTCTATCTTTTAACCAGTTTTTAATTCACAGTAGGAAATTACCTCCTATCCCATGACTTTCTAGTTTCTTCAGGAGTCTTTCATGAGGTACTCTGTCAAATTCCCTTTTTTTAAGTTCAAATAATTTATTGAAATGTTTTTTCCTTTAGAAAATCCTAATACACTATATATTGACCATCTCAGCTTTATCCACGTTTGTTCATCTCTTTAAAGAAATGTAGTAGATTGGTGAGGCAAGATTTTCCTTCACTAAATCCATGTATATGCTCTGTAATTTTGTTCTCTATAATAGTCTCTACGATTTTGCTTGGCACTGACGCCAGGCTCACCAGTCTATAATTTCACGGATCACCCCTGAAACCCTTTTTAAAAATTAGCGTTACATTGGTCACCCTCCAATCTTCTGGTACCATGCTTGATTTTCAATTCTATCAGCACTCTGGGGTGTATACTGTATGGTCCCAGAGATTTTCTACTCTTCAGTTTGTCAAATTGCCCCAGTACATCTTCCAGGTTTACAGAGATTTGTTTCAGTTTCTCTGACTCATCAGCATTGAATACTATTTCTGGTACTGATATCTCTCCCACGTCTTCTTCGCTGAAGACCGAAGCAAAAAATGTATTTAATCTCTCCACTATAGCCTTGTCTTCCCTGAATGCTCCTTTTATACCTCGGTCATCTAGCGGTCTGACTGATTCTTTTACCAGTTTCTTGCTTCTAATATACTTAAAAAAGTTTTTACTATGTGTTTTTGCCTCCAACGCAATTTACTTTTCAAAGTCTCTCTTTGTCTTCCTTCTCAGCTTGACATAGAAACATAGAAAAATGTATGCAGATAAGGATCATATGGCCTACGTAGTCTGCCTATCCATGCCATCTACTCTCCATATCACTCCCTTAGAGATCCTATGTACTTGTTCCAATCTCTCTTGAATTCAGGTACTGTTTTCATCTTCACCACTTCCACCCGGGAGGCTGTTCCATGAATTCACCACCCTTTCTATGAAGAAGTATTTCCTCAGGTTGCTTCTGAGTCTATCCCTTTCACCTTTATCCTATACCTCCTCGTTCCAGAGCTTTCTTTCATTTGGAAGAGACTTGCTTCCAGTGTATCTATGTCATGTATATATTTAAATGTCTTTATCATATTTATTTATGCAGTTATTTATTTATTTATGCATTCTTATATCCTACTATTTTCCAAAAGTGAGTTTCGGTTCAAAGTGGTTTACAATTTGCAGTTAGGTGTATATTACAGTAATGTTTTTTTTGGTTAGGATGTCTTTTAGAACATCTGTAATTTGTATGGTTAGTTATAGAACTTTTTGGTAAGGTAGGTCTTCAGTTCTTTTCTGAACTGGAGATAGTTAGTGATGCTTCTTATGGCCTTGGGTATTGAGTTCCACCCTTTAGAGCCCAGGTGCCATATAGATGATTTTGTAGATTATGTTTCTGCATTTAGGTAGGTGGAGAAGTAGGTAGCCTCTAGTTTCTGGGCTTGCATTTCTTGTTGATAGTTCTATCTGGTCTAGCATGTTTTTTGGAGACATTCTAAATAGTATTTTGTAAATGAGGGTGCTTGTTTTAAAGAATAGCATTGATCGGCAGCCAATGTAACTTTTCAAGCAGTGGGGTTGCTCTCTCATATTTCAATTGTTTAAATATCAGTCTTGCTGCCGTGTTTTGGACTGTTTACAGTGATTTTAGTGTGGTTTCTTTGCATCCCGCATATGCTGCTTTGTAGTAGTCTAGTTTCAACAGTATCATCGATTGCACTATTTGCCAAAATGATTGTCTTGGAAAGTAGTCTCTAATCCTTCCCAGTTTCCACAGTGTCTTGAAACATTGTGATGTGATTGCTGATACTTGACTGTCCAGAGATAGATGTTTGCTGAGAATGATTCCCAATATTTTTAGTTGTGTCTCAATTTGGTATTTTTGATGGTTGATTGTGAAGTTTTGGTAAGATGTGGGGTTGTGTGGGCTGGGTAGAACCAGGAAATTAGTTTTGTCTCCATTTAGCTTGAATTTGAAGGTTGTGGCCCAGTTTTCCATAAGTTCCACATTAGGAGTCATTGACCAGGAAAGGGATCTAGGTGCCATCGTTGATGATATGTTGAAACCCTGTGCTCAGTGTGTGGCAGCAGCTAAGAAAGCAAATAGAATGTTAGATATTATTAACAAATGAATGTAAAACAAAAATGAGGTTGTTATAATGCCTTTGTGTCACTCCATGGTGCAACCGCAGCTTGAATACTGGTCACCGCATCTCAAAAAAGATATAGTGGAATTAGTAAAGGTACAGAGAAGGGTGACAAAAATGATAAAGGGGATGGGATGACTTCCCTATGAGGAAGGGCTGAAGCGGCTAGGGCTCTTCAGCTTAGAGAAAAGATGGCTGAGGGGAGAGATGATATTAGTCTATAAAATAATGAGTGGAGTGGAACAGGTAGATGTGAATCATTTGTTTACTCTTTCTAAAAATACTAGGACTAGGGGGCACGCAATGAAGCTAGAATGTAGAAAATTTAAAACGAACCGGAGAAAATATTTCTCCACTCAACATGTAATTAAACTCTGCAATTCGTTGCCAGAGAATGTAGTAAAAGCAGTTAGCTTAGTGGGGTTTAAAAAAAGGTTTGGATGGCTTCCTAAAGGAAAAGTCCATAGACCATTATTAAAATGGACTGGGGGAAGATCCACTGCTTATTTCTAGAATAAGCAGCATAAAATGTATTGTACTGTTTTGGGATCTTGCCAGGTACTTATAAATGCTAAATAGTAGTAGTAGTAGTACTTGTAGCCTGGATTGGCCACTGTTGGAAATAGGATGCCGGGCTTGATGGACCTTCAGTCTGGCCCAGTATGGCAATACTTATGTACTTGTGTACTTAATTTTGACAAAGAGGGAAACAACTGATAAACTATTGAGAATACTCAGCAATTTTTCAAGTATTTTGGCAGAGCGTAATTTATTCTGTTCTATTCAAGGTATTTATATCCCGCTAATATCAATACTGAATCTAAGTGGTTACATATATTCAAAAACATACCATTAAGATCAAGAAAATCCTACTAAAATTATTCATTGAAATACTTATTAAAAAGATAGGTCTTCAACCCTTTACGGAACTGCAGATAATCAAAAATTGCCCAAATTTGTACAGGTATAGAATTCTACAATTTACTAGCATGGAGAGCAAAGGAACAATCATGAAATCTCTTATACTGGACTTTTTTAACAGGTGGAAACCCCAACTGTAAAGTGGAATGAAAATGGGAATTCACTCTGAAAGCTGGACAAGCTACCAACTGTGGAATAAGAGAGGAACAATTCCCCTGTAGTATGTTAAATACAATAGAAAGCATCTTAAAAAAATATATGTGCAGAAACTGGTAACCAATGTAAGCTTCTTAACAAAGGTGTCATATGATCATAATGAGAGCAACCATAAATCATTTTGGCTGCAGTATATTGAAATAATTGCAACCTTTTAACTAATCTTGTTACGCCTACATATGAAACACTGCAGTAGTCCAACTGAGGTAACACAATAGCTTGAACCAATATGCAAAAGTGTTCAGTAAAAAAAAAAGAGATTTTATTGCTCTCAATTGTTGCTATTTAAAAAATAACTTCTTTCTCAGATAATTTATGTGTGGATTCATTGTCAGTTGAGTATCCAAAATAATACCTAAAACCCTAGAGAAGTTTTCAAACTGTAACTGTTCTCCTGAAGCAATAGTCATGCTGAAGGGACCAAAGTAGTATCATTGCAAAAATATAACAATTTGATCTTAGCTGCATTTAATTCTAAGAGATGCTGACTAGCCCTCAATCAGGGCTACACAATCAGAAATAGTAATCTTAGGAAATCTGATGTTACTGGAATTAGAACAAATATATCATCAGCATATGAACAACCACAGTAACCTGATGCCTCCAAAACTGAGCCCAATGAGCTCATAAATGCATTAAACAAGATCGGAGACAGTGGTGAGCCCTGTGGAACACCAACGTCTGATCTCCACATAAATGAAAACATATTATTCTTCTTGATACATTAGGTTCTATTCTTAGAAAACCTTCTATCCATTTATAAACAGTTCCAGGTAACCCAAATTCACATCAGGATATCATGATCCACTGTATCAAATGCTCCAGAAATATCAAATTGGAGCAAGACAGAATGAACCCCCAGGTTAAGAAATAATAAGGATTCTGTACTGTGCATTGACCTAAAACCGAATTGAAAACTATGTAAACAGTGAAAAGACTCCAAATATGATGTAATTTGCTTACAAACTATTGACTCCATGTGTTTTGCCATCCATGGGGTGCTGGTTGAAAATTAGAAACAACTGATAAGTCAGCACCTTGTGATTTCAGAATTGGGGTTAACACAATCTGCCCCAATTCTGGACTGTAAGACAGTCTATCAATTCTGATGGAATATCCTTCAATAAATAAAAAGGGCAAACATCAAGTAAACATTATTTATGAGAAAGTTTCTTCAACAAGGAAGTCACTGTAGTTGCTTCTACTGAAGCAAAAGCAGACCAATCCCTGCCTGCTGGAAAACATGCTCCATTTTAATTGCTGAATAGTCAGTTTTATGTGCAACATTCTTAAGAGATTACCTTAAATCCACTAAGCTAGTGTCATCTGTGTAACTGATAATGCAGCTAATATGAAAGCATTTGAAGGTGGGGTCTGCATAGGTTGCACAGGTCATAAATTCAGTCTCATACTCTCTCATGGACTGAGTCCAGCCATCAAAAACTGAGGTTGTTCCGAATGTGGGACAACTGTGGATAGCAGCTCTCTTCAGGCTGTTAGGGTCGTGTTGCTGCCAGGGTCCCTGTTGCTTTCTGAGCAAGTCATTATTCTGAGCTTTACTGTGCAGATCCCTTCACTTTTTCTTAGTCCTCCATGTCATGGTTTTGATTGTGGATGGCATTGTGTTGCTGGCAGATGACCAATTTGGAATTGCTACTTGACTTTGAGGCTGCAGGACATTGAAGGACACTGAAGTTCCCTAAAACTTCCCTAATTTAGTCCATAGTGTTATATATCTAGAATTTTGAGAAAGCTTGTTTAAATTATTAGAGTTTCTTCCCTTCCAATGATAGCAGATCAAACCTTGACTACATCATTGAACAACAGCCATCTGGTAATTTTAGAAACCTAAAAAAAGAGCATAAAAATAAAGAACATTTTCTAGAATTCACTGTAGCAAACATACTGTGGTACCATGTGCTATGGAATACATTACTGAATTTTATCTTGATTAAGTCATCATTATTTTGCACTGGAGAGTGTTAAAGCAGAATGTTTATTTTGACTGACTTCTACTGAGATATGCAAGTTCCTATGAGAACAGAGAAACAAGAGCAGAAAGTCTCATTCATTAATTCATTCCCATAAATTCTCTGATTGTGGTTGCAATACAATATCTATGGTACAGGATAAAATTTATTATGTTTTGAAATACACTAAAATAACTTTTTCTGGATACTTTTTCACTGTAGTTTTCAATGTGCCAGTCAAGTGCACAAGATGTATTCTTGGTGGCACAGCTAGGACTGAATGAGCCTGGGTGGAAAAATTAAGATGGTTTGAAAATTGCCGTATGGTAGTGGTGTACAGTTGTGGGGAGTGGATTTTGGGGGGGGGGGGGTTGGGGGGCTCAGCACCCAAGGTAAGGGAGCTATGCACTTGGGACCAATTTGTGAAGTCCATTGCAGTGCTCCCTAGGGTGCCCGGTTGATGTCCTGGCATGTGAGGGGGACCAGTGCACTACGAATGCTGGCTCCTCCCATGACCAAATGACTTGGATTTGGTCGTTTTTGAGATGGGCATCCTCGGTTTCCATTATGGGTAAAAACCGGGGACGACCATCTCTAAGTTCCCCCATCTCGACATTTAGGTCGACCATCTCTAAAGTCGACCTAAATGTTGAGATTTGGGTGTCCCCGACCGTATTATCGAAACAAAAGATGGACGCCCATCTTGTTTCGATAATACGGGTTTCCACGCCCTTTCGCAGCGCCGTCCTTACAGATGGGCACCCTTAGAGATGGTCGTCCTCATTCGATTATGCCCCTCCACATGTACCCTCATCAAAAGAAATTGTACGATGTGATACCCACTAACAAGCCTTTTCAAGAGTAACCCCCATGCTCTGGAATTTACTCCCAGAGGGGCTACATATAACTTGAGACTACCTGTAGGTCAGGAGTCAGGTGAAAGCCTAGCTCTTCTCCCAAGCCTTTAATATGTAGGGTGACAGACTATACACCTGGACTAGCTTGCTACACATACTGTAACTTAGATCAGTTCCTTATCTCTTGCTTAACTATACAAAGAACTTGCCTTGATTTTAGCTAATCATCAAATTATCCCAACTGACTCTGTACCACACATCTTGTTCCCATTGTATATTGGGCTCACAAGGAGCTGCAGTAGGAATCGAACCCAAGATGCTGGAATCAAAGGCTGCTGCACTAACCATTAGACCAGTCCTCCACTCTTAGGTGCCATGGTGGCATATACACCTGTAAGTTTGCACCTACGTGCATATATGTTAGTATTCTAAATATTTACATGAGATATGGGCACATAAATGTTTGTACCCAGTTTATAGAATTGCCTTTAAAACACGCCATGCTAGGTAGGATTAAAGATCAATCAAACCCAGCTTCTTGTCTCCAATAGTGGTCAGTGCAAGTCACTAGGAAATACCCATTAGATCTCAGACTAGATCAATACTTCGTTACTAACTTCCAAAGATAAGCCATGTGCTTTTCTCAAGTTTTCCTTGCTAATAATGGTTTATGGACTTTCCCTCTAAACCCCTATTAAGCCCAGCTATTTGCTTTCACTACAGCCTCTGGCAGCAACTTCCACAGCTTGATTGCATGTTGACTGAAAAATATGTTCTCAAATTTGTTTTAGATATTTTCTGCCTGTTAGTTCCACAGAATATATCCTGGTCCTAGTACTATTTGAAAGAGTAAGTACCTGGAACCCAATAATCAGCGCTATTTAATCAGCGAGGAATGGCTCCTGGCCGGATAAATAGTGCTTAGCCGGCTAACCACTAATAATCAGCACGAGATAGCTGGTTATTTCCATTGAATATAAGCTCTTAGCAGCTAGCCACTAACTGGCTATGTTGAGCAACTTAGCCATATCCAATGACTGGCACTGAATATCTGGTTTTAGTGTTAGCTGTGGCAACTTAACCAGCTAGGTGAATATTCAGAACTAAGGAGCCCTTTTACAAAGGCTCACTGAAAAATGGCTTGTGGTAGTGTAGGCATGGGTTTAGGGCGCGCTGTAAAGAGTATGTAGGACAGGCCCCAAAGGAACCCTGGGATAGGCCAGAATACCCCCGTTATAGGCAGGCATTCCCCAGGAAAAAACTAGAAAGAAAGAACTACAACTCCCAGCGCCGGTCTCGAAGAAGGAGAACAGTTGTGGGTAGTGTGTTTTGGGGGGGATTTGGGGGGCTCAGCACACAAGGTAAGGGAGCTATGTACCTGGGATCAATTTGTGAAGTCCACTGCAGTGCCCCCTAGGGTACCCGGTTGGTGTCCTGGCATGTGAGGGCGACCAGTGCACTACAAATGCTGGCTCCTCCCACAACCAAATGCCTTGGATTTGGCTGGGTTTGAGATGGCCACCATTAGTTTCCATTATCGCTGAAAACCAATGGCAGCCATCTCTAACACCGGCGATCTCTAAGGGCAGGCCAAATGTTGAGATTTGGCCGGCCCCGACCGTATTATCGAAACGAAAGATGGTCGGCCATCTTGTTTTGATAATACAGTCTGGTACGCCACTTAACGGGGCCGGCGTTAGAGATAGCCGCCCTTATAGATGGCTGGCCCCGTTCGATTATGGCCCTCTATATTACTACTCCCATTGAAGTTATTGGGAGTGGGGTAGGTGTACAGTAGGGGTAGGGCCATGGGGAGGGCATGGGTGCATCAGGTGTTTCTCTAGTGCCCACCCATCCAACCTGTTGGCTCACCTAAAAATTGCCTTCTGGCTACGCCACTGATCAACAATTTATTTATGTTACTTATTTATATTACGTTTTAAATCCAATAGCCTCATGATGACTTTACTAATTCCATCAAACAATTCCTAAGGCTTGTTGACACAAAGAAATGAGTTCCTTATGAATGTATTAACACTTTTGTAGATCTTTCACATGTTGCTGTCTAAAAATACAATTTAAAATGCATTAGTCTGTTTCATTGATCCACATTGCATACTCTGCACTCAACATGAAAGAGCAATTACAATTAAGAATAAGAAACCAAGGAGTCTTGATTGCGTACCTTAATACCCTTTGTCATAGTTTTTGGAAATGGCACAAAAGGAGGTTTGCTATCTTAACAGGGCCCATGATAATTTACAAACAACCCACCTGTGCCATTCACAGAACTTAAGCTGATCTGATTAGCTTGGATGAAGAATCTAGCTGTTTCTATTGTATAAAGTGAACTTGAAGCAAAGGTTTAAACATACTGAACACAGAACTGCTGAAAACTCTGGGATAAAGTTATTCCAAGGTAAGGTCTGAGGAAGGGCTATAGAAAATGTCTATGTGTTTGAATGTCTCTTGGGGCACTGTCTTGTCTATCTCTATAAATTGAAAACGTTTGGCACCAACAAAACATTGCCTGGATCAGGCCATCTGTGGAGGGCCATACAGAAGGAACCCTGGTCCTTCTTAAACTGAGTTCACCTTAACAAGGCCAAAGCTGGGGGGCCCAGAAACTAGGGCGGGGTCTGGGAAAGGAACTTAATTGCTGAGGCCCTGAAGGGAACAGGGAGGCCCAGAGTGGAAGAAAGAAGGCCCCAGGGAACATTTATGAATAAGGTACTTGGCTGTTATTCTGCTTTGAGCTAGCAGGGTAAGGCACATCCATTGAGCTTGACTGGCCTTATTTGGATCCATAAGCCTCATCAAAGCATCAGAACCTCAATAGGGTTTTTTTGGTCTGTTCTTCCTTTCTAAATTTTTTTTTCTCTGTCCTATCCAGTGGCGTACCAAGGGGGGGCGGTGGGGGTGGTCTGCCCCAGGTGCACGCTGCTGGGGGGGTGCCGTGGTGCGCGCCTGTCAGCTGAGTTCGCTGACTTCGCTGCAGCTCCCTCTGCCCCGGAACAGGTTACTTCCTGTTCCGGCCGGGGCAAAGAGAGCTGCAGCGAAATTAGCGAAGTCAGCGAACTCAGCTGACAGGCGCGCGCCGCGGCACCCCCCCCCCAAGCGGCGTGCACCCGGGGGGGGTCATTTTGCCGGGGGGGGGGGGGGGGCGCTGCACCCGGGGGGGGGGGGGGCGCATCGGCGATCCGCCCCGGGTGTCATGCCGGCTAGGATCGCCACTGGTCCTATCAATTTTGTGGTTCCTGTCTAAATATTCTCTGGAAAGGCGGTATATCAAATTTTAATAAATATAAAAAAAACATTATTGCTCCATCCTTCCAAAGTCAGTAGCCATGAATTAAGGAAATTCCTGAAGAAGGTTACTGCGAGGTATAACATTACTTAGAAAGAACAGAGGTATCTGGTTGATACTGGAGAAAAGATTCACTGTTCAACAATTTTCAGCAATTTCAACACTAATCCACAAACATGACCTGCACACAGGGGCAGAAAGAAGGAAGTCACTGCTGAAGAGAAACCATATGATGCTTTGTATAGTGTTTGAAAAGAAACACTTAGGAAATGCTACACACTTCTGGAAAAATGTTTTATAGTCCGATGAGACCAAAGTGGAGCTCTGAGATCTTAATTTTAAATGATTTATGAGGCAAAAATAAACACAACACATTATCAAGCTAGTACCATCACTACAATAAAGCATGGTGGTGGCAGCATTATGTTGAGAGGTTGATTTACAATAGCAGGGACATGGAGTTTTGTGAAAATTAAAAAAAAAAGATGGATGCTTCAAAGAACAGAAAGATCTTTAAGGAAAACTATTCTGCCCCATATTCATGGAGGCAGGATATAGTCTTATATATATTTAGTATAAATATTAATTGTATTCAATTGCATTGTTTGTATAATAGATGGTACTGGGGCTCTCCCCTCCTATAGTTTGCAGTATCCTGTGATTGACTTCCTCTGAGGTTTCTCTATTGGCTCTTAGTTCAGGGTCAGGGCCAGCTCTCCCTCTCAGTCCTATGGGCTGCGTGAGAGTGTCCCAGTCTTCCTAGCATGTCTTTGTGATCAGCAGCTGTTCTAGGGGCTGAACACTCCTTAATCTAATGTAATTCCATCAAGATTTTTCACCATCTCCCCAAGTCATTCCCCATTCATTTTCTCTGAGTTACTCCCCCATATTCCCCTTTGAGTGTTATAGCTTTTCCTCTCAGCTGGGCTGAGGTTCTGGCCATCTCCTTGCTTCTGAGGTGACTAGATATGAACTCTGTGTGCAGAAGGCAACAATTCTCTTCCAAGCTATTGAACTGTAAGTTGATTTTCTTTGTTTGCTACGATTACTACAATAAAGAAGAGTTGGATTAAGAATTGAAGAGGTCTTTTTCAAAGGCGTACTAACATTTTAGCGTGTGCTAAATGCTAGAGATGCCCATAGCAATATATGGGTGTCTCTAAAGTTTACACACACTTATTTTTAGCACATGCATGCATTATATTCATTTGGATGCCTCAGAGTTTACCACCAGCTGATTTCTACCGCGAGCTAAAAACGCTACCACGGCTTAGTAAAAGACCCTCTGAATTTTCAGTACTTGGATTTTCTCAACTTGGACTAAACCCATGTGAGTGATGTGAACTGAACTTGTGTCTGCTTAGATATAAAACTTTGTTTATACAAGAAAACCCTTTGGGGTAATTGGAATTGTATATTTTGAAATTTGCTTCTTGTAAGGCAGGTTATATTGTAGAAACTTCTCTTTTTTTCTCCTTTTTTCATTAATATGTGTGTTTCATTTCATTACTTTGCACATGTTAATGAGCCTTATATGTGCCTAAAATCAATTTTATGTGCATATAAAATGTATGCACAGAAAGAAACAAAATGAAATAGAGAGAATACAACTCAAAATGTCTTAAAGGAGTCTGTTTCACTAATCTATATAAAATACTCTGCACTTTAGACATAAAAGATAATTACAAAAATATTCAAAAAGCATTAAGAATAAACCAGTCTCTTTAAAGCATGCCTCCACATCCTTTATCACAGCAAACCCACATTAGCTCCACTTTAAAGAACTACCTTCACAAGGCTCATAATAAGTTAAAAGGAGCCCACCTGTTTTCAATCACAGTATTTAAGCTGATTTGAACACTCCTGGATGAAGACTCAAGCTGTTTGTATTGAATGCACACCCCTATTATGTTGCTATATTAAATAAAGCTCAAACTTGAAATCTTAAGAGTCTGTGGTTTGCACTAGCAGAAGTTCTTAACAGGACAGGGAACCAGAAATAGCCACATGAAGCAGTAGATTCCAAATCAGGGAAGGTCACAAGATATAATGACCCATGGAAATGTTGATCACTAGGGACTGTCACAGATTTTCAGCGGCATTATCCAGATAATGCTGCTGAAAACCATTGATTGCCCTGGCGCTATCTGGACTGCACCAGGTCAATTTCTGGGTACTGCAGATATTCAGCAACGATCTGGATACCAGCCAGCTCTGAATATCCAAGTATAATTTTAAATGCCAGTGCCAATGTTTGAAAGCAGGGCTAACCGTAGAGTTTAGATATTAAGCAGAATACGTAGAAAAAAGTAGATAATTTAATCTTAGATTAAAAACAAAAAAGCAACAAGTGGAGCAGTGTAGTAAAGACCTGGCTTTTGTATCCCTGGTTTCAGTATGCCTCCCTATCCCATCCATATGCGAGTTTGTTTAGGCCCTGATCCCTGAGGGAATGTCTGAATATGTTACTTAAAAAAATACACCAGTAAGCTGACAAGTTACACATGTTCATTTAGCCTTATCCTGGGTTGCTTCTTGTTGTATTTATGTGTATTTGTCTCATAAGTGCATCTTTCTCAGCAGTACCTGATTGTTAATTGTCTCTGAAGTTTTACTACACACAAACAGAATCTCTTTCAATGAGTCCACAGTCAGGCTGTTCCTTTCCTTTGTCTATTGGCAGTGAAAACATTTACATTGTAAGAAGAGGTAGAAAAGAAAAACTATGATCATAAATAGTTCTAAGTGATACGATATTTCAAAATATTTGGTCCATATTTTGTGTGAAAGCATTTTTTTGGAACACTTCAGGGTCAACATTCTAAGGGGTTTATCTGGGCAAGAGATGATCCTGTCCATTTAAACCTCAATGAGCTAGCCACTTCTGACATTCAGTGACACGTAACTGGATAGTGCCAATGATATTTACTAACCAACTAGGTTAGAGGTGATCTTGAGTAGAGTTTAGACGGAACATTGACTTAGCTGGTTAGTAGCGATATTCAGTCCACTAACCAGCAAACTATGTGGATAAAGTTAGGACAGCTGAAAGGCTGTCCTAACTTTATTCACTTAATTAACCAAGCACCAGTCTGAATATCGGCTGGTGCCTGGTTAACTACTGGGTTGTCGCACATCCTGGATATTCAATCCTGGAAGCCACTCATACCCCAGCATTGAATATCTAGGGTTAGTTCAGTCCACTGCTGTGAGAGGTTAACAATCCACTTACTCCCATGGGGTGAATATTACCCTTTTCATCTTCACTGTAAGCTTTCATAGATTGCTGCACTGAGCAAAACGCTTGATGATATCAATTTCCATGTATTATTGTTTTCATGAGTAACAATGTGTGCAGGCTAAGGTCCAAAGACAAAACTACCCAGAGAATATAGCATAACCAGGCCCAGAATAGTTGTTGTGGTCTTCAGTATGTAGCAATCACCTTCTATTTTTACTGAGCCCTCTGGTGGCAGCCAGTAGATTTTAGTTACATGATACAGCAACCCTGGGAAAGATTAGCTGACTCCTACAGAAAGGTCCCAACAGAGGAAATGGACTGGATTACAGCAGGGACCGAATTTTAGAGTGAGGAAGACTTCACAGTGAAGTATTACAATCAGTAGCAAAGAAGGATCAAGGTAAGGAATCAAAAGCACAAGGCAATGCCAGAGTGGTGAAAACTAAACTCTGGCAAAGAGACCAACCAAAGACTCTCCTTTTCTCTTCCCATGTGCCCTCCCATCCAGTATCTCTATCCCCATCCCCCATCACCCCTCGGGTCCATCATGTCTCCCTTTCTCTTCCCAACTGCCCTCCCATCAAGTATCTCTCTCCCCACTCCCTCAGGGCCGGATTTAGACAGGCTGGGGCCCAGGGCAGAAATTAAGGAGGGGCCCCTCCCCCAATCTCTCCACCCACCATTGCTGCCACACATTAAAAAAACTTTCATTGACATTGTCACACACAAAACACAGACAGGCCTTCACCAAATACAGAACAAGGGATCAGAAATTAGAAATAGACATATGAATACCAAAACTGAAGCATGGCAACACTGAAGAAATAAAAACAGAAATGCGCTTCCTTTTTGTACTGAACACAATTGGTAGCATCACAATTTTGGGCTCAGAGCCCTCAAAATTAGCCATCACCCTTGCTATGGCTGGAAGGGATCCCCAAGCTGTGCCAGCTGAAGACCACCTCTTCTGGTCAGGCAGCCAGAGCTCTCCAAGCTCTGCAGCTGGTGGCTATGTCCTCAAGCTGCTGCCACCGCCATTGCTGCCCCCCCCCCCATGCATGCTCAGTTTTCATGTACAGTGGGGGAAATAAGTATTTGATCCCGTGCTGATTTTGTAAGTTTGCCCACTGACAAAGACATGAGCAGCCCATAATTGAAGGGTAGGTTATTGGTAACAGTGAGAGATAGCACATCACAAATTAAATCCGGAAAATCACATTGTGGAAAGTATATGAATTTATTTGCATTCTGCAGAGGGAAATAAGTATTTGATCCCCCACCAACCAGTAAGAGATCTGGCCCCTACAGACCAGGTAGATGCTCCAAATCAACTCGTTACCTGCATGACAGACAGCTGTCGGCAATGGTCACCTGTATGAAAGACACCTGTCCACAGACTCAGTGAATCAGTCAGACTCTAACCTCTACAAAATGGCCAAGAGCAAGGAGCTGTCTAAGGATGTCAGGGACAAGATCATACACCTGCACAAGGCTGGAATGGGCTACAAAACCATCAGTAAGACGCTGGGCGAGAAGGAGACAACTGTTGGTGCCATAGTAAGAAAATGGAAGAAGTACAAAATGACTGTCAATCGACAAAGATCTGGGGCTCCACGCAAAATCTCACCTCGTGGGGTATCCTTGATCATGAGGAAGGTTAGAAATCAGCCTACAACTACAAGGGGGGAACTTGTCAATGATCTCAAGGCAGCTGGGACCACTGTCACCACGAAAACCATTGGTAACACATTACGACATAACGGATTGCAATCCTGCAGTGCCCGCAAGGTCCCCCTGCTCCGGAAGGCACATGTGACGGCCCGTCTGAAGTTTGCCAGTGAACACCTGGATGATGCCGAGAGTGATTGGGAGAAGGTGCTGTGGTCAGATGAGACAAAAATTGAGCTCTTTGGCATGAACTCAACTCGCCGTGTTTGGAGGAAGAGAAATGCTGCCTATGACCCAAAGAACACCGTCCCCACTGTCAAGCATGGAGGTGGAAATGTTATGTTTTGGGGGTGTTTCTCTGCTAAGGGCACAGGACTACTTCACCGCATCAATGGGAGAATGGATGGGGCCATGTACCGTACAATTCTGAGTGACAACCTCCTTCCCTCCGCCAGGGCCTTAAAAATGGGTCGTGGCTGGGTCTTCCAGCACGACAATGACCCAAAACATACAGCCAAGGCAACAAAGGAGTGGCTCAGGAAGAAGCACATTAGGGTCATGGAGTGGCCTAGCCAGTCACCAGACCTTAATCCCATTGAAAACTTATGGAGGGAGCTGAAGCTGCGAGTTGCCAAGCGACAGCCCAGAACTCTTAATGATTTAGAGATGATCTGCAAAGAGGAGTGGACCAAAATTCCTCCTGACATGTGTGCAAACCTCATCATCAACTACAGAAGACGTCTGACCGCTGTGCTTGCCAACAAGGGTTTTGCCACCAAGTATTAGGTCTTGTTTGCCAGAGGGATTAAATACTTATTTCCCTCTGCAGAATGCAAATAAATTCATATACTTTCCACAATGTAATTTTCCGGATTTAATTTGTGATGTGCTATCTCTCACTGTTACCAATAACCTACCCTTCAATTATGGGCTGCTCATGTCTTTGTCAGTGGGCAAACTTACAAAATCAGCAAGGGATCAAATACTTATTTCCCCCACTGTATATAGAAAAAACAAGCATTCACAGGCGTGGGTCAGCAATGGCGACAGCAACTTGGGAACACTGTCTTGTTCTATTCCTTCATTACACCTGTTTTTGACATTGATCCTTCCCTTATCTGTCTTATCTCCCTTTTTTTCTTTTCAGCCTCTCTATCTACTCAAATTTCACCTTCTTTCTCACCCTTCTTCTTTTAACTTTTCAGCTACCTATTAACTTTCCATATTCTTCTCTCATTCCCTAGCTGTCCCATTTCCCATCTTTCCTAGCCTGCTATTCCCTTCCATCTTTCATCTACCCTCCATTACTATGTTTCTACCTCTGTATTCACTATCCTCCTCTCACTCATTATCTTGCCATCTCTTCCCACATAATTCCGCCATTTCCACTATTTCTCCTCCTTCTCCTTCCCTCCACTGTTGTAGCCCAATACGTCCTCTCCCTCTCTCTCCCCTCCACCATGGCCTAACATCTCCCTGTACCTTTTTCTCCACACCCCTATCATCTTCCTACATAAGTACATAAGTATTGCCATACTGGGACAGACCGAAGGTCCATCAAGCCCAGCATCCTGTTTCCAACAGTGGCCAATCCAGGTCACAAGTACCTGGCAAGATCCCAAAACAGTATAATACATTTTATGCTGCTTATCAAGCAGTGGATTTTCCCCAAGTCCATTTTAATAATGGTCTATGGACTTTTCCTTTAGGAAACCATCCAAACCTTTTTTAAACCCTGCTAAGCTAACTGCTTTTACTACATTCTCTGGCAACAAATTCCAGAGTTTAATTACACGTTGAATGAAGGAATATTTTCTCTGATTCGTTTTAAATTTACTACTTTGTAGCTTCATTGAATGCCCCCTAGTCATAAAATTTTTGGAGAGAGTAAACAAGCGATTCACATCTACCTTTTCCACTCCACTCATTATTTTATAGACCTCTATCATATCTCCCCTCAGCCATCTTTTCTCCAAGCTGAACAGCTCTAGCTGCTTTAGCCTTTCCTCATAGGGAAGTCATCCCATTCCCTTTATCATTTTCGTCACCCTTCTCTGTACCTTTTCTAATTCCTGTCACATCTCTCTAATCAGATCAATCAGTGATATGGTTCAAAACTTTTATTTTCAGAGATTCGCCCAAATCTCTGAAAATAAAGTTTTGAACCATATCACTGATTGATCTGCTTTGTTTGTCTCCACGTTGGATTTTGCAGATCGCTTGCCATCTTGTTTCTTAGGAACATCTCTCCAATCTCCTGCCCCCCTCCCCCCATGGTTAATCATCTCTCTTACACTCTCTCCCCTCCATGGTAAGTTATTTTCAGTGCAAGGAACTAGATTCTGGAATTTATTATCAATGTCTGAAAAAAGTTCAGTCACCTTTACAATTTCAGAAATTTTTGAAAACTTTCCTTTTTGAGTCTTCTTAGGTTTGAGTTTTAAAGATTTTTAAGTAATATTATTTTATTCTTGTGTTGCTATCAATTTGTTTTGTTCTCTCGATGAGAAGAGCTTTTCTTATTGTGAACTGCCTAGAAGTCCTTTTTGGGATAATTTGTGCGGTATACAAAACAGAATAGCACAGCAAAGCATAGCATTGTCCAATATTGCTCCCTCTCTTTCCTGCTGTTGTTCCCTCCCCCCACCCTATCCCAAATGTACCAGCATCTCTTCCTACCCCCTCCCCTCCCATTCTTCAACACTCGCCTCTCCCTCCTTTCCTTCCCCGGGTCCAACATCTTTCTATTTCTTCCCAACTGCCCTCCCTCCCCATCTAGCATCTCTCCCTCCCTTCCCATCACTCCCGAATCCAACATCTCTCCCTCTCTCTTCCATCCCTCTACACCATTGCCATCTCTCTCTCCTCCTCCCCCTGTTCCCAGGCTCATAATTTCTTCTTCCACCATCCCCTCCCCCAGTCTACTTTAAAATAGCTCCCGGGGGCCCCCAGTCCCCCATCTCTTCCCCCTTCTTTACATCTCGATCTGAGGTCTCTCTCCCTTCCCTGTCTACCTTACATAATGCTTTCTGTTGACTGGGGATCGCTGGCACAGCAGATCTTCTGATAAACTGTCTCTGACTGCCCTGGCGCTGTTCGGCTGTCCTTCTGCCGCCGCTGCCACATTCCAAACGGGAAGTTGCATCAGAAGGGGCTGGAATGCGGTAGAGAAACAGCACCGGGGCAGTCACAGGCATCATATTAGAATCGCTGCTGCACCTACAATCCCCATTCAACAAAAGCATGATATAAAATAGACAGGAAAAGGAGGGAGACCTTGGATCAAGGTGGCAAGAAGGGGGAAAAAATGGAGGACTACGGAGGCCCCCTGGAGCCAGTGGCGTACCAAGTGGGGGGCGGTGGGGGTGGTCCACCCCGGGTGCACGCCGCTGGGGGGGGTGCCGCGCGCCAGTCAGCGTCGTTCGTTTCCATGCTCCCTCTGCCCCGGAGCAGGAAGTAACCTGTTCCGGGGCAGAGGGAGTATGGAAACGAATGACATGCTGACCGGCGCGTGGCACCCCCCCCCCCCAGTGGCGTGCACCCGGGGGGGATCTTTCGCCGGGGGGGGTCACGCTGCACGGGGGGAGGCGCTGCACCCAGGGGAGCGGGGCGCATCGGCGATCCGCCCCGGGTGTCAGCACCCCTAGGAACGCCACTGCCTGGAGCTGTGGGGCCCAGGGCACCTACCTTGTTTGTCCCCCACCCTAACGCCGGCCCTGCCCTCCTCCCTCCACACCACTCTTTGGGTTTATTATCTCTTCCTTTCTCTTCCACACTGCCCTCCCATCCAGTATCTCTCTCCCCTTTCTCCATACCACCCCTTGGGTCAGTGGTGTGCTGGTAAATGTTTAAGAACAGGTTCTCTCCCCGGTCCACCGCTGCACCCCCCCCCCCTCCAAATTGCAGAGCTGGCTATAGCTGGGGAGAGAGCCTGGGGGACACAATGCATTACTCTCTCTAGGAAAAAAAAATTAAATGCTCCCAGGTTCCAATCTAATTCATGTTTAATGTGGGATAAAATGCCATAAATAAGTAAATAAATATGAACTTTTAACGCTGAGCACTTGGTTCTCATAACATGATGTCTGTTTTAGAAGCCCTTTATCAGGAAAAAAAAATCTCTGCACAAATATAACAGGGTTAGGGTGGCCCTATAACCAGCCCCTCCACATGACACACCGAATACAATTTACAACAAATTACTACTCTACCTATGAAAAGTTATTCCCTTATTATACGTCCATTGTGTGTATCCGTATGCTGCACAAGCCAGCATATTTGAAAATACAACTTTATTTTTTTATAGTACCCTAAATAAAGACCAATGGCATATCAAATCTGCCCACGATATAAATTTGTCATAAGGTTTGCTACTTAGGCATAATAATAAATACATAGCTGATCTTTAAACCAAGATGACTAGCAAAACTAATTTTTCATAAGCTAAAAATGTTGTGAAGACTAAGATTCTGTGGTGCAAGGCGAGCCAGCTCTCCTCCCCCCTGAGCTACAAGGTCCCAGGCTCCGAGTCCAGTACATACCTGAAGAAGGCAACCACCCTGGTGGTCCAATGGATTCTTTGGGGCAGGCAGGAAAGATCCCCAGTCTTTCCTGCCCGCTGCCGGCGCGCTGACTCTCCCACTGCCACATCGCTCCTCAAAATGGCACCAAGACTTACAAGGGCGGCCTCCAAGACTTCAGCAGAAGTCTCAGCGGCCATTTTTAAAGAGCGATCCAGCAGCGGGGGAGAGTCAGCGCCAGCAGTGGGAAGGAAAGATTGGCGATCTTTTCTGCCTGCCCTGAAGAATCCATTGGACCACCAGGGTGGTTGCCTTCTTCAGGTATGTATTGGACTCGAAGCCTGGGACCCTGTAACTCGGGGGGGGGGGGGAGGAGAGCTGCAGGGCCGGTGCTAGGGTTTCTGGCACCCTCCTGCAGCCTATTAGTCGGCACCCCTACCCATCCAGGGGCGGGATCACTATGGCTCCGCCCCTAAAGTAGTCACACCCACAGTAGCCACACCCCTTTTCCCAGCCATGGCATCATTGGAAATATTACACCAGTATAGAAGAAAAATAACTTGTGTGGTTATTTTTTTGTTTTCATTATAAATAATTTCTGTAAACTGTTACAGATCCAGTATACCCAAAATGACACAAACAAAATTAGCATACAGACCAGGAATTAGCAGAACAGACAGTCTTGCCAACTCTGAAAAACAATGTTATCCAAATCTCAGAACCTAACAAACAGATCCCTACTCAGACACTTGGCCTTGCAGTCACACATACAGAACAGATAGCCCCTCTTCAAATTCTTCAAAAATTAACCTGAAATCCTAAGAAATTAGACTCTGCATGCAGCACAATACCAGAAAAACAGAAACACATTGCTATACATTGCAAAATAAGACAGCAGATGTAAATTCTCAAAGTGGACATATTCCAAACACTAAAATGAAAATAAAACGATTTTTCTACCTTTGGTGACTTTGTTTTTCTGATCATGCTGGCCCAGTATCTGATTCTGCTGCTATCTTTCATCTTAACTCCGTTTCCAGGGCTTCCTTTCCATTTATTTCTTTACTTTCCTCCTTTCTTCTTCATTTCTTTCCCTACTTCCATAAGTAAAAGCTGGGTCCTCCGCAGACTTGACTGTCCAGTGGATCCAGCTTCTGCCTATTTTCTCCATCCATGTACAGTTTTTCTCCTCCCTTTTCCCTCATCTCATCTCCTTCCGCCCCTCCATCCATGTACAGCATTTCTCCTCTCTCCCCTCCATTCATGTTCATCTCACTTCCTCTCTCTTCCCTCCCCTCCATCCATGTCCAGCATTTCTTCTATCTCCCTTCCCCTCCATCCATGTGCATCTCCTTCCTCTGTCTTCCCTTCCTTCCATCCATGTCCAGAATTTCTTCTCTCTCCCCTCCATCCATGTGCATCTCCTTCCTGTCTTTCCTCAATTCGTCCAGAATTTCTCCTGCCCTCCCCTCCATCCATCCATGTCCAGCAACTCTCTTCTCCCCTCCCCTCCATCCACCCATGTCCAGCAACTCTCCTCCCCCTCCGTCCACCTTTGTCCAGCAACTCTCCTCTCCCCTGCCCTCCATCCATCTATCCATCCATATCCAGCAATTCTCCCCTGACCCTCTCCATCCATCCATATCCAGCAATTCTCCTATCCCCTCCCCTCCATGTCCAGCAATTTCTCCTCTCTCCCTGGGCCCTGCCCTCCCCTCCATGTCCAGCGATTCTCCTTTGCCCCTATCATCTGCTCCCATCCATGCCCAGCGATTCTCCTCTCTCCCCTGCCCTCCCGCTCCCGTTCCCATCCATGTCCAGCGATTCTCCTTTGCCCCCATCCTCCCCTCCCATTCATGTCCACCTGCCCACCCTCTTCTCCCCACAACATCCCCCTTTTTCTTCCTCTCCCCCTGCGTGGTTTAAATCTTTTATTTACCTCCATCGCAGCGGCTTCGTCAGTGAAAGCCATGCCCGTCTCTAGCCTTCCTTTCATTCACTCTCAGTGTCCCGCCCTTGCGGAAAGAGGAAATGACATCAGAAGAAGGCGGGACACTGAGAGGGAACAAAGAGACCGGCAGGGCTTTCACTGACGCAGCCACTGCCATGGAGGTAAATAAAAGATTTAAACCCCCAGGGCGGCACGGGCGCAGACAAACAAGGACTGTGAGAGGTGAGGTAAGCGGCAGTAAGCATGGCTTGTGGCACCCTCCAGCCAAGCTTACCTCACTTACTGGGGTTGCGCTGGCCCTGGAGAGACGGCTCGCCGTGCCAGAACAACCAGCTCGCAAGATGTTAAAAAGTTTAACAACCGGCTCTTGCGAGCCGGTGCAAGCCGGCTCCAGCACAAAACTGCCTTGGGTCCAACCTCTCCCTTTCTCTTCCCTCCCTCCATCCCATTGTCCACCATCTCTCCCCTTTAAATGCGAACCACATAATTTAGCAGACAATAGAAAATACTGTTATATATATAAAGAAGAGAAAAAATTATTGTTACTTATACAGGAAATGTGAAACAGTGCATTATTTAAAAGAAATGTGTTTCAAAAGACATGTATTTCAGAAGAATCATATATTTAAAAGACATATATTTTAAAATACATATACTTCAAATGCATTGTGAAATAGACCAGAATGGATGTTAACAAAGAGGCCAATTATACACAGTGAGGGTCACACATTACTGAATACCTGTATGGAGTTAATGAATCTACAGAAAAATTGCAAAAGCACTAATCAGTTCTTTCTTTTTTAACGTTCTGATGTTAGATTTTTTAAATTCATCAATATATATACTACCAGGAGGAAAAAAGCCTCAGCAGTCACAAGCTTATGCTGTGGAAATCAGACATTATCGAATCAGCTCCATCACTAAGACATGAGTACCACAGCAGCCCATTTAAGACCAATCATTGGCAAAAAAACCTCCTGAAACATTTTTTTATGAAATTTCAATTCTTGTAGCAAAACACTTTCAATACTTGTAACAAAAAACTTGCAGCAAAAGTAACCAAAATCTTGTGCATAACCGTCAATGTACAATAGCATAATATGACAACACGTAGCTTCAAACGTGCTCCATCTCAGACCCAAGATGACACAGCCAAAAGTGACTCCGGATATTCAATGCTGGACTGTACCTGGTGATCAGTATTGAATATCCAGTTTCAGTTTGGGCTGTGGCAAATTAACCAGCTAAGCAAATATTCAGCGCTAGCCAGTTAATAGTGATTAAAGACAGGCCTGCTATTTATGTGGCCTATTGTAACTGCTCAACTTAGCTGATTTAGGGCCCCTTTTACTAAGCCACGTAGGTGCCTATGCATGCTCAACGCGCCCAAAATAGGAGTTACCGCCCAGTTACCGCGTGGCCCTTGCGTTAATTTCAATTTTGGTGCACGTCCACTACGCACCAAGTGGCATCTGACACACATAGGTCATTACTGCCCAAATTCTTTACCACTAGGTCTATGGCTGACGATAAGGTCTCAGGCCCAAAATGGACGTGCAGCAATTTTGATTTTGGCACATGTCCATTTTCAGGTCAAGATGGCGGCGCCGGCGTTTTCGTTCTCCTCGCTGGAGCGGGGCCGGCGAGGTAGCTCCGCCTACTTGCGCCGGATTGGCGCACCCCCCTGAGAGACTCCGCCCGCTGGGCGGGAGAGCCAATCCAGGCCCTTAGGTCTGCCTGGGCGAAGGGGATTGGTCCCAGCTGGCACTAGCGAAGGAACGAGCGGGGGATTTAAACGGAGCCACGGAAGGAGTCCAGTGCTTCCGTTTCGTGTTTCAGAAGCCTATCTCCTTTGAAGACTGTGTGTGTTCCTCGTATCAGCTAGCCGTCCTGCTAGCTATCTCCTTTGAAGACTGTGTTTGTTCCTCGTGTCAGCTAGCCGTCCTGCTAGCTATCTCCTTTGAAGACTGTGTGTGTTCCTCGTATCAGCTAGCCGTCCTGCTAGCTATCTCCTTTGAAGACTGTGTTTGTTCCTCGTGTCAGCTAGCCGTCCTGCTAGCTATCTCCTTTGAAGACTGTGTTTGTTCCTCGTATCAGCTAGCCGTCCTGCTAGCTATCTCCTTTGAAGACTGTGTTTGTTCCTCGTGGCAGCTAGCCGTCCTGCTAGCTATCTCCTTTGAAGACTGTGTTTGTTCCTCGTATCAGCTAGCCGTCCTGCTAGCTACCTCCTGCGGGGACTGTGTTGGTGCCTAGTGCTCAGCTGGCCGTGGCTAAGCCACCTCCCTCAGACTGTGTTTGTTCCCAGTGCTCAGCCAGCCGCCCGGCTAAGCCCTTCACCAAGAACTGTGTACTCACATCCAGACAGGCCAGCCGTCAGCCCGCGGTTCCAGCAGTCCTGCTGGCCGCCCGCAGCTGAGGGCTCAACCCTCGGTGAACGGCGGTCGCCGCGGGTGAAGATTCGGGGTGCTCGGCTGTTTCCTGGGGCCTTGTGGGGCTCGGGGAGACTTGAGAGCTCACCAACACCAGAGCGACAACAGAGGCGCGACAGAAAACGGAAGCCATGAGCTCGCCGACGCCGACGCAACCTGATCTACGGGACCTGGCCAAGGTTCTCCAGCAGCAACAGGAACAGCTTAATGCCCTGTCTGGGGCGCTCCAGAACGTATGCTCTCAACTTTCCACGCTTCAGGTACAGAACCAGGCCGCTGCGGCCCGTGTGGGAGGGTTCCGCATGGGACCTCGGTTCCCTGAACCAGCACGATACGATGGGACCCCTGGAGGTT